>NC_080633.1:91279083-91598891 GCF_027579445.1 Ammospiza nelsoni
TAAGTACTCCCATTTCTTCTTCCTTTGTTCTAGATGAAAACTTCTTTTTCTCATCAATTTTGCTAATACCAAATGGTGGCTTATAATTTTAAAGTCTTACGAAGGTCCATAAGCCATTAAAATACTTGACCTTCTAGGCATCATTTGTCAACACCTCTCCTTCCCATGAAGAAGTTGACCAATGATATCCTTAAGGATTTTCCTTTTCTAATAAATATACATATTCTGCACTATCATTGTTGTTTCCTGTAAGTTGCAATGCGTTTGCTGTCTAGACATTCAAGATGTTGTCCCTATGTGTTTGCTCAGTGGGTTTCAAGTTATTCTCAGTAATCTATCATATTCTTTGCTTCCTGCACAATTTCTCCTCACATCTGAGATCTATAAAAACTCACAGTTCAAGGAAGTTTCCCAATTGCCTATCTTTGCTTTAGTTATTTTGTATTTGCGCTTGTAAGAAAAGGCCACTTATATCACTTTTTCTTACGTTCACCTGCCATATTTGTCAAACTTATGAGTACATATGTCTTCCTGAGAGCCTGACATTTTAATATTTTTTGCATGTCATTTTACTTCTTAACCCTACCAGATCTTGAATATTATTAGTTTATTTTTATTCACACTAAGATGGCTTTTCACCTTTACCTTCTTATTCAATATTTCCATGTTGGCTGGAATTTGCTCTAACTTTCTGTATCATTTCCCTAATCCCCCATTCCTTTTGAAAGCTGGTTCTGTGTGCTGAATAATTTTGCTATTTCTTCACAGAAAACCTTATCCTGAACAACTTCACATTTTAAACTCTAGTAGATCTTAACCACATAGCTCCATTGTTTCCTTTCCCCTCCTTTCTACTCAAAGATTTTTAACAAGCTTCTCTTTTTTTTTTTTCTATCTTGGCAAGCACACACATCCTTCATCTTCAAAGGAATGCTCCTCCTTTTTTTCATTGCATGCCTTTCTTGTACAAGCTATTCCTATTTTATATTAACCTTCCAGTAATAGAAATTATCCTATCATGTATTTACTATACCAACTTATTCTCAAACTTCACCAACTGGTAAGAGTCACAACACTTTTTTCTTTCTCATATTTCTTCTTTTAAAATACCTACTACAGGGTATTTTGCAGACACCACATTTCCTTTGCACAAACATACAAACAGGTTTTTTAAAGTAAATACTCATTTGCTCATGGAGTGCCTCTGCCATACCAACTTTCCACTTACAAAAAATATTTCAAAAATGCTGTGTCAATACACAGCTACCCAAATACGCTGTGAAAAATTATTTTAAAAGTAAAGTGGATTGGATCACTTGGGTTTAGACTTTTAATAAACCTAACTTTGTTTCCAGGCATAAAATTAAAAATTCTAGTAGATTTTTTGTGGAGATCAACAAGATCGACATGTCATTTATCCAGGCACTAGCCACGTTGTTGTCAGTAAAAAAATGTTTCAGAAGAGGATAACAGAGAGTGCAAATAAATGTGTAACTGTAGAGCACCTGCTTCAGTTTTGTTCATTCTTTTTCCTTTAAGTTCAATTAAAGGGCTTCTTTTATCTTTTTATGTTGTTAAAGAACCAAATTAAACTTGGGGTAAGCTATCACAGACCTTCAGGATGAAATAAACTGTGTCTACAATATGCTCTATTTTTCATAGAGTTTATAATATTAGTGACATTTTTAGTGAAGATAATAACAGACAGAACTTAAAAACCAAACTTCTGCTGGAAAACCAGAACTGACATGACAAAGGGCTGACATAACATCCAAGATACTGATTTTTATTGTATTTGATGTCTGTTCAGACATGTTTGACATGTCTGTTTTCACACCTCTTCTCTTCTAATAGCAGCTGTGCTCTGGTGAGATATAAAGTCTTCAATTTCCAGCCTTTTTTTTAATTCTTCTCATCAAAGTGGAAAAATTTCTCCTAACATAAAAGTAGCCTTCTCATGCACTTGAAGTAGAACTGACTCCAAATATCAGTTTTGACTAAAACTTCTAACAAAGTAATTAATGCTCAAGTAAACAGGTAATAAGAATGCCTGTGTGTAAAAGGAATGATCCCAATTCAGCCCTTTATTTACTTTACACTCATGTCTACTCAACCTTCTATAACCTAACCATCTATCAAGAAACTCTACAGCTTTGCATGGTGACTAAGCTTTTGTCCAATAGAATATTTTAAGCTAGGGGGAAATGAAAATTATATAACTGGTATTATGTGCTCATAAAGTTTATAACTCAGTGAATGATGGCACAGGTTTAACTGATGCACTGCTGTAAGAATCTGTTGTCAATTAAGGGTGTTAGCATTTAAATAAAATACCCAGTCACGCTGTCAGAACTTCCCAAATTGATTACTTGAACCAATTTAATCTTTCTGCACATTATCCTGCTATGCAAAATTCCCTGCATAAAGAAATTAAACAGATTTCCTGGTGTTGCTCTCCATGAAAGAAAAAAACCATAGTAAAGGGAATAATAAGCAAAATTCAATGAAGTCTTGAAGGACTTGGATATTTTTCCTCAGGTTGTATGGTATTAGGGAGGTTTTGGTTGACTGGTTGGTTGGTGTGAGGGGTTGCCCACTAAGGACTGAACACTGTCAAAATGCAAAATAAGGCCAGTTTACTTCATTTTGCATGTAGCTTTTAAAGCTGTGGTCTGGGGAATATGTTTTATTAACTTATTACCACCTGTCACTTCAAACTATACAAAATATTTTCTAGAGAGCAATTAAGCCAAAAATTCTCAGAGGATCATTTTAAGATATTAATTATGAACAACGTGGGAAAGGAAGGTGCTATAGACAAATATTATTTGTGCTGCAAATCAAATCCACTTTATTTGCAATTCTTAAAACTGAAATTCTCTCAGATTTTACAGTTGTGATCAGACATAGATATTTTTATTCTGAAATTATTCTACACAGTACACAGACACATTTCTAGTTGTGCCTTTGTTACTTGAAAGGAAGTGGTTATATATTTCCAGTTGTTTTTCTTTTCCATTTCTGTTGGCCTTTTACTTTGAAACAAGACAGGTCAAACAGAAAAATGATGAATAATTCAGAATGTTGAAAGAAGAAGACATTGAAAAGCCTAGAAAGGTCTGTTTCAGACAATTCAGGGTATTAGCTCTTTCCTCTCCTCAAGTAATTTGCAATTTTTTCCCTGGAAAGAGGCAGAATCTCATGTGCTTTCCTTTTCTAGGATGACAGTTGCAAAAGTATGACTTGATGAAAAAAAATACTGTGAAGATTTTTAGACTGAAGTTTACCTGTTAATATAGATTAACAAAGATGAAGAACAATTTAGATTAATTCAGTAATATGCTGACATTTCCTCATATAACTAAAACAGCTGTTTTACACAGTTTGTTGTTTTGAGTTGGCAAAAATAATTTTATCCTTAGATGATTTTTTAATATGTTTGCTGATGTGCTTAAGTCTTAGAGAAAAGCAATCATTTCTAAATAAATTTCAGATATGGCCTTAATAATTTTATTTAATTAGAGGGATTCCTTAGCTTGTTGGAATTCAATCCAGTGTTTGTTGAATAGACATCTGAAAATAAGTAAATCATTTGCCAATGAAACAGTCTTCTCAAGATAATAATGTATATGCACATTTGAAATAACCACTTAATGTTCTCTTGATGTTTAATTCCATGTCTTTATAAAGATGAGGTAGGCTCAATGTCACAGTTAAATGCTCTCATACTCTAGATTCAGTCAGATTTGGTTTGTTTTCTCCAGCATTGCAAATATCTAATAAAATCATTTTTTAGCATAATTTCATTATTTTCATTACTTTCAAGCTATATAATTTCAGTTAATACTCTGAGTGAACATAGTATGCTACAGTTTAAATAAATTTTCTTCCCTTATTTATGATTCCCAGCCTAGCCTTAGCTGTTTTAAACAGAGGCAGAGCAATTTGGTGAATATCAATCAGTCTTACCAGGTTGGTTTCTCCTCTCCTATCAATAAGTTTAGTCCTTCAGGCATGACAATTCACATCAAGGGGTTCTGTACAGTGTTGGAGCTCCTTAGGTCATTTATATGTTCTTTCTACTAGATCATCTTTTGACGGGTGCCCAGGGATAGCTTCTTTCCCTCACATCCCATTATTCAAGTGAGTATGGTTCACATCCAGCTTCTCCCCATACTGTTTTTAGAAGGATACTGGGTTGCATGTCTGGAAGAGGCCTAACTTCTAGCATGTCTCTAAAAATGCTGGAGATGGCACACAAGTAGATCTTTGTGCCCCCTGTGGTGAGCAGTTTGGCCTTTTCTTGACAAGATATGCTGCATTCTATAATTAAGGAATTCTTTGTCTCACCAAAAGCCATGTCATCATTAGTTTGGTAAGATAATATGTACAGGAAAAACAGATATCCTAGCAAGAAAGTTGCAAAAATACCCATCTGAGCACTTGAGATTGAGGTAAAACAGGTGACAAATTGTTATGTTGCAGCACAGAACACAAAGGTTGAAAGTAACTTCACAAAGATTGCAATTAAAAACTGAAGGTGAAGAGAATATTTTTTGTTGTTTTTTTGCTAAAATGGTGTGTTTTATCAAACTGCATTGTATTCAGGTCAAGAGTCATTTTTATCAAGCAGCCTGCCTGATCAAAAAGAAGCAGTCATCTACAAGTGAAATTCCAATCTTTCTTCTGTGCTCCATGTGTTTCTGTTCCATGGCAAAACTCTATTTGTTTGCTGTATTTTCATGGATAGGACATTTAAAGAAAGGCTGTAACACCAAAACCTGAAAAACTACCATTTATATGTTTGCAACTTTCAAAAAATTGAGTCTGTATGTCTAGCAACCTGCAGGGAAATATAATATTACTAATGCTACTACTACTACTACCAGAAATTGTAGAGTAACTATGAAAGATCATGAATAACATAAGGCACAGTTAATTATTTGAGATTAAACACCCATTCATCTAGACAATAATAAAAATAATAACATAATGTGTTCAGGGGATCTCCAATACTACCACATTCCCTTCAATACAGAAGATAAATAAGAAACAAAAAGTCAGCTCTGTGATGTTTTCTATGGATTTATGATTTTAAAAGACCACTTAGAGAGTCAAGTAGGCAGAAGAATGGCAAGGTTTCCAAAGCTACATGATAATTGCACTTGCTAGCAACACCCCACTTTGGTTGCACACTGTATAGTAGTCAGTATGAAAAAATATAGACAAATAACATTCAATCTCTACATAGTCAGAATTAATAAGTTCTGGGAATAAGATGGAACTGTGCAATGGACACCAACAGCAGTATTTAGAAAAGTCTGAATGGAAGGGCAATGTAATGTGTGTGAAATGCCTGACCATTTAATTCTACTTATCATTCCAATAATTTCCATTCTAAAATTAAGCCATCTGCATAGAAAATCAGCCAGTTGTGTCTGACAGTAAAAAAAAAAATTAAGCTCTTCAGATTCTACCTGTTTTATGTATAGGACAAGGTTAAAAATTTTGCAAAAAAAATTTTCTAATTTGAGTGTTGCTATAGGGTATATCATGATTTGTCCCTGCAATTGTAAACACACAAAAAGAGAAATATAACTGAAAAGTCTTCAGCATATCATTTTGCCATAGCTTTTTGACTTAAAAAACATATATATTTTATAAAATAATTTTATAGAATATTTTTATATTCTGGTACCAACATAATTTAAATATGGTTCATTTCAATATGATTAGATTTTTAGAATGTAGATGTGTAGGTGGTGTATTTGCATGTCTACATGCATATGTTCATGTGTGTGTGAAAATATATTTGCAAAGGAATTTCTTTTTCTAATATAATATATTTTCTTAATTATCATTTGGAACAAAAGTGAATGTATAGTCCAGGATTTTTGAACTGCATTGGAGTAATCTGGAAGTCAAATTCTTAGTGGTATCTGTGTACAGAAATCCCTGGTTCACACTGTGAGCAAAATAAAAAAAGAAAAAAATAAAGAAAGACAACTGCTAGCTCTGATCAGCTGTGCCGTATTTTCTAAAAGCCCATGAACCAGAACAGTGGGTTAAAAGGAAGTTGACCTGACACATCCAGGTAGACTGATAAACTGAGCTGAAAACATTTCATCTTGCAGCAGATGCTAGGTGAAGCATACATGACAAATTGTAATGGCTGCAGGGTAATGGATTGCCTGTAAGGGCTCAGTGTTCGCTCGCAAACGCGCTCTCGCTCTCTCTCCTGCTTTCTCCCACGTGCAGCAAGGTGTTTTCCCTTCACAAATCCCAGGCCTGCAGGGAAAAATCACAACCTTGGGCAAGTTATTCGGCACCCCCTAGAAAGCAAGAGGACTGCTTTTACACACACACCTTTGTAGCAGGACAGGCTGCACAATCAGAGTCACAGCTGGTCTCCCATAAATTCTCACTTCGGGACAGTGCCTGTCTGGCACTGCTGATCATGCCTCCAAAGAAGGCAATAACTGCAGAGTTGTAAGGCTCCAAGAAACATTTTTACTGGTATACCATCATTGGCTTTCACTAGTTATCAAAGATGTGTTTCCCCATAAATGAGGGAATCCTAAGAAAAACTATGTATTCCTAAAATATTCTGTTGTTTGATTAGACTGTACTGCCAGAGCAACACTCAGCTGAGGTTCCAGCTCAAGACTGAGCTGCTCATATACTTTAGCATATAAACAGATAAGCCAGACAGCAGTATAAATAGCACACTCTCTTGTTTCTGGCTCCCTGTCTGTCAAACTGCCTGCCTTGCAACCCAGCTCCCTTTGGGTGCAAGCTGCTGAGCCTGACAGAGGAATGTCTGACATGGGACACCAGCCACAAAAAGAAGAACATCACATACATGCAACTCAGAAAGACTGGATAGGGTTTGCTTAGAGGCCCCTGCACTCTCTGTCATTCCCACTTTAAATGTACAGCTAACCTCTGTCTCTTGTTATACCAAAGAACAGAACTTTGAGTGCTGCAGTTTGCTGTATTTTCCCGTAATGGAAAGTACAGGTTTTCTGTACTCAAACCTGCAAAACTTAACTCAAAATATACAGCAAATTAGTTAAACTGGAGTAGTTTAGTAGGCAGACATGCCAAATGAGGCATCTGGCTTCTGGCTTGTCCATTTCCTTAAGGTGGTGTTTTAGAATAACAGATGGGTGTGAAATCAAGGCAAGCAAAGATTAGGATCAGCAGCAGTGGCCACATACAAGTTTTTCTGGTTTTTTTTTTTTTTTTTTCCTGAGTTAGGAAAGCAAAAAATTGTAAGAAAAGTTAAAGGTTTCAGGATATTGACATAGTTTCTTCTAAATGATCAGTCTTCCACATCTGCAATATTTTCTGGTTTCTGTTCTTTTAACAACTTGGCTCCAGGTTTGTATGAAAGTTGGCCATGGAAACATTTCTCAGACAAAACAGGTTAAAAACTATGTATTTTATTTTATTTGTAAAAACAGCTCCCTTACTCTACTAAGCAAAATATCTGTATCTCTCATAGATGTTCTAAGACACTCCAGGAATATTCTCCGTTTTCCCTTCATTTATTTTCTAGATCTTGATTCTAAGTGGCTATCATATAGATTATATTTTACCTCTTATTTCATCCAAACAGGGTAAAACAAATATATTTTCAATTTATAAAGCATCTCAGACTAAATTCACTTTGTTGTAAATTGTAAAGGAGGCCGTTTGTGGAGCTGGTATGTTGAATGCAGTGTTAGTCACCATGAAACTAAATGACACAACAGGCATCCTCTGTTGACTTTCCCCATCTAGAAGCTTTTTATGTGACACAGGACATGCCTTGCCTCTCAGTTCTACCTATTCAGAAAATTCATCAAAATTAGTGGCATTACTGTGGTATAAAAGTGGTTTCAGTGAGACAAAATTATTCCCAGAATTTATAGTGGATAAGCGAGGAAGAAAATTATTTTTCCAACAAAATGATTTTGTACCAGCTGAAATGAATGCACAGTAGCAACTGGAGATTCAGAAGAGGGATTCAGGCTATCACTCATTGAGACTACCCTCTTTAACATCTCATACAGGCAAGGTGGAAAAAGATCTACTTCTTCACTTCTGGTCTTTTCATATTATATATTGTAAATATCCGCATTAATTGCATCTGCAAAGAAAGGAAGAAGCAAAACCCATCCAAAACAGCCTCAGGGACAAGACATATTTGAAATTGTCAGATTTCTTTCAGTTTGGGCATTATTGGACTTCAACTCATAGTAAGTCATTATTCTAGGTTGTCAAAACTGACATAAATTGGAGAAAGTTAAGTTTATATTTGGACAATTAAAACAAGTCAAATAATTGAAACAAATATTAAAATAATTTGAATAATTAAAATAATTTAAATAAATCAAAATATATAGGTTGGATTTTGGTAACCAGAAGATTAACAAGAAAAATAACAATTTTTGGCTACCATTTAAGTTGATGCTGGTTCATAGGATTGACACTAGAACAACCATTTTATTTTACTTTGGACCCTAAGATCATGTAGACAGTCCATACCAACTTCTGCAGGATTTGAAATGACAGTGACGAGCTGAAATGTATCTCTTGCCTAACTTCCAGCCACTGACAGTGTCAGCACCAGCATCTCTGTGTAGCAATCTGACTCAAAGTAATGCCTTGTGTTCCAAGGGTTTCCATCCTTTGACTTTGAAGAAGAGAATACCCATCCTTAGACATTGTGCTGTTCTGTGTGATGTGTAAGCTATTGATACTTCTGTCAGACAGCTTTCAGGACCTGAGCACAGAAAGGGAGAGGCTTTGTGGTATTCCTTGCTTTGTGTCTTTGTGATAGAGTTGTACTCTGGCTTCCAGGAAAATTGGCACAATACCCTGTTTTAAGATGAAAAAGCTTTTGCTTTTTCATCAAAATGAGTATGACAATGCTCTAGCCAATTTCTGTATCAAATTATTATTGCTTGGTGGAAGCAAGGTTTCTCATGAAATATTTTGTTAAAAAATGTACATGTTTTGTCAACAGAATTTCTCATGTCTCGCCTAGGTGTTTTCTTCTTATTCCCTTTTCTTTACATTCTTTCTTTCTTGTTCAAACTTTCCTTCTTAAATCATCATCATTTTTCACTGAATCTCTTTCTTCCTCCTATTAACTGATGAATATTTGCCTTTTAGACAGTGAAGAAAGGTAAAGTCATTTCTATAATTCTAATTTACTATGTGATATTGTTGGTGGGCTGACCTTGGCTGGCTGGCAGGTGCCCACCAAACAATTCTCCCAAACCCTTAGCAGGACAGGAGGAGGAAGTATGATGAAAAACTCACATGTTAAGGACAGGGAGATCACTCATGAATTACCATCACAGGAAAACAGACTCAACTTGGGGATGAATAACTTCACTCATTGCCAATTAATAATGGAGCAAGATAGTGAGAAATAGGCACAAAACTAAAACCATCTTCACTACATTCCCTCTCTTCTCAGACACATCCTAATTCTTCAGCCTTCCTCCTTTCCAGCTTTCCCCAGGGCTGATTGACTACTCTGGTGTGGGATCTTCCACAGACTGTAGTGCCAGCAACTGCTGTGTGTGGTTGTTGCCATAGGTAGCAGAGCAGCAACATGCTTCACCATGGTGTTTTCCAGGGGAATATCAAGTGTACCCTCAGTCACTTTGCAGATGACATCAAGTGGCCAGGAGAGTTGATCAGCTGGAGGGTTGGAAGACTCTACAGAGGAATCTGAACAGGCTGGATCAATGAGCCAAGGCCAATTGTACAAAGTTCAATAATATCAACTACCAAGTCCTGCTCTTGGGTCACTAAAACCCTGTGCATCTCTACAGGCTGGGGGCAGAGTGGCTGGAAAAAGACTTATCAGAAAAGGACCTATGGTGCTGGTTCACAGCCAGCTGAACATGAGCCAGCGTGTGCCCAGGTGACCAAGAAGGCCAATGACATCCTGGGCTGTATCAGAAACAGCATGGCCAGCAGGACCAGGACTTTGGCAAGCAGAATTTCTAAGCGAGCACCACTGGTAGCATGAGTAGAACAAAGAAAGATTAAAACTATCCTTAGGTAGAAAACAGGCAGATGAGCTGAGAACTCAGATCTCAGAGCCTAAACTGTTTTGTATTAAAGATATCCCTAAAAACTCCTTTAACAGTAGCCAAATAAAGTTTATATTTTCTGGCCAATCAAAGGATTTTTTCATACGACAAAGTGTTAAAGAAATGGCAAAAGTACTCATTTCTTATTGAAGTACTAATTAGAAGAAGTTTCAAAGACTAGGGGTGAAATGAACATTCCTTCTTGAAAAAGTAATTCCAGCTGACTGGAATGCTTATTATTGTATTAACCAATCAAATAATTTAGAGAAAATCTAAAGGGAAAATGTGATCCATTACACATAATTTCTAGAAAACACAAGAAATCTGCAGGTAAGTTGTAGTGGGCATGGTGGAAGTAGGAGCAATCAGCAGACTTTTATCAGAGGGTTATTTGAAATCAGGATTAACACTCTTCATATCGCAGTCACACCACATGCACATGACATTTAATATGTGCTGTTGGCAGATAGATAACCTCACAAGTGGGAGTTGAAGAGCCCATCTATGTTTAGGCTTTCTCACATAGTATGCATTTAAATTGAGATTCCTGCTGTACATGGTTGCTCTGTCTCTTTTTCAGAGAAAATGGATAGCCAGTGTTTCATAACGTGAGTATTCTGTCAGATACAGCCGATAAACTCTCTTTTTCCTCCAAAATGAAAACTAAAAATCAACAGTAATGTCTCCAGCACCATCAGACAGCTGATTCAATAGTCCCAAAGTCCAACTAAACACTGTTTCTCATTAATGGGATAAATCTGTGGAGACCAATAAAAATGGTGTTGAAGACCTAGATCTTCTCACATATCCAATATATGCTTCCCGTACAAAAGTCAGGTGATTAAAGATCAAATTCTTGGTTTGTCATAGCTTTTTCTGTGGCACATATCCTAGAAATTGGCATATTATCAGTTTGATATTCTTTATTCATTCTACAGTCTAGTCACTGGTTAAAAAAATTTGAAGCGTTTTCAAACACACAATCAGCAGAGACCAGGAGCTTAGAAATGCTCTTCCTAAAATTTTAAAACTTTTTTCTTTTTCTTACTGTTAATAAACAGTGACATATCCAGAAATGTTAATGGACCCTAATATATATCCAGAAAGGTTGATTACAATCACAACAAATCTTCAGGACAGAATTATTCTTGTTCCACAGCATAACACAATGAGAGTTGTTTCATTATGATTTGTGTGGTTTTGTGAGGAGTAATATTATTATTATTATTATCATCATCATCATCATCATCATCATCATCATCCATGGCCTTTGATGTATGTATTTTTAATACCCCTTTCATTTTTCTGCCATGAAGGAGGAAATAGCAAGATAGCAGGAGAGACATCTCATCATCAAGCCAAAGATTCTGGGAGATGCATATTTGGGTCCATAAAAGAAAAGTAATCTGGATGTGAAAGAGAACCTAATTGCATGCTGTAACTAAAAGCGTGTTTTAATTTCAGCATGAGATTGCTACCAATTTTGTAACAGTCAACTTAAAACATCTGCATATCTCCACAAGTATCTATATGTACAATATCACATCTTATTTATCAGGGAACCCTGAAGTTATTTTATTTATAACTTAAAACACTGGTTAAGTACTTTAGTAAAACCTTAATCTAAGGTGAGAATTTTCTTCTGATTTGTATTTCTTCTTATTTTGCTACCCTCATTTATTATTTGTTCTTATAGCAGGTCCAGACACAAGAGGGAAAATTAGTTTATTGTGTCATAGCAAAATATATCATGACACTATGATTCAAATGATCTGAAGAATTTCTGTGACTTTTCCATCCACTGGGATTCCACCATACCTATGAGCAGCCTTGCTGCTATAGAATGATGATGAACATTTCTAATGCGATTTGTCCAAAGCATCACCTTAGATTATAAATTGTAATATTTTTTGCTATACAATGATTTGTTCCTATGAACAAAGCACTACTGTTCAAGATACACAGAATTCTAGCTTCAATTTATCTTAACTGGCCAAGAAAATTTCCTTTTTTTCCTGAATGAGTCTTTTCCACTATAATGTGAAGTGCTAACCCCACACAAGTAAATGGATAGTCATGTCTGGCTGTCCATATAAAATGGTATGAGTATGCAATATTAAAGGAGTGAGGTATGACATAGTTTAGGGTTTTCTTTACTTAAATGCTGCCAACTAAAGAATAAATTTCAGTAACATGATTCCTATTTTTTTTTCCATAGAATTTGAGTTCTAAATGATATTAAGGCTGTGACAGAAATAAAATTAAAAAAAAATAAAAGAAAAAAAGAGACAATCTCTTCACTGGAGAAGCAGAAAAAAATAGTGATAGAGAAGTAACAGGGTGGATTTATAATTATTGCTTTTGGTATTATTCATCACTTCTAAATTACTGTTGGTAAAAAAAATTCCTATATGATGTTAAAAAATGAAATTATGAAGTTTACTGTCTGAACCCTACTGCTGCCAGGATGCCTTCTTTCAGCTCATACATAATGTATATCTTCCAGTAAAGTTGTTTAGAAGCAGAGATGACAAAAAGAAATGTGAATGAAATACACATACATGTCTACGAACATAAGGTAATATACATAGGTTTTAAAATAAAAAATCTTAAAGTTAAAAGTACTACAATTAAGTTCAATCCAATAGAATTCTGTATGTTTATTGATTTATGCACAAGCCTATTGACAGATATTAGGCCTAACTCTGAAAAGTAAAATAAAGTTTTCATATTCCCTATTTACCCTGTTGGGTTTGAACTTGAGTACTTTTATGCTAAGTTGCAGTTTAGATATATTGGTAATTTTTTTTTTTAATCAAGTTGTTATTGCTCAACAAGTTCAAATCATTGTGCATAAGTCTAAAGGGATTCATTTAAAAAATCTGAATCTAAAAAACAATCTGGTATTTTTCTTCTTCCCTAACATTATACTAGAAATAAATGTCTGCAACATTCCCTTGGAAAAGAAATTAAGAAAATGAAAAATATATCTTTCCAGTTTAATACCATCTTCTGAGAAATTTGATGTTACTTGTTTCAAAATGCTAAAAAAATGTCTATTTACAGATTGTATTAATTGCAATACAGTGCTTTCTAAACTTCTTCATGCTGAATTATAGAAGGTGATATATATGGAGTAATAATACATGAGCAAAGGAGGGGAGCACAAAAGCAAGCTATAAACAATAACCTCAAAAGGAAATATGAGCAAAAACTGTTGGACATTCTTGAGAGCTTTCCAAAAACAGGGTTCAAGTTATATTGTGTGGGTTTTTAAAATTTCTGTTATAATTGCCATCACCTTTCTTATTTCCTGCTCCCTTAAAGAAAGACTTTATGAGCTAGATTATTGCCACTTCAATTTGTGTTTGGTTTTAAATGTATAGGATTTCCAGGTCTACAGAGCAGGCACTTGAAGTATGGAAAAGGTACATGTTTTCTGTATGATATAGTAGAAATATTCATACGGTGGCAATCTTGGGATCACTAAAGTTGACATTTTTAATTTTGTTTTAGGTGACTGCAACATGTATTTGTATGTATAGCGTTTAAAAAAAAGGAAGACAAATTAAGATACTGCAAGGTTATCAGGCCATTCAGAAACATATAGGAAGGTGCAACAAATTCCTTTTATGCTTTTCTGCATAAACATGCACTCCAGAGTCATTAACAATATGAGTGATGGGCTGAAGCTTGCCACAGTTGCTGTGCAGCCAGCATCTCTTCATTTACAAAATGAATTTCCCTCCCATGAGTTATTTAGTTTGGCTGAATGCATCCGGATGTAAACTGAGTATATTGTAATTAGTGCATCAACATGCTAGCAAGCAAGTCTCAAGATGAGAATCAGAGATCCAATTTGAATAGGTGTCTGGTTTCTGATAGTGCTGAAATAATCAGTGGGCAAAAGATCAGCAGAAGCAAAAGGAAGTTACAAGGAGTAACAAGGAAGTTGCATCCTTGACCTTCATTTAAATAGCTGTACTTAATATGCCATTGTAAGTATCCCTGGCTGGATTACCAGCTGCTGTGAATCAAACTGACTCCACTGATTTTCAAAGGCAATAGATCTGTTTACATTATCTGACATCCTCCTTGACATAATCCAAAAGTGCAGAGTGAGTCAATCTGACACAATGTACTATCACAAATTAGAGGTTTAGCATGATGCTGAGGTCCCTTTAAAATTAGTGTCGAATCCCCAGCTGAAGTTAGGAAATACAGGCTTTCAGCCTCGATCTTTTGAATCACTGTCATGAGAACTACCAAGGCCAAACTTGAAGACTCTCTGCAGTGCTTCTATTTAGACTTTCAAACATTTTATTAGACACAGGCAGAGACATCTACATTAAAGTTTCAGATGCCCAAATAAAGGTGAACTGAGCAATTTTCCCCTTGTTAAAAACAAAACAAAACAAAACAAACCCCAAAACCAAAACAAAACAGAACAAAATATACCCCACCCAAATAAAGGCCTTTGTTTTGCTAAAGAAAAATCAGTGAATTTTCTCCTCTACTTTTTTATCCTGTTCACCTCTGTAAGCCTATTTTTGCACATGAGCCTGATGCCTTTTCTTCTTAGTGCTTGATTTTTCTTTCTTTGCTATTTCTTTCAGTCTCTGAATCAAAGTGATTCGAATTAATATTAAAACTTGAAAAATTTCCTATGGCCAAATAGAACTGGACACACTGAAAACTGGATTTTAAGGAATTAATTATTAATTCAGTACTAATCAGACTCATAAGTTCATCTTAATCTGACTCCCCATTAAGTTAGGCTGAAGTTTCATGAAATTTATCTGACATATTTACAACTAGGCATCACACAATTTTAGCTGTTCTGTTTTAAAACTCACTGGAACTGATGCACATTTGAAATTGAACTAAACTAATCAACCTGTGCCCAAGAGTGGTGTAGAGGCACCTATGTGAGTGTAAAATCACTATGAATGTGTCTGTTAACTGTAGACAACTACTGTATAGACTTTCACCTCTCAGCTGGTTATCTAGACTGTAATCAGTAAAGAGAAGTCCTTTGAGGCCATGACTCATGTGGGTTATTTTAGATGACTGCTGTAGAAGAACTGTGCCCTAGAAGACTTCCTTTCGAGCCACAAGCAACAAAGACAATCCACGTAATACAGATACCTCCTTAGTAGGCATTGAAATGCAAGCATAAATCAGGGTGTGATTTTACTGTCTTTACTGTGTTGAGCTGTGCTTTTCACAGCATTTCTTGCAGACTTTCCTCTCTGGGTAATGCTTAGTTTGACTGAGATTAGCAAAATTAGGCCAGCTAAATCCAGGTGAATTTTCCAACGTTATCCCAAGCTAGACTCTGTTTAGGTGTACCTAAGCAATTTAGACAACAGAGAAAATGCACTTACGTAAATGAAGTTAGATAAAAAACACTATTTTCCTTGCTTTCTGAGATACTCATTGAAGTTGAACTTCCTATTTTTCATGTATATATATGTATATATTTGTCAAAGCATTTTATGGTAGTGTCCACAAAATTGCAATTGACAACCACCTAAAAACATATTATAGGGAATGAACAGAAATGCAAAATATTTTAGGGCAATTACTAAATTATACCCTGGTTTTTAATCTTACCCCTGCAAAATGAAATAGGTAAAACCTTCTCAAATGCACAGTCAATTGAAAATGAAATAATTACTTGTAACCTTTCTCTTGTTGTTCTTTCTCTTTTGTGATTTGCTTCACAAAACTGCTGTTATGAAGCTTCTGAGTGAAAAAAATTCTTCATAATTATTCCTACACTTTTAACCATTAAAGTAAAAAAAATAAAAGCAGTTCAGGACCTGGAATGCTGTGCTTCATCCCACAGTACCCCAGTAGCTCAATTAAGACTATATCAGATCAGTTACTTGCCTGCTACTCAGCTCAGGTTTATGATCATCTAAGTGGTCAGATCTTAATCAAACAGTGGTGATATCTAAGGGTAGAAATAAAGCATTCCTTTTTTTTTCCCCCTGTATCACAGTCTTTGTTATCTGATTCAAATACCATTTGGAAAATTTTCATTTGTTGCTGAAAAGCCCGTAAGTAAGATCAGGAAAGAAAGAACTCCATCAGTTGATAACATGAATATGAAATTGAGAAAGTGGCACCACAGCACTAGGTTCAGTGTGGCCCTAGATTGTCGCAGACATTTCTCCACAGAAATCCTTCCTTTTGGATTTCTGCATCTTCGGGAGGCCAGGGGCCCCCGAAGAGAAGGTAAACAATTATTATCAGCTGCTGTGGAATGCAATAGGATTCACCTTGATTGGCTCATTTTCTATGTTTATAAGTAAGAGCCAATCATCAGTTCAAGCCAGGGGACTGAGTCCTTGGCCACAACTTTGTTGTGGGTTCTTTTCTATCTCTTCTTAGCTTAGCTAGCTGCTCTGCAAACCTCTCTCTATATTCTTTTTAGTATAACTATAATGTATTATATCATATATTAATAAATCAAGCCTTCTGATCAAGATACAAGATTCACCGTCTCTCTCTCACCAGCAGCGGCCCACTCAGGTCGCTGTAATACTAGATAACTGTAGAAAAGACAGATTCGAACATCAACTTCTGTTCCTCTGAAGAGGTTGTTTCTCTTGTGTTTGAAGGTAAAACTTACTCTTGTGCTTAGAATCAGATTACATCTGTCAAATTTTACATCATTTAGGCACAGATTTTTTATTTATATTGGACAACAGTGAAATCAAAAGAATTTCTCTTGAGAATTTAGTCTTTCTTGAAGATGTGCTTCACCATAGATAGATTGGAGACAGTGCAGGATGTCATGAGCTTGGTCCTAATTGCATAATTAAGCCTGAAGCTCTGACGGATTTGTGATCTCTTTTACAACATATTCTACAGCTCAGCATAGTACAAATAATTTGGTTTTATTTTAATCTTCCTATGAAGACTTTTCAAATGTTCAAGGCCAATATTAATGCTATTCATGTTTTTATGAATAAGATGATCCACACATGAACTTTAAAATAAAGATATTTTATCAGTTCTGAACTTTTCAAATGCTTTGATTTCAATTTTCAATGTCAACAATGGCTAAGTGATGGTATAGGCTCTCCAGAAATGTCAGATAATAAGATACAAACTATATTTATTTATTATTTTTTGTTAATTTCTACAGATCATATGCAGGGCATAAAAGTGTACCAACAATCACTCCTTAGTAAAGAATGACACAAATTATGGAAGATTTTCAATAGAAAATAACAACAACAAAATCAGTAGATGATAGATCAAGCTGGATGATTTACCTGCCTCATTCCAGAAAGATGTGTGTACAATATTCTACTGTGCACCGTGGAAAAAAGGCAGGAAACATTCTCTTTGTAAATATTATATTGGAAAAGCAGATTTAGTTTTAATTTTGAATGACAAGTCAAGAATGTTGTTTAATGCAAATCCTTTCCAAAAGAGAACATACAAGGCACAATATATTATTTATCATTCATTTTCTGTACTTCATTATATATATCTGCTATAGGGATTTCATGCCATTGTTTGGTCTAAAAAGATGAGAAAATACACTTTCAGGGATGAACCCAATCCATATAAAAGCCATGCTATTAATTTGCTTATGGTGGTTTATATTTTTAAACTACTCCTCATTCTATTACCATAGAACCTCTACTTTTACTTAGAATATTTTGCACTTTACTTGCAAGAGCACAGCTTGAAACCAGTAGTTTAACTGTTCCATTAGCTACTGAAGAAAGAAAAAATGTTTTCCCTCTTGTTTTCTGTTTTTTTTTCATTTTAAGTTTGTGCAGATCCTAGGACATTATGGTCCTCATTTAGTACTAACACCCTAGAAGTCTGCAATAATACAAATAATTTTTTTGTGTCATCATTTGATAGGGAGAAAATTATTTCACTTTTCAAAAAGGTAGCAAAACTCACTACCTAGTAGTAAAAGAGAAAGAAGAATCTATTTCTTAGTACTGTTTTATGCCACCAGGATAGGTGTCTCAGATATCAGAGCATATCATGCTCATATCACAATAAGGACTCAGTATCAATTGTGCTAAGGGCAAAAAGAGAAGAGAAAAGAAAAAGAAAGAAAAGTAAAAGTCCAACTAGAGGTAATTCTAATAATAAAATTTTGAACTGAAAATGCCAATTTTACTACAGGTCCCATAATTCAGGGGCTGTGTTGCTCATGAGTTTGTTCAATATTAAAAAATATTCAATTATAATCAATTACTGAATCAATTTCTAGCATTTTTTTACGTGCACCACAGTCCACTTGGTACATTTTAGAATGAAAAGCAATGTATCATTAATACAAATAACAAAAATTAAAAAAGACAAAGTACACTCAAAACAGTCCACTATTCTATCAGGATTAGATGGGTAGAGCAAAATGACTGAGACAGAGGAGTCAGCTTTCATCACTTTTTGGTAATATGGCAGTGTGAAAAAGTGAATTAACATTTCATGTGATCCCTTGAAATATTTTTATGCAGATAAGGTAATAGAAAATGTAATTCTGAAAGAGTGCATTTATGTGCACCCAGTTTTGATTTTCTTATACAAACATTTGAATATTAATTTAGTATATGTGCAGTCTAAGTGGCTGCAGTTCTTTGATAAAGAAATTTTTTCTTCACTATGTAAGATAATGCTTTTTATCATTCATTTATTTTTAAATCAAAATTTATAACGGACTACAAAACTTAATATTAAACAATTATTTCAGATTTATTTTCAATTTAAACAGCAGAAAAAAAGGAAACAGTAAAACTTTCCTTTTTGTCTTTTTACCAAGTCATGTGCTTGAATTTAAAGTCAAAATTAACTAGATCTTCCAAGCTGATTTTTAAAAATAATTTTGTATTCCATTAATTTCATCTAGTATGAGTAAATATGGCAGAGCCTTGTATGAATGACTAACTCTTCCCATTTTAATGCTTTTCATAAGTACTAGAAAATATGAAAGATTTAGAAGAAACTGATGATAGGACCAACAGATCATTTTGAATGTATGACTGGAATTCCTTAAGAAAAATGTTGATGGGCAGTTTAAAATGATCGGCCAAGTCTTTAACAATGATGCATATTGTGACAAAAGCACTTCCTTGCTTCACTGGAAAAGTTCAGGAGTTTAACTGCTCAAAGTATTTTGTACCAGTGCACTTGTTTTTCATCAGATAAGCTCTACTATGGGGCAAACTGTCCTTTAAAAAAGATTCACCTCAATGCCAAAAAGATCTTCATGCTTAAATCTGGCTCACCTTCCTGTAATATGAATATTAAAATTTAACTCCACACAGTTATAATTTAATACTTCAATTAATTATTTAACTAAGGGGAAAAGCTAAAAAAAATGAAATAAACAAGGTAATCGGCATACTCAAAGTTTGTATGTTACAGTGAATTTCAAAAGTCAATAGATTTTTCTGGTAGAAATTGGTCTCATTACAAGGTTACTGGTATTCAAAAACATTATTAGTTATTTATGCCTATTTTCGCTTTTTAAAATGAAACATGATTTATTTCTGTGTAAAGGTTGGTCATCTTTGACATCTCCCTTTTTCCACACACTGCTTTAGGTTTTCTCTTTAGTTTTTGAGTGTTTGTACTAGCTGCACCAAAATCCAATATTTGTACAGATTTTATCTAAACTGTTCCAAACTTTCAACTAGTGGATTGAAAAATCCGTATCGGCATACAAACGTCTCCTTTCACTATGATAGACAAACATATTTTTTTATGACACCTTTTCTCAACAGTTATTGCTTCCTATTTCCTCTTAACCAGTCAGATAATTATTAAAAAAAAAATACCCAATCTCTTTTTCCTTAAAAAAGTATCAAAATCTAAAATTCTAACTTAATGAAAAAAATTGCTGAAGGAAAGATTTAAAGCTTGGCCACAAATACATCCTCTACTAGGATTCACTTTACTTAGGGAAGATTTTTATTGGATAATAGGGAAAATTTCTTCACCGAAAAGGCTGCTAAGCATTAGCACAGGCTGCCCAGGGAAGTGGCTGAGTGACCATCCCCAGAGGTATTTGGAAGATGTGTGGGTGTGCCACTGAGGGATGTGGTTTGGTGGTGGACTTGGCAGCGCTGGGTTAACAGCTGGACTCGATGATCGTAAGGATCTTTTGCAGCCTTAATGATTCTGTGACTCCTCACAGCACATGAAGAGCAAAGCCGTGTATTATTTCTGCCATGATATATAATGCACAGACCCTATGGCAGAGGGAATTTGGATGCATATGGAATGGCTTGTGCTACAAAGTTGCTTCAGCTACAGGGGAAGGGCAGCGGAACAGTGATGGATGACTGACCTTCCATGTTGGACTGCCTTGAATGATGGAAGGCTTTTGAAGGCCAGTGTTTCATTGTTAAAATCCTGGCCTTTCAAATGTCTCATGAGAAAGAAGGGAAGCTTTATTGTGCCTTACCAACCAGATAAATTTAGCAGTCTGCATCAACAAAGATGTTTACACTGTATTAATACAAACAATCTAAAATAATAACATAAAATCAGTACTTAAACCACATACTTTGCTAATTAATTTCTCCTTTATTCCTTACACAGTCACAAAGGCTTTAACCCATCTAGATACAGCACTGGCTCTGGAAATGATGCAATTATTTCAGAGAGCATGATGGAGAAATCTGCATCGAGCTACCCATTCCTTCTCTCTTTTCTTGTCCTTCCTTTGTATTCCTGTAAAATGTTAATGTGATAATTTCACCAGCACCATTTCCTAAGCAGTAAAGAGTATCCTGAGACAGTTGCAGAGTTTGTCTGGTCTAAACAGTTTGCATAGCCTGAACTCCATAGTCACACTGGGACTTCACAATGTTGAGCCTCCTGGTTTATATTGGCTCTGACTTGATCATCACTGAATTCTGCCTTCTTATATTTTACAGTGGTGAGTTTCTGGATAGGATTCACTGTGACCCCACTGGAATTTTTTATCCTTGCAGTTAAAGAAAAACCTCTGGCTTATAAAAGTGAGTTGTGACTGCTGTGAGGATGCAGATAGTTTTAGATTCCTCAGATCCTACAAATAGAAACTATTTTTTTAATCCTCTTTTCTGAGTAAGAGACTATGTCATGCTGCCTGTTAAATTTCAGGAATAGATGGGACACTCTGGCTCCTCTGAATGAATGTGGAATATGAGAAGAAGGAAAAGTGGTTGGATTAGATTTGGGCTGAGTAAATGTTGATCTTTCCTCACCTGCTCTGCACAAGTTTTCACCTCACTGAACATTTTTATTAAATTTTAATCAAAAGCACAGAAAAGATTGTTGATTGTAGAAATGTCTAACCCTGCTCTAAGCTCCTCTGCTAAGTCAGTTTGTAGATGCTAACAGTGCCACACTGACATGGAGTTCAATGTTGTTTTACAGCCTAGGTGTCCTACAAATTATCACAAAACACAAGAGCATAAAAAAATTCTGTGTCTACATAAATGTGACAGACCAGAGACCCCAAACTTCCATGAGATACTTGAGATTGATTTGTGTTTAGAAGGTTCCCTCTGCATTTGTTGTTCCTGATGTTAGTCTTCTGTGAGATCACAATTTGGTTCTGGGGGGATCTTGTGCTGAGACCCCAACTTGTGAGTCTGTCAGGTATAAGTTTGGGGGACTATAAAGTTGCATCCATATGATCTTTGATCACAAATAGATGGTCTGGCTCGTTTTTGGAAGTCATACACGATCAAAGAGATCCTTTATTTAGAGATGCAAATGCTGCTGTCAAGCTCATAAAATACATATAAATGACAATTTTTTACAGTCCTGCATTGTACTTCAAAAGAGTGCTTTTTTTTTAAAGGTCATGACCATTTTGATATCAGATACTGTTATTTGTGAGTGGAAGATCAGCAATCTTTTATTCTTCTGACTTAAACATCATATGAATATGTGTATTAAAGGAAAGATGAATCTCTCAGAACAAGGAAATGAATTTTTTAACAGATGTTAAAAGGCTAATAAGTCCACAACCCTTAGCACCCAGTCCAAATACCAGATTTTTATATTGCAATAAAAATTTACCAGATTTCTGAAAGTATGTGATCTCTTGAAAAGAAAAATCATAAGAAACTTGGATCAGATGTCTATTATTTAAAAAACTTTACAATCCACCAAAGACTGCTTTTGGCAGGGAAGTAGGAAATGAGTTGGAAAGCATTAATAAACTTTCAGGATACTTAAAAACACCAGCTTATGGTACTTGATCTATAAGTGAACTCTAGATTACTTCCTTTTTTTAAAAAAGTAGAAGCTTAGAAAAAAAGAGAGTTTATCTAAGTAAAAGAAAGAAAACAGAATGCAGGGAAAGAAAGCTTAGCTTAGACAAAAGCTACAAAAGACAGAAAATTAAGTACTTGATTTTTTATTTTTGCATTGAATTTGATTAATACTTTCAGAGTTCTACAAAAGAAAACAGAAAATTGCAGTAAGATTCCATTTTAATTTCATTTACATGTTACTGAAATCCATTTTACAATAAATTCATAACAAAGTTTCAGTCTGGTACAGAAGCACAAGAAAGGTATGCCAACTAGTTGGTAACAATAAAACAGGGTACATAAACTTTGGGGATCAAAGAATAGATTCCAAAACACATTTGTTCCACCGGCATGACAGGCACTGATTTTTTCCAGTCTTGAACCAGATCTACTTTGCTCCTCCATAAAAATGTTAAGTGGTTCAAATTCAGTGCAATGCTATGTAGAGTGAGGAAACCCCAGCAAAAATACCCAGCCTCTGAAAATCACTATTTCCAAAAATGGTAGGAAATTTTTGAGATCAGCCTAAGACTTTCCAGAATTCTTGCTTCTTTATGGTAAAGACCTGAAAACTGTTTCTATATATTTCTGTATTTCTGGAGGGTTTGGGGATTTTTTTTGTTTGTTTTGTTTTGGTTTGGTTTTTGTTTCCTTGTTTTTTGTTTTCTTGTTTTTTGTTTTTTGGTTTTTGTTTTTTTCTAAGGGCCCAAACAAACTTTGAAAAGTCTCTCTCCTTTTATTTAACATAAACTTGTCAAGACTCAGCTGGTTTTCTTGAAAGCTTTTTCTGAGGATTGGAAAGCGTGTTTTGTGTGAACTCAAGCACCTTAATTGAAAGGTGTCTATGAGTGCACTGAAGCCTTAATAATGCTGTGTTTTATCCAGAATGTTAATTAGATGTTGTGCTAGATGGGTATTAACAAGAAATAAAAGCAGAACAGTTTTAAGAGTACGTCTATAAATCCCCTACCTTTCAACTTTCCTTCCTGTGATCTTTTTACCAGTTCTTCTGTCACATTAGAATTGTATAGGATTGAAAATATTTGTATTCATCATTAAAACAAACCAAAAATAATTTTATTAAGAAAAGTGCTACTATCTGACTATGAATGTCAATAATAAACAAGAATGAGATCAGGACAGCAGCTTGCTTTCCTTCTGCAGAGTGGCCTCAACATAATGCTAATAAGACCATTCTCTGTAACTATATTAAAGCAGCAGGCAAAGCAGATTTGAATAGATAAACTATGTGCAGTAGAAGAACTTGGGTATAAACTTTAAAAGGCTGAAATAAACCACTTTTCTGACTATGCTGATACAGTAGATATCAGCCTGCCTAGATAATTAGATGCATATGACTATTTTCTGCACGGACTAGAATGAACTCAAATTTCTAAAGAATTTGAAAAAGCTTTCAGAAAATGCTGTAACAAAGTGCCTCTGACAGAGCACCCATAGTAGAATGGGAATTCATTCCACCATAAGGAATGATTTGCTGAACCAATAATTAACTATATTTGCAACATAGAAAGAGAAAGAAAAATTGAGTATAAAAAACTTTAGGAGATGCAGGTGGTCACCATTCAATGAACACCTAGAGTCTACTGCTTCCTGTGAAGCTAAGAGGGGTCAAGAAATACCAAGTATTTTTTTCTACTGCTCTTCAGACATGCTGATAAGAAGTTTATGGTCAGCAAGGAGACAGTTTGGTTAAAAAGTTTCTTTTCAATTACAAGGTGCTTACTAAGGCTTTAAATTTTTGATTTAAACTAATATAGGGAAAAGAAGAAGAATTTTAAAATGACAAAATATTATTAAAACATTATATACTTGAAAGTGCATCTATGGAGAGCAGAGCAGTTTTGTGTTCTCTCTGATTATTGATATTGCTATGGCAAACCACTACCACATAATTCTCAAGAGCTAGGAGTGTTGTGGGATTATAAACTGAAATATAACTGCCTTATATTTTCCAGAGTAGAGTCCGGCATGATTAGTACTACTGAAGACAATGGAGGAGCAGACTCCTAATGGAGAAGTTGACAGTGACACACATAATTGGATAATGTGGTGCAAAATTCCTCAGGACAGACAGGCAGGCAGGCAGACAGACAGAGAAGAATTGAGAGACTTTTAGAGAGCCACTGCTATTGGCAAAAATACCAGTGGTTTAATTTGGATGATAATTACACCTAGGATCTCTGCTTGCTATCATAATAGCATAAGTCTTATTTTTTCCTGTGCCACTCTGTGAAAACCTGAGTTTCCAAGGCCATGCATTCCTTGGGCATCACTTAGCAGAAGGCCAAAAATATATGACTTTCTTTTTTAAAGAAGTTCCATTTTTCTTCAGAATGATAACTGAGCCCAGAGGTGACCCTTATACACAATTGCAGTTATTCAGGTCTAAAAAGCCAGCAAATTCACATGTAACTATATCTCCCGGCTTCAACAGTAGGGCAGACTGTCAGCTCCCTCATCTGTCAGCACTTGTTCAGGCTGGTAAATGAAGACTGGTGCATACTAGCAGTATCTATTTGCTACAGGATATGCACTCAAGAAAGTCACGAAAAGGAGTTTCAAGCAAAGGCCAAAACCAATCAGTCATTTTCTCCCATAAGTGATAAGAAAAGCAACATAAAAGAGAGGTGCTTGTCCCAAAGGTGGTATCAGTAGCAAACTGTCACCAAATAAAAATAGTTAAAGTCCTAATGACTGTACTAATTCAATACAAATAGCCAGGTTCCAGTTAGCTTAGCATTTCCTCTTGCTAGGCCTCAGGGAGGAAAAACAGAGCTCCTACTGTTCAGAAGACAAATTGTGTGCAACTTGCTTTGGGTGAAAAAGATATGCTGAAATGGTGGGACAATCAGTGCCATGTTGCTTCCTTGGAGCTGAAGTCCTCAAAAACCATGTTGCATCTCATTCAATTAGCAAAAATCTTCCTGCCATTTTGCTTCTCTGTGTTGTGAAGACTCAGCCACAGCTACAGTCCCTCCCATGCTGAATGTATATTTAATAAATCTTGAGGCGGTGGAAAGCTGGGCCATCACCCAGGAAGACTGGGAGAGGACAGCCAGGCAGAAAGGGAGCATTGCAGAGAAGTTCTGCTTGCCGTGGTCCCTCCCAGAGGTGAAACTGGCTGCTCTTTGGAAGCTTGCCTCCCCCACTGCCCAGCACCAGAAGCTGAATCTCTGCACAGGGAATTGAGAAGCAACTGTAAAGATTACCACTCTCACCTGATATGATTTTATAACAGACTTCTGTGATTCAGAAGAGCCACGGAATGCCAAAGAAAGAGGAAAATGGGGTTAAAACTCTTCAAATCAGGAGCAGATTGTAGGGAATGACTGACTAAGGATCCACTGATGCTGCCCCATCTGACATGTATGATCTCAATCACATTATGTGCTGCTGTATGTCTCTTCACATCTAGAGTGAAGCTGTCTCTGACTTGGTAAATAGATTGTGCTTTTCCAGTGCCCTATACAATGCTTGATTCAACTTAATCAGATGGCTGAAAAGGAAAGATGCTTTGATAGTTATTTTCAAGCCCTTACATATACAGTGTTATGTTCTAATATTTGAGAAACATTTTACATACATAAAATATAAAAAAGAGTGTCTTGATTCTATGACTTTTGCTTACATATTTTCAAGAAAATATGCTAGTCAGAAACTAAAACAATTTAAAATATCTATTACCCCCCAGTTTCAAAATAATTATAGTTTTCTATGATAATTTAAAATTAGAAATTAATGAGTTCCCATATTAAAGTGTTTATCATAAAAGTATTGTCTACATTGGTTATCTGGTCATGAAAACATATATTTGATAAAATTATATAGAGAGGGAAGGGTTCTGTAACCCTTCCCTTTTAAAACAAAAGATAAGGAAAGCCCTTTCTATATAGTCAAACTTCCCTTCTCATAACGCTTTTTCTAACACTATCTTTGGGACATTAAAAGAAGAAAATCAACACCAAAACATTCAAGAGAGGCTTTCAGTAGTGGATGCTCTATTGAACTTCCACTCCTCTTTCATTTTTCCCTGTCAGCTTCTTGCACTGGTGTCAGTAATTTGCCTTAGATTTTACTTCCTTCTCATACCGCCTCTCTGAACCCTTACACAAAAGATGTTCAGAAAGAGACTGTGCTGTAGTGATTTCATTCAACCTAAATGTTTGATTTCCACAGCTCCTTCAGATCGCGCTTGCAAACTTCCACTATTCAGACAGCTCAGAGAAAGGATACTTTTCCTTTACAGCCTGTTGCCACTGCCATTCTGGATATAAATGCTTCCTGTTGTGTTTCCCCTTTCAACTTGCAGCAGCCAGCTCATAAACTGTGGACTTTTTTGTCTCCCCCAGGCTTTTTCCTCACAGGTAATTTTCTGGTGAACTTATTGCCCTGCTCTGAGATTCTGGACACCTGAGTATGGCAGGTAGGTCTAAAGAGGGAGTGACTGTATTTCTCAGGACCTATATCCATTTGTGACAGAAATAAGCATCATCTTGAGCATGTTGTGCTACAGGTATTATGCCTCCCCATTTTTCTGTGGTATGACTCTTCATTCAAAATAAGCAATAATATATCTGGAGTTCTCCAGCTACAGTCTGGAGAAACTACATCAGAAAACAAAAGAGAGACCGAGGTTTTAAGGATGATTTCCCCCCTCCATTTTCTCTCTTCCAGACAAATAGAAGTAATACTATGTCAAACCAGCAGATGTCTTCAGGATCTGCACCTTTCTCTGGTGAAGGCGAGGAAGATAAAAGGGTCCTTTTAAGGTGGCAAATTCTTAAGTGTGTTAGAGATTTATGAAACACTTCACACAGTAGGCAATTTCCCTTTTAGAGGTTTGTGAGCAAGTCAAGTGAACAGTCAGATATTGTGATCCATCCTTTCTTTACATAGTGCAGCTAAATGACAGCATTGAATAAACTTTTGAGACTTTTTAAAAAATGTCCTCCCAGATCTAAGCAAAACTGAAAAAATTACTGTAGTAGTAACAGTTCCTACCTTATCTTAAGTCTGATTCTGTCTTCTTCTACTAGCAAGAAGTGGATCTCATTCCTTCTACACTGGAATGAGGATCACTTACTATTGTGTTTTGACATTTCAGGGTCAGCTTCAGCCATCTCGTACATTTTCTTGCTGATAAGCTAATAGACTGATGGAGCATATGTAGACTATTTTCCAGCTTTCATGGCATGAGTCAACCCTCTCTGAATGCTTTCCAGTTTGTCAGCATTCTCTATTTGTTGTGAATGCAAGCAGTAGGTTCAGAGTTGCAGTAGCCACAGAATCACAGTCACACAACTAGTAAGGCTGAAAAGGACCACAATGGGTTAGAGGGTCCTATTATTTGGCACTTGCACAGTAAAGAAGTTATTCTCATATTTAGGTGGAAGTTCCAGTGCATCTGTTTCTGCCCTTTGCTTCTTGTCCTGTTGCTTGGCATCACCAAGAAGAGCCTGAATCCACCCTCATCACCATCCCTTCTGGTACTTGCAGACATGGACATCTCATTATCCACCAGGACTCCCAGATCCTTCTCCACAGAGATGGTTTCCAGCAGCTCAGTGCCCAGCCTGTCCTGGTGCAGAGAGCTGTGCAGAGAGTGCATAACTTATTTATTGTTTATTACTCCTCCCCAGGTGCAGCACCCTGCATTTACCTTTGCTGGACTTCAGGCAGTTCCTCTCTGCCCATCTTTCCAGCCTGTTGAGATCTCTCTGAAGGCCTGCACAGCCCTCTGGGGTATCACCCACTCCTCCACAAATAATGATTAGGATGTGAGTGGACAACAAGTAGTCCATTAGTCAAAAGTGTGCCCAGGGGGCCAAGAAAACCAATGGTATCCTGGGGTACACCAGGAAGAGCATTGCCAGTATGCCAAGGGAGGTGATCCTCTCCCTCTACTGAGCCCTAGTGAGGTCACATCTAGAATAATGTGACCAGTTCTGGAGGGCAAAAAATATGAATAGGGGACTGGAGCATCTCAATTATGAGGACAGATTGAGGGAGTTGGGCCTGTTCAGCCTTTAGAAAAGACAACAGAGAAGGAACCTCATCAACGTGTACAAGCATCTGAAGGGAGGGAGTCAAGGGCATGCAGCCAAGCTCTCCTCAGTGCTGTCCAGCAGTAGGACAAGAGGCAATGGGCAGGAAATGATGCACAGAAATTCCACCTGAATATGAAATCTTTACTGTGTGGATGACCCTCAGTGGAGATGTTCAAGAACCATCTGGACACAATCCTGTGCCATGTGCTCTGCTTGAGCTAAGAGGTTGGACCAGATGACATGCTGTGGTCTCTCCCAACCTGACCCACACTGTGATTATGTGATGTCAAATGCAATGGGTTTAGATCAAAGAATTGCATGAGCTTGTTTTAGTCATGTAAATGACCAGTCTGTTATAATCCACCATGATACCTAATTCCTCTTTTTCAAGAAGACCAGGGTAGGATATTAAAAAAAAAACATGTATCTTGCAGATACGGTTGGGACAAAAGCTTGGAAATGTGTTCACCTGTGAACCAATGAGAGCTCAGAGACCTTTACTCATTAATACCCACATCAGCACACAGTAGATTGAATTTCACAAATCAAGTTTAAAAATCTTTTAGGAAATGAAGGTTAATTTTATAAATGTATTTGTGCCTTTTTATTTCCAAATAATCTTATACTGATAAAATTGATCTAATTAATATTCATTTATCTCCTTTTTTTTTTCCTTTTCATAAGTTATTTATTGTTTGTGGAGTTGTCACATTTTTTATGGCTGCTGTCATTTATCCTTTAGGCTATCTTAATGTTCGTTTTCAGTTTTGACCCAGCTGAACTTTTGCTGATAGCATTTTAGGCATCTAGTTAAAAATTAACAAATACTTTGCAATAACTATTTAGTCTTTTCCAACTGAGTTTTGTCTCCCAGTTGATTTGTCTCATAATTGTTTTTTCCTTTGTTAAACTGGTCCTTTTAAGCACCAAGTTTATATCTCGTTGGTATGTCTTTTATTCTTTTTGTGTACTATAGTGAAATCAAGTCGCAGTCATTTGCACCCAAGGAACCACTAATTTTTAGTCCTGTGATCAGGTCCTCTTTATCTGTCAAGATGAGGTAAGACAAAATTCCTCTGTGTAAGATGAAACACTCTCTAAGTTAATAAATTGTCATCTGTAATTTTTAGAAATCTCTAGGACATTTCAGTACTGGCAGCCTGAAAAAACTCAGCATATGCTGGGCAGATTGAACTCCTCCTCCATTCCTTCCCTTTTCCTGATAAAACATTTTTTCTTCCTACACATAGCAAGGTACTTCACAGAAATCGACAGCATGGAGGAGAAAGAAAGACTAAAAGAAAAAATAAGACAGGTCGATTAATTATCCTTTAAATACAGAATCAGAAAAGGGGATGGTAGAGATGTGATCACCTCTGATCCTAGATTTTTTGCCTGAGTTACCTTCTTCCTTTGCTTCCTACTGAATGTCCATGGAAAAAGAGCATCCCCATTTAGACAGGTGTAGCACACAGGGGTTTTTTGTGTGCGTCCCAAGGGTGGAAGGAACAACAGACAGCGTGCCAACACAGAAGCCGTTCCAAACCATCAAAGCATCTGTCTCTGAAAAGCACATAAATAATACATTTGTTCTGAATGTATATGTGTGGTAGTTTATTATATTGTCACATTGATTCATGATTCAAAATTATTTGCCTTAAGATGATATCATTTCAATCAGAGCTGGCTGTTTTTCCTTCCCAACAGTGAAATTATCAGTAATAAGCAAAAGACAGAGTATAACTGAACTCTGGTAACTTGGGGCTGAGACTTGATTCCAAATATGTCCTTTTTTATTCACAGCAACCTTCCATTTCACTCTCTTTGTTGTCTGCATCATTACCTTTCTGTCTGACATCACTCCACTTTCCAAACTTGATTTCTGTGTATCCTGAACAAACCAGGAGCTTGGGCAGGGGGAGGGGGCACAGTTTGTTTGTTTGTGTATTTCTTTTGTTCAGATACCTAAAGAAATATAAAAACCAGGAAATCACAGCTCAAAATAAAAAGAAAAAACATAATAAAACCCTAAGGAATTTAAGTTGTTGAACTCCATCTGTGGCTACTTAAGGATGTATAACTGTAGCACTGGTAATCACATTAATGAGATGCTGAAAATTTGTGAATGATGAAAGTGATGAAGATTGAAAGAACAGAAAACTGAAAATAATACTTGGCATTGAATAAGTAGATGAAGAGTATTAAGTGCCTACAATTCCTTAAATTCCATCCACAGAAATGGGATTCATGAGATATCTGCCATTTTGGAAGCACTTAGGAAAAAAAAAATCAGCCAACATGCAGCCGGCAGGAGCAAATTCAGTAAAGACAATTTAATTGTTATCACAATTTTGTGTCCATTTCCTGAAGAGCTCTGAAATAAAATAAAAAATACAGTCAAAATTGCAAAACTACATTGGTTCAGTCTGCAAAAAAGCTTTGTTTTGAAGTAAGCCTTTTAAATGTCCCATTAGTGTTGCTGAAAGATGGAGGCACATACTAAATATATCAAATATTTACTATGAAAGTGATATAGTTGCAGATAGTTTATCAAACCTATTGATTAGAAATAGAATCAGAGAAATTGTGGGAAAGGATTTTTCTTTATAACAAAAATCATAATTTGGTATTTATGAATGGATTTTAAGACCAAAATTATGAAAATGATAGTTGTTTTTGATAAATTAAGCAATTCTAAAGTAATAGCTACATAATTCTTAAAAATATCAGGAAACCTGTACCCTGTTGACATATTCCAAGAAAAAATAATATTAATTTCCCTTTCTTTTATTAAATTTTTAGTTCTTGAACTGTGGACACATATCATTTTACTGTTTGTCAAAGATCACATGAAATTTTGTATTAAACTAAATGCATCATACTGGCTTTAAATTTGCAATTAGAATGGTATGTTTAAGTTGAAAAGTAATATCTGAATCATAAGATTAAATGGAGAAATGATAAACAGGTGAAAACTTGCTAAGCAAATTATTAAATTAGTATCAAATTGTACATTCCTTGACTGTTGCAAAGGACAGTAAGTAAAGCAATTGCTAAGGGTAGAATTCAATAAAACCTCCCTTGTGTATACAAATTTGGCATAAGGAGAAGAACATAACTAAGCAACGAGAAAAATCTAAAGAAAACCACAAAAAAACACCAAAACCATAAAAAGACAAGGTTGAGAAACTTTTCCTTCTAGTGAACTTGTGAAAAGGTATTTAAATAAAATATAAAAAACAATAATTTTGTAGTTTTGCATTACAATAATTACTGTTCCATCTCTTTGTAGAAAAGGCCATTAAAGAGCCGTAGTTCTTGAAGTGAAATTTTAAATACAGAAGATCCTCTAAGTCTTCAATTGCAAATGATTTGCAGAAGTAGCATTTTTTCAGTCTTTAGACATAAACTGCACAGGTTTCTTACCATGTTATAACTGAGACATATGTCCTGACCTCTGAGTCCTTTTTTGAGGAGCTCCATGACAACTCTGACAGCAGACCTGTGTTCCACTCAAATGCAGGAAGTCTCACTACGAAGGTTTATTGGAAGCAGACTTGACTACAAATCCTATTAATGCTACTGCTCAACATTATTATTTCAGTTGCTCCAAAACAGTTGAGCCTCTTCCACTCTTAGTGGCATTTGGACTAAAATGCATTGCTGGGGAAGGAATGATCTTTACACTTACAAAGGAATATGCTACCAGAATTTTGTAGTACTATCAGAAATTACAGTATTACATTATTTTACATTATGATAAAAATAGAAGAGTTTTGTGCTGTGTTTGACAATAAAGTTACTGCAGAAAAGAGTTGAATCATGCTTGTTTAACTATTGCTACTTGCCTCAAATCCCTCAGAGTTCAACATTACTAGTTTCTTCTCTAAACTGTGAGAGATCAGTATTACAGCAGTGTGCATTTTCTAGAGAATTCTTTCAAGACCTTTTCAGACTGCCCATTTCTTCTCTTACACCTTTCCTTTCCTTGTTTAATCCCAAATATTTTTCTTGACCTTTTGGCCTGCAGCTTCTTGCCACAAACTGCAGAGAAAACCTAGACCTCTGTCTCCTGTTAACCACAGACATGATGTAATCCTGCTTACATTACTTCACTATTTTTTTCAGTATATGCATGTATATACATATTCTGCTTAACTAGTCATCTGGGGAAGGATGTGAGATCATTTTGTAAAATTGGACCAGAATGGAATTTAAGGGTCGTTTTTATAAGCAAGTGGGCAGCTGGAGTTAACTCCATATGAGGAACTAATCTCTTGACATTTTCTGAATTTTAAACCCTTGGGGTGCAGTTTTTAATATCTATCTATATGCATATTTATAACATTTTAAAGCATAAACAAACAAAATAAAGTCAAAAATAAGATGGTACAGAAGTACTCAGCTGTTGCAAGCACTTCTGGGCTTCCAAACACATCTGTCAACGCCATGGGCTCTACAAATCTGCCTGGATCAGAATGTTATGACACCATTAACATAACCTTTCATACCAGAAACTACTCTTGACTATTATAAAATCAAGAAACAGGGGTAAACTTTCAGGAGAATTTTTTTAATTAGTGGATTTCAAAGAGAATTTCCAAAGTTTTAAATTACTTTCATTTTAATGTTCAAAAAAAGAGATAAGCCATAGTAGCAGCCTACTTAGCCACTTTTTATAACTATGTATCTTTATGGAATTCCTGTCATTTACGCAGTTGCAGTACATGGAGAAGGCAATTGATTTCATCTTATTTCTCAAGTGGCAGGAAAGAAGGTTGAGAAGCCATCTTGCAATACAGTTAATATGGCCCTTCTCTGCTTCTAGACCCAATGAGGCACAATCTGGGAGCAGTCATTTGTATAAACAGTTCAGTGCCTGGGCAAGTAATGCTATAACTATCCAAGTACTGTGCATGTGACACAACTCACAAATACTAATTTGTTTCCAGGACATTTACCTTGTACCTCTATATATAGTCAATACTCACACAGACAACAATTATATAATTTCATTAAGCAAACACACATTTTTTGTGTTTCTGTATGCAGTTGAATTTATGTTAGCGATAAAAACTGCAGTAGTTCCTTTTTCATTCTTCAGTATCTTGTTTTACAATCCAAGGGTCTATCAGAAGACAACATTCCCTTCAGAGATCTTCTGCCCTCTAGCAAGTTTTTCTGACATCTGTAGTGGAGCTATGAGATTCTTTAAATAAGGAGCGCAAAATAAGCTTATTACAAAATAGTTTTGACTTAAAAATTACTTATGAGGAAATAAATTAATTTTAACCCCTACACATACAATATACTGATACATTACAGCTATAGCTGAAATTACCCCTTGTTGCTAGTCAAAATCTCTGAAGTTTTGTACGGAATCCACCTTTTTTTAAAACCCTCATATTAATTTTAAACTCAGTATAGGAAGTCCTAGGAGCTCTTGTTTTATCTTTTATTGATATTTCCTCACAGATATATTTTCTTTATGATAATTTTCAAGAATGTCTTATTGAGGATACTGTATTTTACAAAGCTGTTTTAACATGAGCCTAGGCAGAAATGATACACTCTATTCAAGCAAATTAAAAGAAGAAAGCATAAATTTGCAAGTAGTCTTAATTTCACTGCACTTTTAAGTAAGAACCTGGGGAGTAAACAAGTTGTTTCAGTAGAGCTGGCCTAAATTGAAAAGGCTCCATATGCTAATTTTAGAGGTGCTCAAAGTAACCAGACATAATTTCAACAAGTCTGTCATTAGCCCTGATTTGTTTCTCTTGGTTTCAACTGCCTCTATTAATTTCTCAACCTGTCAACTTTTATATAAAACAAGTTTTGCCATAAGAAAATATATTTTCAGCCTCTTTTTTCTCCATATGCTTTGGGTTGTGGCTGTAAAGAGATTCTTTTCTCTCTAAGTCTTCTGAATTCTGTATTGAAGTACATGACAGGTACCGAGTCAAAACATATTATTTTTAGTATAAACACCTTGGTTGTATACTTCTTAATCAACAGTGTTTTAGAAGAAAATAAACTTTTAACAGAACAATTTATAAACTGGCTCCATCTCTATGTCCTTTCTCACAAGACTGAAATAAACCTTTTACATTTTTTTTGAGATCCACTCCACTTTCTGAAACACCCTCAGCTTTCCCTCATTTGTACATGCTCTTCATATATATAGAGACATATGTAGAAATTATTAATATGTTGTATATTTTCTCTCTCATAAAGGGTCAAGGAGCTGAAATTCTTTTTCATTGTTTTACCTATGCTCCTTATGCTCTTCCAGTGCTAATTGTACTTTCTCTATATATAGAATAGATAACATGCACCATTATTCTGAGTTTTTGACAAGGATAAAAATCTTGTAAAAAAAACCAAAACCAACTAAAATGTCAGGAAGCAATATATCTTTGGAAGCTTGCACAGAATGGAGAGTGTGCTTTGAGAGCTCAACTGAAGCTTCCCAGAAAGTTCTGCTCCTGCTCTTTTGAGTTTCCTGCATTGTTTCATGACATGACCTCTGAAGACATCACTGCTTCACTTAACTTCTGTTTAATCATCTACAGATCATTTTCTCATTATTTCTTTAATTCTGCAAATTCATCCTAACCTCTCAACAGAAAGAAAAAAAAAGAGCTATAAGGGACAGTGAGAAATTCAGAATCTACATTTTAGAAAGGAAATATGAAATTAAAAGATAAGATTGTTTAATGTGTTTACCGGTTTGAAAAACTCTTCTCTTCCAAAGGAAAATTTATGGTAAAAAAGGCAAATATTATAATAAAAATATAACAACTATATATTATAAAGTAAATATATACATACAAATATGTATGCAAAGAATCATATTATGCAATAAATATAAAAAATATAACATTTCCCAGAAAAATTTGGGTTTAAAAATTTTAAAAAATAATTGGCACAGTACGCTAGCAGTAAAACCTTTTCCATTGGTAAAATATGTGCTCAAGATTAAGCCCCTTTGTAGTATTTGTGTTTACTAAAAGATATGCTCTTTTAGTATCAAAATCAAATCCATGCATGCATTTTAAAAAATTTGGATATAACACAAAATTAGCTACAAGAAACTGCAGCTATAATTACCGTATAGAACTTCAAAAACAACAGTGGATGGAAATTCTATAATATTTCACATTTAAATTCTTGAGAAAGAGGAATTTTGAAAGACTTGGTCTAATGATGAATTAATGAAATTAAATAATCTTGTCTTCAAAATGTGTCACTTACTGACCTCAAAGTCATCAACTTGGTACAGCTAATTTTTATACAATAGAGTGAAGAAAAAAAGATCAAAATAAATAAATAACTTGTGCGACTAAATAATTCTGCAATTATTTTTAAATTGAGGGTTTCTTTGTCTTCTAAAAGGAGAGAGGGAATGAAGGGATTAAAATTTAGTGGAGTGCAATTTGTAAGGCTTAAATCAATACATAAAACAATCAAAGAAAATTTTAGATAGCTTGTCCCTCACTATTGATTTCTACCATAAAGTTCTAGAAGTTATAAAGCATGACCTTTCCTTATTTAAATACAGAAATATTTTAAATCTGAATATTAGACATTGCAAAATAAAATTAGATGTTGCAAAAATAACCCGATCATCATTTTATAAAAGTGATGCCGCAGAAGAGTATGAGGATAATGTTAACAACTTAATATTATGTAAATCACATGCTGGAAATGTGGAAGAAATATGCATTTCTCATTGTTAGTTCCTGAAACATGGAAATATTATAGCTGCATGCAAGATAACATGATGATTTTCTGGCTTGTGCTCTGTAGGAGCAAGTGTCCTCTACAAGATTTGTGAAAATGGTGACAGTCATTCTTGAATGTTACTTGATGATCTAATCAAAGTGGAAAGCCTTTCCTTTTGGAGTCTGAATTTCCTTTGGCTTTCCTGACAACATTCCCACACTTGCATGACTTTGCAAACAACAGCGGCAATCACAAATTAAGTTCTTTTTCTTCCATGAGTATTCCAAGTGATTCAAGTATTGCATATTAAGATACACTTTCAAATTTTACCCCAGAATTCCAAATATCAAAGTAGTGTCTTATATAGATGTTACCTCCTTTACACGATCTCTACCTGCACATGTTGGGAGTTTCTTTTTGTTGTGTTTTGTTTCATTCTATAATACAAAGAACTAATGTAATCTTAGTAAATATAATTCTTAGAGTATCTGTGGGCTAGAACTGCAGGTTATACCCTTAACCTTGCTAAGAGAATCCCATTGTTCTGCGACTTCCAGTTGCACTGAGCTGTCTCCACACTGGAGATTTCTGTTGCTGGTCCTACAGAAGCACTTCTCAAAGGTGACAGTGTGTATTCCTCTCATCACAGAAAGACCCAAAGAGGTTTGGAGATAGTGTAAAAAGCAGTTAGCAGCAGCTCATTTCTGCCAAGGAGGAGGTCTAATGCCTTTGACTGTTTTAACGCCTGCAAGAAGCTCCAGCTCCTCCACGAGCAAAGCAAAAATGTTTGCATTCATAGTTAACTACTAGAGTCTCTTTTTTCCTCCTTTGTCAGTGATTGAGAAGAACATGTCAATAAAGAGAACCTCAAAGAGGCTTTTCCCTTCCTACAGTTCTTACTGATTGTGTTTAAATGGGCTAAGTGTGAAGCACCCCTGGAACAGCAAAGTGAGTAAGCGTAATTACACGTATCATTTCATGGAAAGGAAGCCTACACATGTATGAAAAGGATTGAAAAACACAAGGGAAACTTTCAAGGTGTAAATATGCACATGGGTGCTAAGGAAGGTGAATTTGTTTTCTGAAGTCTTGCAACACTAACAATTACCTTTCCATCATGAGACCTTTACACTTCGGGTTGGGAAAAGTAATATCCAGACCACCTGTTGGGAAGTCTGTGATACAAAGCTTTAGTATTTCATCCTGTCAATGAAAATGGTTGTTAGTTTTATGAATCATAGAATTGTCTTACTGCTAATTCATTACTCTAATGAGTGTGTATTAAAAAAGTTTTCACAAAATAGAACTTTTCCCATACTTTGAAATACAAAACAACAGTTTGTTCCTAAAATTGGGATAATTTCATTTGCAGTTACAAAGATTTTAGGTCACTTTGGATTTATAAGTGAAACCAACTGAATTAAATTAATAAATTTGCAAGTAGAGCAATTCAAAGTAATTACTTCAGTGGGGCTCAGCATCGCCACAGTGGTTTTCCTGTGACTTGAGTATTACCATATCCATGGGAATGGAGTCCTGTACAGAAACCATTTAAAGTCAAAGGAGATCTGAAGTACATCCAAGTCCTGATTTCTGCCCTTTACATATGCCAAAAATGTGAGGAAAGTCATGCCCATGTGTCTTAGAAGAAAAAGGAGAGGATATTTAGATTAGGGAACTGGTAGCAAGGGCTGATGAGCACAAATCAAAGGAGCAGATAGATAAACAACACTGAATAAATTATGGAAAAGGCAAAGAAGCTTTTGGACAACTCAGGCATTCAAGCTCTAGCTGGCTATAAATACGAGCGAACTAGAGTTATGATAAATAAAGTTTCTCTAAGTTTCAAATGGCAGTTTGACAGTCTATTAAAAAAAAAAAGGGATTAATTACCACTATCCTCAAAATAATTTATATTATGCTTCTTTTTGCTATTATGGTATTGCTTACATCTCCACTTAGTTCCATACAATGGATCTTAGGTTTAGTTTAGATATTTCAAGGACAAATCACATATTAAGTTTTAACTACTGTCAAATGTTTCACAAATGGGATGCCATGCATATAGATCGATTTAAGGAATTTCAAACAGCTCTTAACTCTGAAAAAAAAAGCTACAAAAATCACATTTCTAAAGCATATTTAGTTACACCAGTTGGAAGCATTAAAAATAGTTTTAAAAAGACACGCTGAAAAGCCACTACTGTAAAGATTTGAGTCTGCCTAACTGGTACGTCTAGACTCATTAAATGTCAAAATACTAACTGCCTCTTATTTTCAGAACACAGAAATGTATATTTTTCATGTCACAGATGCCAGAGGTGAAAAGCAATTTAATTCCAAGCTGGCATGATATTAAAAAGAACTGCTGCAGAGATTTCAGGAACAACAAACCCACTTCAGACCTCAGGGAAAGCCTGCAGAGAAGTGTCCTTACTAAAATCTAAAAAGAAAAGCTTTGAACTACAGCATGGAAACAAATACGGACATTTTCTCTGAGTTCAAAAAAAAGAAAAAGAAAGAAAATAGATTATTGCAAAACGGAAATAAGGTCCTGGCACCTCAGCTGTATAATGCTCACATGGCTTAATATGTTTAGTCTCTTCCCTTCATGTTTAGCTTCAGTTTTGACTAAGAAAACGTTATCCTTTCAGATCAATAAATCTCAGTAATGGCCTCTGCAGAAGTTAATTTCCACTTTATTCTATACAGTAGGGAACACAGTATGAGGTGCTCAAAGATTTATAAAGCATATTGTGGGGCCAGGAAGAACCACAGGTTAAGTGCAGATCTTGCCTCTTGAAACTTCAAAAGACAGAGAAAGAGAAAGGAAGGAAAATAAGGGCCAAAAAGAGATGCTGATCAAAACCAGAAAATTAGGAGATCTTCCTTCTTATGCTAAAGCTCAAAAAGCCTAACAGTGGTTCATTAGGGAAGGAATCCTAAAAGCTGTAATATTTATGTATATTTTTTTTTCCCAAATATGAGTTTTTAAACACAGGGCAGTACTCCCGAGGCTTGGTAACTATCAATAGACTGAAGACCACAACCAGCCATGTTATGACTTATCAACACGAAGTAAGGGCTTCACAATCTGGCTTCAACTTAAACTGCACATGTCTACCTCCTCTGGTTTATCAAGCTCTAATAATAACTACCTCATCTCATATGATGTTTTCACATGAGACAGAAAATGACAGCATATAACTACAGGGAAATGTAGTCTTGGGTCCCCATATATATAGGGGAAATGGTCTTGTGGAGAGAGGACAAGATGATAGTAAAATGCTCCGGCACCAAGCTTGGATGAGCAGCTGTCCATGCAATTTTACTGCAGCCTGCCTGACAGAGTCCTGTCACAGCTGCACTGTCAGTGCAAACAACATCCTCCCAGACATGTTTGGAGCTGACTTCTGCAGCACAACAAGGATGGTAAGCACAATATTTGAGGCTGACTTCTTTGGAACAAGAGTTTGGTTGTAAAAAGAGACAGTGTTCCATCCACACTCTGGATCAGAGAAAAGCTTCTGGGTCTTTTATTTGCAAGTATAGGTGAGATGTATAGCCAAAGGAGTGAGGATGGGTTTGTAATGAGGGCAAAGTATTTGTGATAGGAATGTGTAAAAAAAATTACCTAGAAAGTAGCGAGAAGAAACTGGTTTACAAACTATACCTCAAGAATTGCTCAACCAATTTTATACAAAAAGTAAATGTTTCCACCTTCTCTACTGAAAAAAAGCCTGGAAAACTGCTAGTACCTTTCAGAAAGTTATGAACATTTTGAAATAATGAGAAAAAATTAAAAAAAAAAGGTTTAAGTGTTCACTAGGAATTCAACTCCTTATTTTCTAGTTAAAATGTATTTATAATAAAATTTTCATGGCTCATGAGATATAGCAACTTGCATGACATTGGATGAGGGTGTGGGCAAACAGACAAACAATGCAGGAGCAGTGCTACGCCAAATTGTGGCACATCTTTTGAGTAGGAAGTCAATAAAACTTTTGCAGTTTCAGGCTATCTTTTCCTTGATTTTCCCCCTGAATATTACAGCGCTGGGGAAGATATGCCCTATGGATCCAATCAATTCCAGTGATGATATTTTTCCTAAATGCTACAACACCAGAGAAAGCATGAGGAACAAGCCTCAACTGATCCTACTTTATCATTTTCTGTGTCAGTGCTATACAGATAATTTTTGTGGCTTTTTGCAATATATATAGTAGAAGGATTAATGACTCTAGTTCTCCCTTTTGTACAACCATTTCTGGAGGAATGCAGGGATTATAATCTGTCTCCCTTGTAGAGCATTAGATGAAAAAATCATAAAGAGCAATGTTAGAAAAATACCTTGTTGGCAAAAGGAGAAGTAGGTTTCTGCCTTACTTTTTACTGCTTAATACCCCAAAGAGTAAGTAGGAATATGCTTGATTTTAAAGAATTATCATAAATTACACTTCCTACTCAACCTGAAGAGTATACACACACACACACACACACACACACACACACACACAAACACACACATACACACAGAGAGGCATCATATTTGACTGCAATTCCCAAGGTAGACTATCACAGCACCCCATTTGCCTTCTGCATTTTGATGTTGATCACAGCAGCTCCAGTTTAATTTATATTTTTCTCTTCAAATATAATGTTTCATGTCTGAGCCCATCTGTGTTTCATCCTAACTCTTTACAACTAAAAGAACACTAAAAATATAACTAGATTATTTCATAAATTGCATTTCTAAAGGTCTTCTGACTTTTGCTGAATTCAGTGATATTTGTTTTATTCAGTGATATATACAGTGCTTTATCTGCCCTATTCACTCACTTCAAATTTCCCAGCAAATGAGAGAAGTAAACCATAGGGGGTTTTTTGACTTTAAAAAACATTTATTTTCTAGAAAGTCAGAACAATGGAAACAAAGTGTTTCAAAAAGTAGCTGCTGCTAACTATTGTACTTTCAGAAATAGCACAGAAGCCTGAACTGTCCCATTTCCCACAGTTTTAATTCATTAGTTTTCTTTCAAATTTGAGAATTAACTTAGTGCCTTTCCCACTTGTATTATGATGTCATATCACAAACTAGCTATGCCAGGACATCAAAGAAATGAACAGATCATCTAATTCTGTGATCTTGACAGCAGTGTGAAGAATATTTTCATGAGTCCTCTATCTCTACTTTGTATGCAATGGGGATTGTCTGACATTTAGTAAATGTTATAATCTTGATTTCTAAAATTCTGTTGAGGGGTAGTAAAATTTGTCCTCAAACAATCTACAATGTAGCTGCTTTTTCATTTCCATGCATATTTAAATTTAAGTTTGATCTGTGTGGGCTTGTAATCATGTTGCAGAGGGGAGTGGGGATTTTTTGGGTGGGTTGTTTGTTTGTTTGCTTGTTTGAGTGGGGATTTTTTGTCTGTTGATGTTGTTGTTGGTTTGGTTTGACAATTTTGTCGCCAGAGATGTATGACCTGGGAAAAATGAGGCAAGTGACTGAAACCTCTTTCTGCAAAGGAACAGATTTTCCTTTCATGGGCTATTTGAACACTGTCTGCCACACTGAATATATTCTCATTCTTTCTTGCTCCAATTTTCCAAGCCAAATCTGCTTCAAACAGAAAAGTAATATTGAGAAACCCTATATTTAGTCTTGTAATATGGCATAGCAGCAGGAGAGGTTCTGTCAGTCAGCTGGAGTTCTGCTCTTTCCTTGGTTGACATTAGCTGGAGAATCTCTTCTCTTGAGAGGTACAGAATCTAAAAATGATTCTGTTAATCTGACTCTGATGTTACAAGACTTCATTGAGGGGAAGCCTCCACTGGTTCATTTGAAACACAGATTGAAAAACTTTTCAGCTTTAGAGATGATGCACAGAAATATGCTCCAGATTTGGAGCACATGTTTTGTCACTTGTGAAGACTTTCAATAAAACTTTCAATTTACTCCTGTTTTCAGCTTACTTAAACAATGATAAAACCACACAAATATTTCTTTTATTTTTTAGAAAAAATGATTCCACTTTCAGAAGCAGGATTTGGAACATCTAGTTTCCCAGGGAAAAAAAATGTTTTGGAAAGTACAATTTTGTCTGGTTTTCATAGTCCACTGGTGATTGCCAGCACCTGCAATGAACACTGGCCAATATGCTTATCTGCTCCATTTGATGAAACCAAATCAATAGAAAATCCAAATGAGGTGCCATTATGTTTTAAGTAGAAGAATCCTACTATCTACACGTGGCTCCCCATTCTGAACGATGCTTTGGGAATGCGAGGCAGGCAAGCTCATAGGTCGATGCTGAAAGGTATGACCCTGTTGGCTCCCTATTTTGAAACATGCCAGAAGCCTGTGTACAAATAGTGCTCTTTTCCTCACTTCACAAATTTCAGCAGTTTAACAAGTCCCTGAAGTGAGGCAGAATGCAAAGCCTCATCCAAAGCATCACAACAAGAAGCTGGAAACCCTCTGGAGATCCGCAGTCCGCCAGTGCCTCCACTCTGCTGATCTTGTCTAAGCTGTGCTGAATGAAGGTCAACCTTTCAATTAATGCCTATCCCACCATAGCAAATTACTTTTTTTTTTCCCCATGAATTGGTATGATATAGGAGATTTTTTTTACTATTAATAATTTAAAGGTTCTATCTTTATTCCCTTATCCAATGGCCTGCTTTAAAGCATTAGTGGAGAATACTAATAGGGCTACTTTCACATGGGATATGTTGGTGTAAGAGATAGTACCTATAATAAGGTTGAGCATGAGGCATAGGTAATCCCCAGGTATTTTGTGATATTTGATTTGATTTGTGGTCCTTTGCAAAAGAGGCAAAACATGCTTGAACCTGATAAATGTCCTGTAAGAGAAAGAAAAATGTCTATTGGTCAGAGAACAAAATTACTCCCAAGGGGATATGTTGCTTTAAGAAAGAATATTTTCCATATCCAACTTATTGCTAATAGCACAATGAACTAGAGGAAGAGACAGAGAAAGGTCAGATTTAGATGACTGTTCAAACTCCTTCTATTTAGCCTGTAATAATGCAGTGCTATAAAGTTTTACAAAGAACAAATTCTTCCCATAAGTATTTTATTACTATTAGCAGGTTCAGAGTGGTTTAGTTAAAACACTGCTACCTTTACCTTTATGCTTATAAAACATGTCAATAGATTTCAGAAATTTTTATTTCTATTTTCCTTATACCTTTTCCTGATAGGAGTTTATATTTTTATGTACAGGTTCACAGCACCTAAAATTTTGGGATACTGCTCTTGTTTGTCTACAATTAAATTATTGCTATGAACAGCACTGCAGATAATGCAGCATGTCTTAAAATTGTGTTCTTCAAGGCTCAGACTAGTAATGGTGGAGAACACTTTTAATAAAGACAGCAGGCAATGTCTTCCCAGTTCTCTTTGTCAAACAAAAGGTTTATTCCTCATCAGCACACCCAAGATTTGGCATCCAAACCCTCACAACATGATGACCTTGCGAAAGAAACAACTTGAATATTCTTAACCTTGGAATTTTTTGTTCTCCATCCCTTTCTGTTTGACTTCAAGTCCCTAGTAGGTTATGGATGTTAAAACACTATTTTCTTGAAGAATAAATACTCATATAAACATATATTATGTATATGTATGTATGTACGTATAAAATAGTGTAATTTGTTTTTTTTAAATTTCTAAGAAAAGTCTTCTGTTCCACAAGCACAAACAATTCTTCTGATTTTTTTTAATGTCTTTGGTGACATGATCCTCAGTGCACTCATGAAATTTAAAATTATAGAGAGAAGATGGAACTAGCTGAATATCAGTGAGGCTAATGCAGTATAACAGACATGTCTCACACAGAGTCTGAAGAGCACTCCAAAAGTAAGGAAATCTGGAGATAACAAAGAGAAGAAAAGTTTTGAAAAGCATCTTTTTGATTTGTATAACTGTATTTCAACTAGCCATTATTCAGACATTAGAGACCTTTCTAGATGTTTAAAATGTGTAAATGTCTGAACACAAATAGTAGTGAGACAGTATGTCCTAAAATATAGGACCAAAGAAGCCATGTACTTCAGAAGTGAGATGTCTGGTATTCAGTAGAATGCCAGTCTTGCCACCCCTAGGGTAAAACAGTATATTTTCCCCCTTTCATGAGCTAAATCGATAACATTAGTTATTTTAACTAACAAATGTGTTTCTGTAAGAAAAGGCTAAAAAAGGGTGTTACATGCTTGAAAAATGACAACACAGACATCTTTCACTTCTTGGTGTTATAGCTTGAAGACTTAAATCATTGCAGGAAAAGAAATGACATTGCTTTGACTATCCTCTTGGTGAAAGTGGCTGACAGAAGGACTTCATCACGCACACACACCACACACAAACTTACATAAATGCACAGAGAAGGTTTGCACTAATCTAGCTATCACCAGCACTGAAAACACTACTCTTCCTTTTATTCTTTTTGATAAAAACTGCAAGCATCTCCAAGCTTTTCTCATTAACATCTCTTTTCTATACTTATCAGCATCTTTTCCACATTGTTGGGGCCATTTTCCAAACAATCATTTGAGGGAAGGGGAAAAGTCAAAGCAATAATAGGCTCAGGGTCACAATTGAGACTGTTCCATATAATAAGCAAACCTGAAACAGTAAACTGAGAAAGAAAGAGGGAAGGAGAAGGAGAGAAAAGAAAATGCTGACTTTGGGTCAGGGGTCAGCTCTCTGATCTCATTGTCAGGGCCTCTGCCTTTTGCGTTATGGAATTTGTCTTTCATTACCCTGTCTGCCACTCCTGTCAATACACCCTGACAAGGCTCCTCAATAGGAAATTGTAAAGTTCTGGTTGAGGTAACAGGGGGAACTACCCGCTGGAGCCAGCTTGTGGCTCACTGCCGTTTCCTGGGTCTCTGCCCTGGTGCCACTCTTCCCCCAGCATTGCCTCACGGAGCACCAACAAGGACAGCAAGGAGAGAGGGGCCGCACAGCCCACCCCAGCCCACCCCTTCCTCCCAGGCAGGGCATCCCTGCTGCTTCAGGGAATGCGGAGCTTTAATATCCGAGCTCCTCAAGTGCTGCAAAGGCAAACAATGCAGGAACACCTACTAACACAAAGAACATTGCAAAATCATTTGTTTCACCAAGAGAAAGAGCATAATGATTTTCTGAAAAAGGGCATGAGGCAAAAGGAACACTCTGAGTGCGGTAACGGGAACGTTAAGCATCATGTACGATGAAGATATTTTGTTCTGGTTTATTCCCTCTAACTTCCTATCTTTAACAGACTGGGGATTTCCATCATAGTTAAGAGAGTTATAATCTCCCCTGACATTTGTACTACATCAACCTATACTGAAGGGCTTTCCAATTGAGTACTCAATTATTGTTAACATTGCTGAATGTCTCAAGTGGAGTTTTTATTTGGTACAAATTAATGAATGATTTTCAGTATTCAAACAAAAATACTTGTACATTAAATGCCATTTGAAATGTCAGATTTTCCTTTGTTTTCAGTTTATCCTTCATTTTAAGTAACAGTGTATTTAAATGTGCTTTTTTAAAAATTTGAAGTATTTTCTTAAAATTGGTGTAATCTGCTCAAATTTGTGATGTAAACACTAAATTTAGTTATATAACTGGTGAACTTATAACACTCTTCACTGGAAAAATTTGCTTGAAATAATCACGTGCCCACTCTGTTTCTGAAGTTCCAGCTTTTTATTTAGACACAGTCTAGATCACTGAATTTTAAAATGTCACTGTCCTTGGAGGTACACTGAGATCTCTGAAGCCAAACTTGAATCTTTGCATAGCACTACTCATAAACATGCTAGGATATGTCTATTCCAGCTGCAAAACACTGTCAAAATTTGCCAAAAGTTGGGGTATGGTTCAATTAATCCAGTCTAATTCAGTTTACACTTCTTATGCAGGGGAGAGCTCAGTAAGGTGGATGCTTTAATTTCTGTAACATTTTCTGTAAAAGTCCAAAGCAATTAGTAGTGTTTTTCCTAAGTAGTTTAGTCCTATCAGTTTAAGAAAGCATTCTGATATCAATATCAGATTTTGTACTTTCTCTACAGTTTCTCAGTCTAGAGGAAAAAAAGATATCATTAATAAATTTATCTACACCAACTTTTGACATCACCATGGGCAGGAGGTGCAATGAGGGAAGGAAGGGAAGATGGGTAAGGTATGGGGGAGGGAGGGAGGGGGGGAGGAGGAAGGAAGTGTTGGAAGGAAGTGTCGGAAGGAAGTGTCGGAAGGAAGTGTCGGAAGGAAGGAAGGAAGTGTCGGAAGGAAGGAAGTGTCGGAAGGAAGGAAGTGTCGGAAGGAAGGAAGGAAGGAAGGAAGGAAGGAAGGAAGGAAGGAAGGAAGGAAGGAAGGAAGGAAGTGTCGGAAGGAAGTGTCGGAAGGAAGGAAGGAAGTGTCGGAAGGAAGGAAGGAAGTGTCGGAAGGAAGGAAGGAAGGAAGGAAGGAAGGAAGGAAGGAAGGAAGGAAGGAAGGAAGGAAGGAAGGAAGGAAGTGTCGGAAGGAAGTGTCGGAAGGAAGTGTCGGAAGGAAGTGTCGGAAGGAAGTGTCGGAAGGAAGTGTCGGAAGGAAGTGTCGGAAGGAAGGAAGGAAGGAAGGAAGGAAGGAAGGAAGGAAGGAAGGAAGGAAGGAAGGAAGGAAGGAAGGAAGGAAGGAAGTGTCGGAAGGAAGTGTCGGAAGGAAGGAAGGAAGTGTCGGAAGGAAGTGTCGGAAGGAAGTGTCGGAAGGAAGGAAGGAAGGAAGGAAGGAAGGAAGGAAGGAAGGAAGGAAGGAAGGAAGGAAGGAAGTGTCGGAAGGAAGTGTCGGAAGGAAGTGTCGGAAGGAAGGAAGGAAGGAAGGAAGGAAGGAAGGAAGGAAGGAAGGAAGGAAGGAAGGAAGGAAGTGTCGGAAGGAAGGAAGGAAGTGTCGGAAGGAAGGAAGGAAGTGTCGGAAGGAAGTGTCGGAAGGAAGTGTCGGAAGGAAGTGTCGGAAGGAAGTGTCGGAAGGAAGGAAGGAAGTGTCGGAAGGAAGGAAGGAAGGAAGGAAGGAAGGAAGGAAGGAAGGAAGGAAGGAAGGAAGGAAGGAAGGAAGGAAGTGTCGGAAGGAAGTGTCGGAAGGAAGGAAGGAAGTGTCGGAAGGAAGGAAGTGTCGGAAGGAAGTGTCGGAAGGAAGTGTCGGAAGGAAGTGTCGGAAGGAAGTGTCGGAAGGAAGGAAGGAAGGAAGGAAGGAAGGAAGGAAGGAAGGAAGGAAGGAAGGAAGGAAGTGTCGGAAGGAAGTGTCGGAAGGAAGTGTCGGAAGGAAGTGTCGGAAGGAAGTGTCGGAAGGAAGTGTCGGAAGGAAGTGTCGGAAGGAAGTGTCGGAAGGAAGGAAGGAAGGAAGGAAGGAAGGAAGGAAGGAAGGAAGGAAGGAAGGAAGGAAGGAAGGAAGGAAGGAAGGAAGGAAGGATGTTTCAGATAGGACAGCACCCTCTATGTGACAATAGAGTAGGTAAATAATTCATTCTTAGTGAGCAGCTTAGGAACATGACATTATGTCAATTTGCTAGCCTTTGGAAAAAGGGAGACAAAAGATGTTTTCATCCCCAAGCTTGCGATATTGGCATGAGTTGTTCTCTGTCAGATATGTGAGAAGCTTCTCACAGAAGCCATTCATGTTTCTCCTCTTAGCTCCCCATCCTCCCTCCAACCCAGTTACAAACCTGTCCATACAAACCCAAAAGAACTCTTCACAAAGAAAAATAACAAATCTTAAAGGATCATGGGAATTTCTCCATGACAAGAATATTGAGACTGGACTTTTTCCCCTAAAATTTATATGTTCTCATTCACAGTAAAATGAACTTTTGACCAGTCCTGTTGTCTTTGTTTTGCATGATCAGATGAGTTCATCATAGTGGTTCTTTGTATCATAACAAATCTCAAAAAGGGACAGAGAGTCTGATCCAATCAGAATTTGGGAGATCATCTTAGAAATGAGAGCTCTTAATTCTTGTTTGGACGCCTAAATATCTCCTCATCACTCCCCATCCTAAATGGACAACCAGTAGTGCTTCAGATGTTAGGCATTATAAAATTAAGCATGCAACATTCTGTTCTGTTCTTTCTGAAGTGCAGTTACTGGACACTGTCCATCAGTAGAACAGACACTTTCGAAGTCAGGTATATTTGGCAGAGGTCAGTATCTGAGGAGGCTTAAAATAAAGCCTCCTCAGATACTGTAATAAAGCCTTTCCAGGACACTGATGTAGAACAAATGCTACCTTTTACCTGTGGATAAAAATTAAATTACACAAGGGTTCCCCTCAGATCAAAGCAAGATGTTTTATTTATTATGAAGTAGTTCGAAATGCTGATACAAAGGTGAGCTTTGGAATGTGGAAATTTGGCTTTTTCTTTTCCTCAGATCTTCTTATGTGCTTGCACCAGCACAGGAAAGCCTAGCATTGGATTTTAGAAAAAAGCACTTCAGCCATTTATCTATATCTGACTGGTAGGTGAAACGTCTAACACAACTCAAAAGTTGAACTGTGTCATTTCAGTACACAAAAGTGAATTTCACCCTCAGCAATTCCACTAGCCAATTTACCAACAGATGTTGATTTACAGGGAGATCTATTAAATGAATTTGTCCTTCATTAATAGACACTATGTTATAAAGTTTTCCCCAATAGCTTTCCACAGCAAATTGCTCCCAATTTGGTTGAAGTCCAGTCTTTGCTATAAAGTACAAAATACTTGGCTGCTAACTAAAAATATATAGCAAGCAAGAAACACTCTTTAATTAATATAAAAGAAGTAGTTGTATTATTAACAGTGGTACTGGGAAAAAGTCAGTTTTATTTTTCCTCCTAAATTATTATTATATGTCTCCCACTGCTGGCATTTTCTTTGAAATAATCGTCCTTTTTCCAAAAGGTAATGGATACTTTTACCGTCCATACTTTCCCTTTATGAGCATTTATAAGCCTCACTGCACATACTTTATCCAACAGGTAAGGTTCTACCTTATAAAAAAGCAATTTAGCTTTATAGATTTGGCAATACTGAACACTTGGTTAAATGAAGGGTGCCTTATTTAAGAAATGGCATATCTGAAAAGGCCTGTTATCACAGCTTTAAGTCAGTGTAAAAACACTATCCAGTACACTGCTTTGATATGGACAGAAACTATTGCTTCTGGCATATTCTCACATTGGTGTGTGCCTGGAAATCTTTCTGTATATGGTTCTGTTTAGCTGGAGAATAGATGGTGTATATTTTGAGGATGATTTTATTATATAAAACTGTGTTCTTTTGTTTAGGAAAACATTTGTACAGAAATTTGATATATTAATTGGTCAAGTTTTTAAGATACATTGCTTTTCAAAATAAGGGACTTCAAAGGAAGCATTTCTAGAACATGATTAAATCATAATGAAATTTTATGGTATTAAATGTTACACTTTCCATATTCCAATCTTAGCCAATTTAACATTCAGACATCCCAAAACTGTGTTTATTTGAAAGAAAAATAAGCCCAAAATGGCAGAAAGTTGTAATTAAATACTGGGGTTTATAATGTTAATGTGATTAACATTTTATAAGAACCTCAGGTTATTCTATATTATTTTTAAGCTGGCAGAAAAAGTATGCAAATACTGGGGCATTTGAGGGTCACTTCAGGAGCTATGCCTATGGCCATTTTTTATTAGATCATTAACTGATTGACTTTAAAATATAATCTGTTAAACAGAATAAGAGTAATTTTGCACAATTTAAAACTTAATAGGAATTCTTTATTTTCATTCAGCACACAGCAGCATCTTGTAAAACTTTTTCTTTCTTTTTGGCAATTGTTAGTTGAAATTAATATAAATTTATTTTGTGGTTTGGTTGGGTTTTTTTTTCAGAATAGGGTGGTGAGGTTCTGGTGTGGTTGTTGCTTTGAGATGGGAATTCCTTGTCTCTTAATGATAATCTAATTTTAAAAGGAACAGATGATCTTAGTTTTCAAAGCGACAATATCTCTCTATTTTTGAAATGTTCCCCAAGATATCCAAAAAACCCTTCAGCTTTTTTGTCCTGGTGATCCTTTTGCAATAACAAAGTTGGGGAAGTTTCTTACAACTCTCTATTATTGCATTTTGTAAACAATTTAGTTGCCAGGACTGTTGTCACCCATAATCCTCTCTTGTGTGCCATTGACAGAGTGACCTTCATAGTCCCTGGCTCATCCATCATACAATGAACTTTTCACTCTACACCATGCTCATCCCTTCCGAGTAAGGGAAACCTTTGTCTGCATCCCACTTTGCCATTCACTGGAGATTCTGTACTTTTGCAAATGTGTATCATGAGAAATGAAAAAAAGGAGGAAGTGGGGAAAAAAATCACCAGTTCAGCACCTTTGAAAGTAAGTACAGATGGCTAGCTTTAAAGCACATCTATCATTCTCATTTGGAGCTCTTTATCCAATGGGCCGCCCCCACTTGTGCTGCCCCACTGGACAGAAGACACCTAGTGAATCAGTAACAGGGAAAAACCAACTGCCATTTGAGAAATGCACTTTCCCTGCATTGCAGGATGCTCTGTGCCTTTGCCTCACATCCCTGAACTTAAGGATCTCATTAAAAAGAGTTTGGTTCTCAAATCATAAGCAATCTCTTTAAATGAAATATATTAACAAATGAAGATTAATTGATATTTTCTACCGTTTGTAATTGGCAAAGTAGTTTGCTTTAAAACTGACTACACAAAACATTATAAAGGACAAGAGATTCATCCTGTTCACATATTCATGTACAGGGTCTTGAGTACTCCTGCACTAAAATATTTCTTGCTCCTCCAGAGAATAGGTTAAAACATTCAATTCTGGTGCCATTCTATTTGTATTTAATCCTTATTTTTCTCTGTTTTTATTGGCATAACACTTGACTAAAACCTAATCTAAGATTTTTAAAGTCATCTCTTCAGCTGCTTATATGAATAAATTCTATAGGGATACAGAGCCAGCAGAGAGTTTCAATAACTGTGTAGTTAACCCCTGGGAAAGAAAAAAGGAAAATATTTACCCTTAAGTTAGCACAAGGCACAAGGTAATAAAATATGAAGCGGATTATTGGATCCCTATGACTTGCTATTATTTTACCATTTGTTTGTTTGTTTGTTTCCTTTTTCCCAGAGATTTTCAGAATTTTTTAAAAATAATAGACATCTATTCATTATTTTAAATTATTTATGAGACAATAAACCATAGAAAGACCTCAAGCTTAGAAAAGGGAAAGAAAGCTATTTAATGGTATAGCTGATGTGAGAATCTAGGGACCAGCATTGGTGCATCACTGACATTTTCAGGTAATGAATGTAAGTAGATTTGGTTATGTTTAAAATCTTGTTTCATTTTCTTCCTGAAGGTAGAATTATACTCCAAACATTTCCTATTTACTGTTATTTTTCACAGTTATATGCAAACAAATTTGCATAAAAAGTCCCATTAACAGAACAGTATGAATTAGGTATTTCCCAAGAATTTATCTGCCTCTATTAAAAAAAAAAAATCCAACAAACTGAAAAAAAAAAAGAAAAAAACCAAAGAAACCTACCCCAAAATAAGAAAACAAACCTTTTAGACTAAAATTCATGACAGGAAATAGAATTAGGTTATAAATGCCTTGTGAGCATTTGTTTTTCCCCATTTCATTTGAGAGTCTTTCTACTTTGTATTCTAAAATTTTAGTGCCTTTATAAAACCAGAATAAGTTTAGTGCCTAAACCCAGAATCATGGACTTGAACTCTCTCTCAGAGATGCTGACATAAGTCAAACTAACATAATCTAATTTCTATCAAAGAAAGTGAGTAATTACAACGCAGGAGAGAGAATTATCTCCCTCAAAATCACTCATTTGTCAAGGTTTGGTCAGGCCTCACACTCAATCACTGGTATTTTCTCCAGCCTTGTCTCCTAGGTGCTTAACCCATGAAACTGCAAACCTTTATTTCCCAGCTGCATATATTCCCTCATCAGAAAGATTTGTAATTTTAAAAGTGTGGGTTTTAGTTGTATCTAAATAGAGGAAAAATACAAGAGAGTAAAATATTTTTAATGTAAACCTCAAGTAGCAAGAGTAGTACTTATAAAAATAAGTTGAAGAAGAATTTGAGTATGCATGTTTATCAAAAGCCAATTTAATATTATTTTTTTAAAATTATCCTCTTTCCACTTCAGTTTACTGCATATGGATTTTTTTAATGATTTTGTGATATAGTTCTGAGACAAACTGCTCCTCCCTCATTCTATGGGTAAATTAGATAACTAGTTTCTCTACATAAAACACTCTCAGATGTGAGAGTCAGCTCCAGTAAAGAAAATTACTTGTGGTAAGAACCTGTAAAGTACAAATGCTTTTGAAACATCTCTTTAGACTTTTTTAGGGCTACCTTCCACTTCACTGGGTTGAAATCTCTTACGTCTGATGAACAGAGGTCCTTCTTAGTTACGCTGGATGCCAGTGCAGAAGATATTCCCCATTTCTACTGATTAGCAAAACAAGGAGATGTCAAAGTGGACGTGATCTGCCAGGCATTGGGTAAGAGGAAAGTACACAATTCCTGCAAGTGGAGCACACTTGTCGCTTCTCTTCCACATGACATCTGCTTGCACTCGCCTGAATGTTTACTGGCCGAACTTTTGGGACCCTCCTGCCCAGCACAGAGGCTGAATACACACTAGAAATCAATTTGCACCTCATCAATATAGCTGTGAGGTTAAAGGTCGGGATTCCCTTCCCAATATGTTAATGCCACAACAAGAAATTACAGAAGCCTTATATATATATATATACCTAAAGACAAAAATCCTCTTTGCAATGTCAACAAAAGCATCAGCTACTGAGAATCTTAGCTTAACCATGGAAAATAATCTCTATATAACTAACTAAAGTCAGAGAGAACTTTATCATTGAATTTCAATTCACTTACACAACCTGCATGCAGGGTGAATAACAGAGAAGAAATAATAAACTGTAGCATTTCTGAAGGAAATGACTGCAACAGGAGACCAGCATGAGGGAAAACATTTTGCAAGTAGAAAGTGCACCACCAAACAGGTTGAGTTCATACTGTTTTTGCAGTTTTTCTGCCTTGTCTCTCAATCTTAAGTCAGCTGAGCAGCAGCTTTCTTAGTGGGAAAAAACAGGAGGAGGTCAGGCGGAATGACCTCCCTATTTTGTCTCCCAGTGGCCTGCCTCCCATTTACTACACCTTTGACATCCTTAAGTAGATATCTCTTTAAGTGTCCAGTCAGTAAAACAAACTGCAATGCGGGCAAAGCAAAGGGGGGGTGGGGGAAGAAATGTACACTCTAGGACTCAGATTGAATGTGAGGCACACACAACCTGTCAATGCTTCTTGTATCTTCAGCCACAGATCAAAAACAGCCTATTACTTCATGTATTCAAAAATTACTAATTCACAGTTTGCTAACCAACTACTACAGCATTCAAACTGTGTCACTGAGAGTCACTTGGGAGAAATGCCATACTCTAAAATAAGATCTGGAGCTACATCTCAGGGAAATCTCTATTCAGATTTGATAATTCAGCAGCAGTATTTTGGATGTTAATAACTTGACTAATCAACTCAGAGTGGGGAATGTTAGTGTGTACTGCACTTAATGAATCCATGCAATCCACATATGAGAAACCAATTCATGGAGTAGTGATGGTAGTACATATGTGAGATGCACTATAGCACTATAATGGGATCTATGACTTGGAGTATATTATTTCAAGACTGTTGTGGAAAAGTTCCAGATGTTCTGCAAAACTTTCAAGAGCTTTTTTCAATTTGTAAATGACACATTTCCCATATCTTTCTTTTATCCATTAATTAAGAAGTTTAAATATTATGCTATGAAAAGATATTCTTAAATAAATGTCAGATGCTACTCATGCACTTTAAATAATCAGAACCATATAATTTAACACCCTGGATGTACCATTTTTTTATATATAATCCCTAAAAGAGAAACCTGAAAGATGCACGTTGCATTTTGAACTTCAATAATTGGTAGAGAACTTTACCAAGAAATGGATTAAAATTATTCAAATATCACAATAAGCCCTGTTCAACATATCAAAACATAGATGAATTTTTAGTTTTTCAGAATTCTTACTAATTTATTCTCTGACAGTCACGAAGTTAAAGTTGATGAATAAAAGCTGACGTAAAGTTCTTATGTTAATCAGTAAATTTCAACATCCATATAAACTGGAACCTCCAAATACCCAAGATTTTTCATGAACCAGTAATTTTTTTGCAGGATCAGACTCATATAGCTGTAAATAGGTACATACCTTTCTTTCAAGTTTAATTTTCTTGAATATAATTTCCTTTAAAAATTTGGAAAATTAAATTGTCTTTCATTATCTCTTTCTGAATCTTGCTGTGCAGTTCTCCATGCATTATGTTTTAAAACAACTTCCCAAATAGAGCAACTACTTTCTTTCCTCATCCTCTCTTATTCAAATTTGTCATTTGTAATACAAATCAATCCCTACTCAAAAAAACCCAAAACTAGGTAAACAAATTATTAAGCTGTTGTACATTGTTTATATTAGTGAAAATGCTATTATCTATTGCTGCACATAACAACTGGTTTGGGCAAGCTAAACTAGATTTTAGTGCTGAGTCAGACTAATGGAAAAGTATTAATAAATCAATTTTGTTGTTAAGGTGAGCAAATATAAATTAAATACAGAGGCATCAGGTTTCAGATATGCTAAAAACAAAAGAATTCAGAAAAATTAAACATCAATGATATTTAAAGAAATAAGTAATTAATGTTAGCCCATGGCACTGGCATATACTGGGAGAGGGCAACACGTAACGTAGATTTGAAGTCTCTGTTTCCTTTGAGGTTAAATCTTTGGATAACAATAAATGGCACTAAAGATCCTAGCTGGGTTTGGTAAAAACATTTTACCAAAGTTTATTTTTTCAGTTAGTTCTTTGGCAAAGTTAAGCCTTTCTGCAATAACATATATATTTCTAAAGCTTTTGATGGGAGAATTCCAGAGGTTCGTGGCTTTGTAGTTAATCTGGATGTTTTAAAACAATCTTCTGTATGGAAAACATGTAGAGAAAACACGGGAATTTTGTTTGCCCCATGGATCCAATCAGCTGCATCAGTGTAATGCTCCTCACCTATTAAGCCCTTTCAAAAGGAAAGGTATTTAACTTGGAATACAGTGTGATAGCACGGCTTTCAGTGTGGCATTATTCAGCATTGTACTTGCAGGCAGAAAAAGTCTAGAACAGCCCCTAATGATGTAAAGATTTCTCTAGGAGCATTTCTCTACATTGTATTCTCAGGGTTAGGCAGCCTGACTGTCCGTAGTTCAATCACCAGAAGATGTTTTCTCTGGAGCATCTCTGGAGAAAGGTGGAAGAATTGAGGAATTAGCCTCCATGTCCTAAAACCGTGTACAAAATTCTGATATTTTAGAGCATGCTATAGAAAATATGATGACAGGATTTATTGTTTGGACACTGCAAATATAACTATCCCTGAGATGTAAACTTCTTTTTCTGGGAAGCATCTTCCACTTAAGGTATAATCAAAGAATGGACTGATTTTATGCTCATTTTTCAAAATTTTGACAGTCTCTGATCATAAAAATTTCCTTTTTTTTTGTCCACATTTGACAAATGAAATTTATTTGCATACTTAGACAAATCTATAACACATTTTTAAAATGCCCTGCTTTTTTTTTAATGAGTAATTATTTTAAAAGCAGTTTATATAAGGGAGATGCTACTAACATATTTTTCTCTTCAGTGGTTAACACATTTCTTAAACTGGCCTTCTGAAGTGGGCATTTTCTCTTCAAAATGTCCCATTAATTCCTATTAGGGAGCTACTAGTAAAGAAAATTGCATGTTAACTTTTATCAATCTGTACGAATAAATGTTAACCATTCTCAGTTAAAAGCTCTCCTTTTAGCTCCACTCAAGTGAAAACACCTAAAGCAGTGCACACGTTGGCAAATCATTCAGAAGATTAATGCACTTAGGCCTGTACAAAGAGTTAGAGATGTGTATTAGCATTATAGATTTTAATTTGAAATGATGTCAGTCTTTTCTCAGCAGCATTGTAGTGCAAGGACTGCCATCTGCTTATAATAATGAATCTGACAATCCACGTAAATGTGATTTGCTGCTTCTTTTGCCAGCATAATGGCCTGGATATTGATCCTAATGGTGGAGCAGTTGCTTCCATTTCATTCAATAGAAATGGGAGGAGAGGGTGAAAGAGTGAAATTTCCAGGATTTCTTCTGGAATGACAGTTAAAAACAGAGCTGTGGGCTTTTCACTATGAGAGGGGATGAGGAAAGGCATTGGATGGCAAAAGCTGAGTGTCATTCATAAATCAGAGGTCTCAGAGGAAACTTGCCTGCAGCTAACACAGTGGATGCAGGGATTTCATGCCTGCCATTTTCATCACCTCAGTGCAGAATTTCAGGTGTCCCTCAGGATGGCTTTCCTCCAGGAAATGGAACCTGGGTTCCCGAGAAGTGCTCAGACTTGGAGCTGTCTAGAAGAGAGGCAAGGGGCTATTTCCCTAAGCTACAACCATTATTATGTCTAAGTTGATTTCCAACTCCACTGTTAATGTGATTTGTGCTCGGCCCAGCAGTATTACAGTACCTTTATAACAGGGTGCACGGCGTTTCCATGACAGCCAGAAGAGGTAGGGATGGAAAATGCCATTTGAGATAGCCCAGAAGTGTTTGATTGATACAAGACATAAGGTCAGAAGCTTTAAGTAGCAAACTCCAGTAACACTCAGTCTGATTTTCTTTTAAAAGTGAAGTTTACAAGGAGTGGCATGTCATTTTTTAATAGATTTTAACCAAAGGAGATAAAATATAAAGATGCTGTTAATTTTACCTCAAACAGTTCCTGGACAAGTCAGTGTGACCTCAGTGACTGAAATACTAATCTCCATGGCAATTTATAGTGGTTGCTCACACCTACACTCAAATTTTAAACCATAACAAAGGGTGATATATGAAGAAGCTTATAAATAACTCCATTTCAGAACTGTTCCATCACTTCGAGCAGCTTTAACTACTGATGTTTCAGCTTTCATTTCTAACCTCGAAGACTTCCATTCATAAACGGAACAGGCACTGCTCATTTCAAGATATCCTTAGCAATCCATCATCTTCATGTCATTTGATCTCCCAGGACTACAATTTTCAAAACCTGTTCTCAAAATGTAAAACCACCTACAAGTAAAAACTGCAGTGTACATGTAAAATTTTTGTAATATTCTATCAAGACTAAGCACAAAGCCTCCTAATTTAATATAGAACATCCAAGAATATCTTACATCTTCTGCCTTACCTGAAAGAAATTTATTTCCCACAGAACAGTCCAGCATTGAGTAAAAGACAGTAAGAGGAAGAGAACCTACACAAAAACAGTGAATGTGAAAGAAATGGAAGAAAAAGCAAGAATAAATTCCAAAGCTGTTTCCAACAAGCATATATAAGAAGCATAAAACTTTTCCAAAATGGCACCATACTTGCTCTCCAATCTTTTTTCTGATGATTGGTGATAATAAAAAACACCAGTGATACTCAGCTGACAGTCAGAAAAACCCAACTGCCCTGAGGAAAGTCGGCAAACAGAATTTGGCATAACCACAGAGAGGTGTTATTCTCAGATGTGAGTATAAAATGAAGGTGACTTATTATAAATCACCGGTTTTTGTCTGACTGACATATCTCCAACTGAAAAACATCTTTCATCTCAGAATGAAGGAAAAACTGTTCTCTCATCTTCTCTCCTATAATTCTTATCCAGTGTTTCTGCCCAGGTAGCAGCAGACAAGAAGATTTAACGCAGGCCCCTAGTATAGTGAGCCTTCATCCTTCTGCAGTGAAGATCTGCTTTCCCAGTTTGCTCCTCCTAGAGCTGCATTCCACTAGTTTTATTTTTCTGAGAGGAAAGGTCAGGTTAAGAAAAAAAAAAAAAAAGAAAAAAAAAAAAAAAAAAAAAAAAAAAACGAGTTAAAATTTATATCACTCCAGAACTTTCCTGTGTGGAAATCATTAGATAAAACCTGTTTGCAATCAGAGTGGATGCCTTTAGAGAATGGGGAGTGGATATGGATGCCTTCTGTCCTCTTTGGTTAGGACTCATTAGCCCTATTTCACTACTGTTTAAGCTACTATCAGCTATCCAGATGTACATCTTTTCTTTTCATTCAACCTTCTGAACTCCCTTGTTACAGGAAGAAGAACAACCATTTTAGTTAGGTACAAACCAGTAGGAAGAAAGCTTATGTTCCAGTCCCACTTTTTGATGCTATTTGTGTATTTGCTGCAGAACCTTGGGACTAGTTTGTACCTCAAAAAAGCTTTTTTAATAGGCACAGTTTCCTGAGGAAAAACATTAAAACTGAAATAAATATCTTTAAATCTGATTAAATACATATATTATTTTGGACAGCTCTATTTTTTCCTTTTACATTACAGCAATATTTGCCTATTCATGCACATGAATATATGTGTCCTCAATATACATAGTCTAAGTATACAGAAGATGTTAATTTATAGCTTGGGCATATGCCTCACACTAGATAATTCAGTTTCAGGAAAGGGCACTGGGAAAGCTGTTAGCATGGTGGCAAGCACAAAATACTTCTTCACATCTTCCCAAATACTCATTTCTCTTCAAAAAGAAATTAGTATTAGAGGAAAAAAAAATGTTCATCTTGGATTGGAGCAAATACATCTTCAAAAATATAAGTGATGTGCAGCTCTAATATGGAGGTACCCTACCAAATCTCTCCCAGACGTCAAGTGAATGTAGAATCACAGTAGCATATTGTCCTGAGGTAATGCCCATAAAGATCCACATTTTATAGAGTCATAGAACATTGTCTGTAGGAAGGGACCTTAAATATCACCTAGTTCTAACTCCTCTGCCATAGAGGATCTTCCACTAGATGAGGTTACTCAAAGCCCCATCCAGGGTGGCCTTGAACACTTCCAGGAGTGGAGCATCCACAGCATCTCTGAGCCACCTATTCATGTGTCTCACTACCCTTGCACTAGAGAATTTATTTGCTGTCTCTAATGTAAACCTTCTCTCAGTTTAAAGCTATTGTCTCTAGCCTTATCTCCACATGCTTTTGTAAAAAGTCCCTTTCCAGCTTTCTTGTAGGTTCCCTTCAGGTACTGGAAGGCAGCTTTAAGGTCTCCCTGGAGCCTTTTCCTCTCCAGGCTGAACAACCCCAACTCTCTCAGCCTGTCTTCTTAGGAGCAGAGTTCCAGCCCCCAGACCATCTTCATGGCCCTGTTCTAGACCCAAACTTACTGTTTTGGGCATCATCAGCATCACATCCTTTTGATTTTTTTTCTGAGAAGTGGAAAAACACCAAGAGCCTTAAAATACTATCCTGCAAATTAAAGCAGAAACACAGGTTTTCTACCTTATGTGGAGCAGAAGGGGGTCTGGACCTGTGTCAGGTCTGAACTCTGCCAGCAATCCCCCAAGGGGCCAAAACTGAATAGACTTCATTTGTCTGACAAGAAAGGACTTCATTTTGGAGACACTTTTCAAGGCTTCTGTCCAGGAGAGTTATGGAAAAAAATGGTACAATGTTCAATTGTAATTGTAATTTTTTTCTGATACATCAGCTAAATGCGTGGTATATCATTATTCCTACTAGTGAATCTCATCCAAACCTTGCCTGTCTTCTCCAATTTAACAATACCTCCTTTTTAGTAATCACAGTTTAAAAAAATGAATGGGAAGAGCCCAGTTTTGAGTTTACAAATATAAGCAGCCAAGAAGGTCTTTGTGAAGGGAAAAAAAAAGTAAAAAAAGGTGTTTGTTGGTGTTTCTTAATCAGCAGAAAAGGAGCAGCTGTCAGCCTGCCGGAATTCAGAATTTAGATGAGCTGTGAGGCCACACTTCTGCTACCCCACATCTGGTTTGGAAACAAAGAACAACCTGTCTTTGGTTGCTCTCATCTTGTAAGTACAACTACTGCATAGGTAATTAACACTCCATGATAAGGGCTGTTTTGCACATCTTCATTTCTTCTGACTCTTCCACAATGTAAGTCTTCTTCCCACTTTCAATTAAAACAAAGGCTATGCAGAGGAAAGGAAAACTGAATATTTTCTGACTTTGAGGGGAAGTGAGGTAAATTTACTCTTTCAGTTCATGTCCTGGAGAGCACACCATGGTATATAATAAATGTAGCTTTTCATCTTATCCTTAAAAGGGGAAGAGTACTTCTTCCCTTCCTCTCTAAATGTTTAGAGATTACCTGTCTTTGTGAAGCACATTGTAACTAATGGCAGTGTTTTTAAGGTATCACAGAAACACAGAATGGCCTAGGTTGGAATGGACCTTAAAAATCACTTAGTTACAACACTCCTGCCATGGGCAGGGACAACTTTCACTTAGACTAGGTTGCTTAGAGCTCCATACAACCTGTCCTTAAACGCTTCTAGGGATGGGGCAGCCACAGCTTCTCTGGGTAACCTGTTCCAGTGCCTCATAATCATCATCACAGTAACTTTATTTTTTTCCTAATATCTAATCCAAATCTACTCTCTTTCACTTTGAAGCCATTAACTCTTGTCCTGCCATATACTGGTGTATGTGGGCTGTATTATTTCAGTATTAACATTATTTCTGTATTAGTACTGAGCAGTATTATTTCATGTTGTATATACTGTGAGTTCATTTGTGCTGTCTATAAAGTGGCGAGTTGAGATTCACCACCACAGGAGAATGAAATTTCTCTTACTCTTTGGTCATCTACAAAAAATTCTAGGCAGAAGTCACCCAGCACTGCTGGGTACAGGCTCTGTGGTGAATGCTGGGCTTTGTGGGCAGCAGAGAGGTACAGGGGACAGACTCTCATCCTTGGTAGCATTGACATCACACATGGTCACAACTTCAACTTACTCAATTTCAGCCTATGAACTCATCATGAACCATGGATTTTTGAAACCTTACAAAACCCAAATTTGCAGCAAGAAGGACATATTAAGGCAGCACTGTCAATAAGATAAAGAAAACAAATCATAAACCTGTGATTGTTCTATATTTTAACACTCACAACTGATTATTTTTTCCTTAGGACTTGAACCCAAGTACATAGATATCTTACAATCTTGTAAATTGCTTTTTAACTCCTAGTAAGTGAGCATTTTTTCAACATATTTTCACATAAAATGTGTTTAAAAGTAGGGGAAAAAATCCCAGTGAGACAGTTTAACCAAAGTTTGCATCTTTGTTTTCTTTCAGTTTCAGTATTTCACAGTCCTTTTCTGCTTAACCATCAAGTGAAAGATAAGGCCATCATACTGACTGAATAACAAAAGAAATACAATTTTCCTACACTAAAGTGTGCTGGCCTTGTGCCACTGTTAAAATTAAATTTGTCCAATACCAGTTAGCTGCTGCAAACATTTTTATGGCAATAGTTGGCAAAGAGAAGAGATCTTTCTGGGGTTTTGTGTTGCTCCATTTCTCTGAAACAATGGGAAGAATTGACATTGTCTATTCAGTGTAGAAGATAGGCTGTCAAGTAAAGCAAGACAAATGTGATGTCCTGACTGATTATTTCCTTAGATACTAAATCAATGAACTTATTATCACAGCAATTACATTACTAATATAAACAGATGCTATGTGTAGAAAACTGGTTAACAATAAGGTAGGCAGAGTGCAGGGTTTTATCTGTTACACAAAAAAAAATATTTGGAGTGTGTTGTACTACAAATAACATTTGATCTTCAGTTCATATGTATCACTTAACTGCTTATGCCATATATATATATATATATATATATATATATATATATATATATATAAAATCTTATGCCCTATCCCATGATTTTACATGTAAGAGAGATATACTGCAAAATGTACATAATCAGTTTTACTTGTGTAATCTTTATTACCAACATGTAATTAATGTTCTTATCTATATCAATCATTAATAAAATCCAGGGATTTTGAAATAAAAAAGAAGGACTACAATGCTGCTCACAAAATAACTCTGCCAATTTTCTTAGTGCAACTTGTTATTTAGTTTATAATGAAATCAAAAGGGGAAGAAAAGCAATATCCTTGACAATGGCTAAAATTAGTTTCACATAACTCAACTTGAATTTCCTATCTATTCTTTTACTTTATAAATAGTTATCTCTAAATTTCTAAAGCCTTCTCAGTTCTGGTAATTGCATATGTGCTTTAGATATATCTAGTATGCATAAAATAAATTATTAAAACACAAGAGCATTTATAGAGATATGTCTTTCTAGCAGAAGGCAGTTCCTACCTATGAAACAATTCAATCAGCTCTTAAGCTTTCTCAGTACAGGTGGGTATTTAGGATATTCATTGCAATAATCCAAAAGAGTAATGGAGAATCAAAGTAGATTGGTATGAGACTTCTATAAGAAAGGACTATTAACCAGTATTTGACCTAATAGCAGGACATTTCTGTGTGATACTGTGGTCTTTTCAGTCAAAGGAGTGGAAGGAGTCTAGCAAGTACTAATAAAGAGCATATGGACCTGGTCTAGATATAACAGAGATCATGTCAGAAAACAGCTTGTTAAAAAACATTGTTTTACCAACTGCAAAAGTTTAAATTACAATGCTGATCACAGAGCTCTCACTACAGAGAATTTTGACTCCATTGAATGCAGACAGTGAAAAGCTTCAGATTTTTTTCCCTCAAATTGCATTAAAAACAAATGGCAGATAAAGCCTTCAATTTCCCTTTTCACCACTTTTATATATATATCATAACACTGAAAGAAGCACTCATATTTCTCCCTACTTTACTATTTCATTAAAAAATTGACAGGGAAAAGGTTCCTGCTCATCATCATGTTAAATTAAACTATACCTTAATAACTCCAGTTATTTTCGAAGGCCTTGTTGAAGCAGCAAGATCTTTTTCTGAATCATTTAGGAAGGCTCTCTAGGCAAATTGTGGTCACTATTTTCTATAAAAATCTGAGTTCTAATCACAAATACTAAAAAAAAAATCAGTATTTCCTCAAAGGTTAAGCGAATTACTAATTTGAACACCAAGAATGAGCCAGAAGTTCCTGAGCTGCAGCTACAGGACGAATTTCTCAAGAGTTTGTTTTCATGAGACCTTGCAATGTCCTAACATATTTGGAAGTAGATTGCTTAAGATGTTTCCATTCTACAAATCCATTATGTACCTATGGATGTACATGTGTACCAACAACCTGGAGGTGCATTTTTTCTGGTCTGGCACATGATTCTGTTGTTCTGGAGAGAGAAATCCTGTCACTACTGCACCATGGAGGAGAGTGGGTGCAGGACAAACCTCAGCACCAACACACTCAAACATCCGTTCCTGGGCAGCATAAGATTTTTAGTCTTGTCAAGCAACTGCCTACATGAACTTTCCCTGGAAGTGAGTCAAAACCATTTTTCCTTTGTGGAGAATGATTTCCGTGACAGATATCAGTCACAGCTGTTTATAGTCATATGTATATTTTGTGCTAACTGTTATCATCTGGAATTTTTCTTTCAAAAATAAATAATTTATGTTAAAGTTTAAAAATTCTCTTGGTAAAAAAAAAAATAATAGAGATCAAGTGGAAAGTGTTGATAAATTGCAGTCTTTTTATGGAATATCTACTACAGAATAAAATAGCCTTAAATGGACAAATAAGGGAAATTACAAATGTACTTGTTTTTACTAATAAAAACCCAACTACTCAGTACTTCTTTGAAAATGTCAGGGAAGTTTCAGGTGAAAGACTTCATCGAAGTTGACTTAGAGATCACTCTCAATTAAAGAGAAAATAATTTGCAGAACTTCAAAATTAATTGAGATTTCTCTGTGTAATAAATTAATCTTTTACAATATGATTTGCATTTACTACATGTGGCAGATACAGTGTAGTTATACTTTTTTTAAAATCTGTTAGCTTTGGTACACAGCATTGGTCTCTGTCTTCAGAGAATTTCTCTCCCTCCTGCAAAATTTAATTTTGTTGCTTTTAAAATACTTGAACAAAACAGCCCCTTTTATAAGAAAATTTTTCATTAAACGTAATACAGCTTTGCTTAAAACCTCAGACCTAGGCATATCATTGGTTACAGTGTCTTTTACTTGTGACTGAATACCTCATTGGCTTTCCATATATTGGTTTCTACTGCTGAGTTTTACTGGTCATCCAAAACACCTATGAAGATGAGACTTCAGTTCCCCAGTTTACTCCGAAAATATTTATAAATTTCATTCAGATAATGAGGTAAATATTTTTGCAATATTTCAAAAACTTTTTTTTTAATTAATTGTAATTTGAAATGAAAATCTTGTGGGAGGGGTGTCCAACTCATACTTTCACTTTTCTGGAATTTTTGACGTCTTAAGGAAAAAATGTTCTGGATATGAGATTATCATTGAAGGTAAAGAATCATTCAAAAATAATTTTTATACTTACTAGTAGTAATTTTTACAGTTTTCTGCATGCATATTTCAGAATCCATTAATTTCTGAAATTATTATATAGTTTGCTAAATGCTGTAGCTTCATAATTTCATTTTTATTGCAAGAGACATAATTTCTTCAGTGAGAACAAATTGAGACCAAATAGTTTTGCCATATTCAACACTTGTGGAATCTCTGTTTCTGTGTTTTCCTGACATATATTCACTTTACTAATTGAATTCATTAGAATCTTTATGATAAAAATATTAAAATTTTAGAAATCCTTTTGAAAATCCATCATTTTTATGCCTGTCAAGAGAAGATATCACATTTTGCAGACGCAGCTGGGCGATATTTTTAAAGAAATGGCAGTATGTATTTATTACTTCTATCAATGGTTAATAAATAAGATGAAGGTTTTTAGTTTAGAGGTTTTAATTTCTTTTAAAATCATGTATTATAACATTGAACATAATAAATCAAATTGTTTGCTATCTCATCCACTGTCTGAGCAGTTCTATTGATCGGTGATGAATGAGTCCCCAAATTGCCTACTGTGTGCTCTATTCATGCTCACTGCACTGCTTGTTTTAGCTGTGCTTATTGTGAGACACAAAACAAACCCCAAAAAATAAAAACAGCAAAGATGCAGGTGTGGGAAAATTAAAAAGCTTTGCCAAGGAAGGGCTGAACTTTGGATAGGCTGCACAGCTCTGAAATACTCTAGAGATTGACTTAAGGTGTGAAACATCTGCTTTTCATTTTCTTACTGTATCTTAACTGAGACAATTGCAAATCAGAAACTAGAGTCTTTTAGAAGTTGGATCATATACTGAATAACAAAAGGAAATTTTAAGTTGACTCAGGCATCAATGATAAGCAGATAGAAAGGGGATATTCTTTGCTCTCTCTTTTTATTGTACATATGCTCCTAAACAAAGTTTTTATAAAAATACGTAGAAGTCCATTTCCTCAGGACTGGTTTTCTACTTTGCTCTTTCACACTTTTCCAAGGACTCACCACCACTCATGACACTGAAACCTCAGTGCAGCACTGGATACTCTTTGTGCTCAGAGAATACACACCAGGCCTTTAAATGAGGCAGAGATGAGCAGTGCTTAAATTCACTTTTGCTTATTGCTGCGCAAAACATAGTAACAGATAATTGTCAGAGGAGCCAACTTTGAAGCATGGTTGTGAGAGAGCAAACATAGGTTTCACTTTGCCTTAAAGTTAAATTCCATTCCAACTTTTTAAAAGGGCAGCATCTAGAAAATAAAACTGATTAAATAATATCATCTCCTTATTTTTCTGTGGTCAGTAAAATGGGCTTCTCCATTATGCTCACAGTTGGGTAAAACGACAGTTGTTTCCATCAACATATATCCAGGCAGCTAAAAAAGGAAAAAAAGGTAGTTTAGTGTCTTTTTTTCTAGGATATATTTGTTACAGTTATTGGAAAAGACACGTCTTCAGAGCCAAATGCTCTACCACAAGATTTAGGATGTAACTGTATGAATCCTTGTATAAATATGTGGAATCTAAAATAAAATTTCAGAATAAAAATATAGATAACCCATCTTTTTTTTTTTTTTTCCCAGAAAGGCTAAGTTTAAAAGAACGTAGTGACAGCTCATCACTTCTGAAAATTTGACTACTAATAGATTCTTAATACAGATTTTAGGAACTGGAATCTATCTTTCACCAGTCTTTTGCCTTGTCACTGTTATTTGTCCCTTTAGAATCTCAAGCAACTGGATTTAAACTTGCAGTTGATTTAAGGTAGAACTTCTACACAGTATTCCTCTCACTCCAATGTATTTTGGACATGGAAATGATCTTTTGCACAGTACATGACTGTAGAGAAAAGGAGAAAATGCTACAGAGAACTTGAAGCACTTGAAAAGAAAAATACAAAACTATAACTCTTAGAAGTTTGGAATATCAATGGCAAAATGAAGCATGGAGGGACTAAAATCATGTGATAATGGTCAAAGTTTTATATTACTTAAAATTCATCACTTTCAGAATTTTCAGACTGTTGAACATTTGTTTAAATATTTTCTCAAGGATCTTACCATCCCAGGCACTCAACCAGTATAAAACACATATAAGTTTGTTATAAAATTAGCATATTAGCATTAAATTCTCTTGCATAATACAGAGACATATAATATTTGTTGGCAAAAAGTACAGAAAAAAAAGGAAAAATTTAGAAAAATATATTCCGTTTTTCATTTAGATGGAATTTTCATTTATAAAAGTTTAAAAAATGCTACAGTGCTTAGAAAAAATACTCAATGATCCACAAATAAAACAATTCAATTTTTTAATATCCCATATATAGTAACCAAAAATTATTATAATATCACACCACATTTAGCAAAGTAAAGAGTGAAAGTCAGGAACCCCTGAGTTTTACATCTGCCACTGAAGTCCTAGCTTTTACATTTGAACATCTCATCCACTGTCATTGACAGCTTCAGGGGAGATTTGACTCCTATTCCTGCCTTCTCCCTTTGCTCCAGCAAATGACAAATACAGACAAATAATCAATGGATGCTCATAGAGGCTGAGCCACAAGCAGTGAAAGCCATTTAAAAAGACAGCCATGACAAAGTATTTCCTAGTGTACTTCAGAATCCAGGTAACACATATAAGCACTAGCTCAGGGAACAGTGTTGCCTGGACTCCAAAGACCAAACTTTGGTTTTGTCCAAGCCTTGATTTCCAGCAAACCCACCGTGCACTTTCTTCAGCAACAAAAAGATGTTCACATTCAACCCAATGAAGATCATCTGACGATGATTAGTGCTAAAGACAGGACTAACAATGTGGAATTTTTTTCCCAGGTTGTCCAGTGTTATGATCCTTGCTCTGCACAACTTGCTTTGGGTCACTGATTTGCCAAGGTGAAATAGTTCTTTCTTAAAAATATAGGTTTGATTTTCTAGAGATCAGGTATTTTGGACAACTCTTTTCTGAAGGAGACATTAAATCAGAAGTGGCTGAAATTCTTATATTTTTGTGTTATTGAAAAAATAATTCCACTATGTAACCTTTAAGTTTAACCATGCACAGATGCAGCTGCTACTAAAACAAGGAGTAGAATTCATTCCAGATCATCATTATGCTAGATCTTTGAAGGCTATGGAGGAAATGAGTGTAGAGCTTCTAATAAAGATTTACAAGCCAATTATGAATTTGTGTGCATTTCTAGACTAGGAAGACTGGCTACTAAACTAAGACCTTCAAAAGAGCTAAACAGCATTATGCATACATAAAAATAACATGAAATTCTTGCTTTTACCACAGCATTATACATTAGTGTTTTATATTTGACATGGTAAAATTGTACATGAAAATGTATATTCTGCTGTGTTCCCCAGGAAGGATTGGTTTTGCCACTCAGGGATGCATTATTTAGTTATTGAACAGGAAAGGAGCTACCTGAAACTGTGACTTTCTCTAATTATCTATCTTTGCTGCCATTGAGTAGGCACTGGACAAATGATACTGCCCTCTTTGAAATCAGCACAGAGGCTAATTTACTGATAATTCTAAGAGATCTGGGGAAATGATCTTAAATTGACTTCTTTGTTGAGTACTCAGAGCACTCTGAAGAGGATTAACAGAAACGTGAAGCAACAAGCACCACTCAGGGTGTCATGTGCATTCTGCATACCCATTTCTGTCCCAGACTGCTGAAACACAGAATATTAAGATAAACAAAACAAATCATTACCAAAATTATTTTAGGTTTCTATGGCCTCTGTCTGCAGTCAGAAACAGTGAGTTGCTGCTCAAAGTAATAGCAATATCAGAAAGCAGCTGTGCGTTGTACTGGCTGCTTGTACCCGTGACCAGCCCAATACCACTGAATTAGCTCTACTCTTTGAGATACACTCAGGGGGATCCATATTCATACTTATTTTGAAAGGGATGGAACAAAACTCAGGTCTTCACCTGAGACACACTTTTTGTAACTTTACCAACGTGGCAAAGAAACTTGCACTCTGTTAATCTTGTACCTAAAGTCTCAAGGAACAAATGTATATAAGGATTTATTTTTTTCTACATGTTCTTCAAGTATGCTTAAACAAGAAATAAAAGATCACACATTTCAATTACTAAAACACACAAGGATGGAGCAACCTGTTTTATAACCTCTTATACATTTTATAAACAACACATAAGTATTAAAGAATTTCCTTGTCCTTAATACCCTTTATTGTCTTGATTCTTTCTCCTCTATTTTTTAAAGCCAAAATCAAAATGTTTTGTTGTGTTGATGTTATTTTCATTGTAATTTACTTTCAAGCTGATTTTGAAAGCTGTTTTAAAGTTCTAACTTAAGTGAAAAAGCAGCTACTACACAATAAAATCCTTGGGAAGAAATGTGATTTATGCAGATGAGTTTGTTAACAAAATTTACACATAAATGAGAACATTTTTTTCCATTCCGGTTGCTATTACAAAGAAACACTGGGAAGTAAATTATCTGTAGAGGAGTACAAGATAAAAAATGTATTAAAAGCTGTAAGAACGGAATTGAAATGTCAAACATAGTTACTTATAAAAAACAGGTGATGGACTCCTTGTAAGCTACCTATTAAAAAGAGTAATCAAAGTGAACTAAAATGACTTTAGTTCTCCCACTAAACTTGTGGCTCAAATTCTCCACAGCTTTATTGCCTGTTTGCAATAGTTTCATTCACTCCTAGGCAGTGCAGGCTTTCTGAATGTTAAAGCTATATATGATAAGGCTCTTTATTACTCACATATATAACATTTGAATTCTGCTACAGGATTTCACAAAATCCTAATAAATGCTTCTTGGCACTAAGATTTTATGTATTCCATAACCAAGATACTCTGCAGCCTGCAGAAGAGAGAGATGTGGTGCAAATACAGCTTTTCAAGCTGTAAAAAGGCCGTGAAACTGAAAATGAGACAAGGTCATTGTGACCAAGGCTGCTCCTGGCTGCAGGGCACGTTTTCCTCAGGAACGCCCCCCTCAAACCCTCATCCCATTTCTATCCCCCAGTCCCACCACCCCTGGTTGCCTTCTGGTGGGGTGGTGACGCCTCCTGACAATGGGGCCAGGGGCACAAAGCATAACACTGTGACCAAAGTCTCCTCACTGGCAGGCCTTTTCAAGCCGATGGGAAGTACAGCCACTTGAGCTGGACATGGCTGGCTTGTCAGTTCCTGACAACAAACTGTGTTTGGTACGCAGTGCATTCATGGGCAGTGTCATGCTTTTGTCCAGAGCCATGCTGACTTTCCCCAGGTCGGTTTCTGGCTTTTGCGGACAGGCAACGGTGTTGAGAAATCCACCCAAGCAGAAAGGGCCCCCCTGGCTGGTGATTTCTCACATTTAATTACTTGATTTTCCTTTCCTGCAGTCAGGAAGAAAATGGAATTACATCACGCCCCATGTAGCCTTGGAAAGGGACCAATTGTTTCTAATAGAGCCGCTGGCGACAGGCACAATGCATGCGCTCCTTGTTTCACGTCGGATATTTGATCGGCCAAACAAGTCTGAGTACTCCTGCTCTGAGGATCCTCAATAGGGAACAAAGGGGACCAGGCTTCTCCTGTGTCACTTCCAGCACCACATAAAAAGAAAATCTTCATTTAGGCACACTTCACCTTTTTTCATACTTTCCAAGCGTCTTCTGAGACTTGGAGGTTGGTTTGGAGAGCAATGGTTTCCTACATGGAATTAGTGAGCTGATGCTTTATTCTGCTCATCAGTAATTAGTTGAATGAATGCCTCTACCACTTCACATAACTGCAGACATGTCTGGCTGTAAATTTACAGTCACCAAGAAGTATGTGATGGGTTAATGACACTTGGCTCTGGGACTGTATAGTAATGACAATTTATTAAATTAGGTACATTTCCCACAGGCACACAGATTATGTTACAGATCTTGTGCAGATGCTCTGCTACAGTTTATATTTGAAAAACCCAACAAACAAGAAAACAAACAGAAAACACTCAAGAATTTCCACATTTAATCAGACCAGTGATGCATTGCAGTCAGTACTGGGTCTCTAGTGACAGAGGATGGGTGTGGAGAGGCCTGGGTACACAGAGTAATACCTCACCAGAATACAGCATACATGTCAAAAAAGTAGAACTTCCCTAGAATACCCTCTGCCCTTGCAGTGATTTTTGGCTTAATAACTTTGTGAATCAGAGTATTTAAGAGCATTGGATGGACTTCTGTCCTACCAATCTTGGCATTACTGCTATTCTCAGGCCTTGAACAAAATATCTAAAAACACTTTCCCCAATCACTTCTCAATCAGGCAAGAAGCATGCCTGAGAGTACCTTTCTTCCTAGCAGATGTTCAAATGATGCCTGCCAAAATTGATGTTCAGTGCCTGTGCTTCTAAACAAGTATTCAATATCTTAGGATATTTTTTTCCAGGTGCTAAAAAACATGTTTAAAATTGTTCTAAAACAAGGTTTTCCTTAGTAACCAGTTCAAACTAATCTACCTATGGGACAATTGGAGGCAAAACCTGTTTTTGGTAAATGCTAGAGATGGGGGTCACTATTATATGTACCCATGTTAAAATATTTGTCATACCAATATCAATCTTTGTGAGTGAATTGCAGAGGTGAGAGTTTTTCTTTCATAACATATGTGGACAGTAGACCACAGAGTCACCCTACACCAAAATGGAGGGCTAGAATGCAATCATGATCAATAAAAGGGTATGGAGGGACATTTGTAGCAAAGACTTCAGCAGGGAGCATCATCAGGATAGGACATAACGAAGAGTACATGGTATTAGTTGATGCTATACCTGAAATAAAAATTACTGGACCTGCGTTACTTCCTTGATGATTCTGTAGATGTGTTTATCAGAGAACTCATTACTATTGCTAATGACATGAAGGCAGAAATGCTGTATTATCCCTGTTATTTATTCCAAACAACAGGCCTCTGGGACTGACAATGTATACACAGATAGACTGGGTTCCTGTACTAAGAGAGGCAGAAATCTCCAAGCTTTCACTGAAAACTTTTGGATTCAATATTAATGAACAACGCAATACGAGTCCATATGGCTGGTGAGGCCCGAGCTGGAATTCATAGGACATCAGTCAGTGTACTGCAGGAGTCAGGTCTTATATATATTTTAAAATAGAGTTTGTTTTAATGTTGTATTAAGCCACTGATGTCAATAATGAAAGAGAAGCGACAGATGTGCCTGTGCAGATCAACTAAGCTTTTTTAATGTTTTTAAATTATTTGTTCTGTTGTAGACCTACATTACCTAACAAAAGAAAAATAGATTTGACTGGTATACAGTCTAATTAGTTATACTAAATTTAGTCAAAAGTAGGGGTTTCTCTTTCATGCATGTCTTTTGATATGTTTTTTAATGTGCTCATTCTGAACTGGAATAAAACAATATATTTTGATGTTTCCAAACCAATGGCTGCTTTTGTCACAACAATAAAATATCAAATTTACAAAATAACAATTCTCTAGAAGTACAGAAAGCAGAAAAAAAAAGCACATTAAAAGGAATTTTACAGGAATTCATGACAAAGTAGGCTCAACACATAAAATGCATTTGCCAAAACCAGATATTTTGTCTGGAAAAAAATAATTAAAAAGGAAAAGAAGACATTTATTTTCTGGTAGCTTGTCAGACAGGGAAAGAAGTCTCAACAGGTAAAACATACAGAGTTGAACAGAGAAGACAGAAATCACTATACTCCAAATTGGGCCTCCTCTCCTGGCTCTCCACAATGCTGCTGCTTTTAGATGCATCCTCCAAAAATATACAGAAACCAAAGCAGAGTCATAGATTAATGGAGCTGGATGAGTGCACAGCTACTCTTGGCAGCTAAGGCCAAGTAGGATTGTAGGTATAAATGTTAGAAAACTGCACCATGGCTGTGTTCTGTCTAAAACTAGGACACAAATAAGGAAGCTGGGTGAATATAACGTACAAGTTGTAAGTCTAGCTAACCTGTTTAACATTGTTAGTGGGTAGCTGACTATTCCAATGCAAGTTAACATTCAGTGGTGTCTGTAGGGGCCCAATAACCCATAGTTTCTAAGGTTTCAGTTCAGGATATCACACTTCACCATGTCTTAAAGAAGGGGAATACAGCGGGTAAATCCTGCAGAAAGGAATAATGGTTTTCCAGCAAAAGTAATGAAATAAAATTAACAGTCTAGCAAAAAGGGTGAAGTTGGATAACTCCTGTCCAGTGTGGCAGGAGACCTTCCCCCAGAAATGAGATAATGGGTGCTAGATGAGCTGAAGTGTTCTTTGATGTGACAACTTATTAAAATTTGCTGTAGCTGCTCTCTCTGCACGCCTGTTCAATTAGATGCAACTAAGATACAATTATACATATCCTGTGGATGAGTTCTCTGTATCAACTCATAATCAGTTACTGGTATCTCCTTGATTTTGAAAACTCCTTCAGCTTAAACAGTCCCAACCAACCTTCTAGTCATTTTATCAAGGCTAAATTCACACCTTAATTAGATTTACTCTGATAAATTTAAATTTATTTTGTGGCAGAGGTTTGTATTTAACTGAAATACCATTAATATCCAAAAGTTGTACTTCAGAATCCAGTGTTGAGTTTGTAACGTATCTGGCAGCATTATCTGAGCCTCAGAAATATAAAAATAGTTGCCTTTATGTGTGAAAATCTCCCACGATGACATTAAACACCCCCGAATTATTTTAATATCCATATTGCTAAGTCATGATTTAGACAACTTCCTGTGGCCCCTTAAGTATTATTTTCACAGTAAAGTATGACTTTGAAACAACAGCAAAGGGCAGGTGCTTTCCTGGCATTTACAGTAAAGGTGAAATTGATATGTTTGAAATGCCACAAGTTAACACAGATACTGGGCTCAACATGTAACAAAGCCCACACATCCCAAACTAACAAAGGTGCATCAGCTTGGAGCTTGAGCTGTATAGAAATTCAAAGTATATTTGCTGGCTACTTGCTTTAGACAGCACTGCTTTCCCATGATCACAGAAATCTGACTGTATTTTGATTCAGCACTGACATGTAAAGAACATTTGTTAATTGTCCATTTTAACGCACAGTGAAATATGTGAGATCAGCACAACTGAAGACTTAGAGTCTGTTTTACATGTATCAAGTGGGTGCATTGAAAAGGCAACTTCAAAATTGAGGGATTGTTTTAAGTGGTTTAAACCTATCCTCTGAGCCAACTTTGCTGCTAAAAAGCTGCAGAGGTTTAAAATAAAAATAACACATTCTTAGGCTGTTTGCATTTGCTATTCAAAGGGCTTGTTCGTCTTTAATCTTAACTCTTTATCTCCAGAACTCTGAATGAGGGAAAAAGACAGAGACTATACCAGAATCCTTTGCTCTACCAACAGATACATGGGAATTAGAAAATAACCCTCTGCTCATTTGCCAATAGCCTTTGCAAGTCACCTAATTAGATGATTAAGTCATTAAAGGGATATGCGCATCTGAAAAGCCTCTAGTCAGCCTCTGAAATCAGAGGAGATAAAGACAAGACTCATTTCTTTTTTCTCTTACACTGAAAAGGTAATTAATCCATTTAACTCTGCCTAGCACTGCTTTTCTGTAGTAAAAAGGAGAGACTGAAGCAGGATAGCTTTTCAGAAACACTCTTTGAAACATCAGAATGACAAATGCCTCTTTCTTTTGCATGCCACATGAAGAGGCTCGGCTTAGCCTCCAGTGGTCAAAATTATTTAGACAAGAGATCAGCAGCAGTGTGTGTAACGCTGACTTTGGTATTTGGCATGTTACTGACTACCTGCTAATTTGACTTTGGTGTAACTCAGTGCAACGCCTTTCTCCAGAGCAGCATGTAAGGCTGGTAAATAAAATTCTGAAGAGAAAATTATTTGGCATCATTCACCTTCTCCTATAGAGGCTTCACAGAGTCATCCTTGGGTGCCTGTCACCTGCAGGATAGGGACTGCCTTACAAACAATAACAACATTTTCCGGGATTTTAATGTAAAGCTGGAAATAGTGTGTTGTAAATGACATACAAACATGTGCTGCCCTAGCAACTAAGGAAAGCTCCCCATTTCCAACTGCCAACTACACTGTGGATAAACCAGTGCTTCAACAGTAATTTTTAACATGTCCATATGTGTAAGGTTTCAAGCTTAATTTCTGTGAATATATTTTGATATTTTCAGTATAACACAATTATGAAGAGATAAAGTTCAGCAGTAAAAAGCAGAGCTCGGAAAAACCTTAATCTACAATGCTGTTGTCAGGTTTCATCAGACTAGAGAGCATAGCCCATGTTGCAATAGCTTAGCCTCATAATTTCAGTGATGTGAGAGGATCTCAAAACAGGTGACAGTGGACAGAGGTCCCAGACTCCATTTTGCAATTCCTCTCTCTAGAATCAAATTGGTGAATGAGGTGAAGAAAGAAAGCTTAGTCCTGTGAGCTTAAAACAAGAAACTTTTTCCTCTGCTTCCAGGATTCTTACTGGGTCTGGCTACAGGAATCCTAGCAACACTATACAGCAAAAAGGAATGTCAAACATGGAAAGTATATTATTATAAATAACTGCCGTTGTTGTTCTAAAATCTGACATCTCTATGTCAAAACAATTCCTAGTTTTGAGCCACATTTGGAGTAAAATTCAGGTATGCTTACACAGTTTTTGTACTTGCAGTGCTGTAAGTTCAATTAGAACATTGTGTGATTTCCACAATAATTTTTTGAAAGAGTTCAGCATTGGCCTGTTATTCTACTGTATGCAACCCTCACAGTGATTCAATACTGTATCCGAGAAAAGTCAGAGAAATCACTCTGAGGTTTAGTACACCTATCACTGCACATTTTAGTAGTATGTTTTGATTGAAATTTTCAGTGATGTCAGAGAGACAAAAAACCTGATGTATGGACTGACAGCACTTTGCAAGTTTTGTGACCAGATTATTGTGATGTGTTTGCATAGACACATATTTTCTTGAGACAGAGGGTGCAAAAAGTGAATCTTCACAAAATACTATAGATCCTTAAAAATCCATGAATTGTCAAAGAAGTCCAAATATTTCATTAAAGATTCAATTGACACCTTGATATCAAATAGATGTACTGCCAGGATGTGTTCCTTTAGGCAAAATGATTATCAGTCTTCCTTAGTTGACAGCAATTTAATAATAACACCAACATGAATTATTAATTTCTAACATTACTATAAATACATTGAAAATTTCTTGTCAACCCTTGATTAGAAGGCCATAAATGAAACTTCCCCCAGATACGCTGAAATATAGTTCTTAAGCTATTATTTTTCTCTGAAAAATGCAAATGGATAAAAAACATTGACTTAGCAAATGTTCTTTATTTTATTCATTATTCAATAGTTTGTGCATGCTTAAATCCTTATAATAATTTTGTTTTTTTCCTTAGTATTTATAGTATCTAAATTTGATATGCACAAAAGCACATACCTACTTCTCACCTTCTATAATGAGAATTGTTCTTTCTTTCCCACACTAACTAATGGGATTCTGTATTATATAATAATTTTAATTTTAAATATAAATAGGGAACAAAAGGCAACAAAATATGTGTCTAGAGGATGTCCTAGCCTACTAATTTTCTAGTTTCTAAAGCTAGTTTTTATTTCCTAGTTTCTTTAAAAAATTAACATGTACAAGAATGGCCAGATCAAAATACCAAATAGATCAAAAGAGGTGATGGGTTATTTTAACTGTAAGGCCTTTAATGGGCAAAACCTAATCTCTATGCAAGGTCATTACAACATGAACAAACAGAAAAAAAAACAATGACAACTGTTTTTAACTATCTAAACAATTCTTTTGAATTCTAACTTGATATATCGATATTATTTCCCTCATTATACAAAAAAGAGCAACATATTATTTCATATCTCAGTATATTTTAGATTTGCAGGGAAGGGGTGCAAAGCTGAAAAACCTTAGGCAACAAACTCAGCCTTAAGCAAAAAAAAAAAAAATCCCTGCCACTCTCTTGCTTCAGTGGCCCTTGAGAAATCTGTGAATAAACATTTTTTGCTCTTATTATACACAATATTTCCTTCCTTCCCTATCTCAATTTGCATTACATACTTTTGACTGAAGGCAATAACAACGATACCAGGAAAAGAAACAAGTGTCAAAGGACATCTAGATAGCAACCTCTCAATGCTTGAAATCCTTCAAACAAAGTGTAACTTACAAATGTAACTAGTACCATACCATAAGGCAAGCTAGCCCAAACTATCAGTTGAAGTGAAGATATTTGGTATCTTGTTGAAAATTTTTAGTGGCTAGAATTTCATCTGCAGTGAAGAAATATTTTTGACAGGACACCACAGCATACTGAGTTATTCTAACCCCCTGCTGAAACATTCTTACTTGCAAACACAAAATGAAATAGTTTTTAGGCATTAAATATGTACTTCTCCCATAAATTAATTATTAATCATGGAGATATATGTAATAAAATGAAAGAAATTAGTGCAAGGGAAACACAGGGAAAGTTGTAACAATAGTTGTTGTAAAATAGTTACATAGAAAACAGATTATACACTTTCAGTAACTAACAGGTAGGAATTATGTCAAAATTAGAAAAATGAGACAAACCAGCAGGGCAGGACAATTCTGCTAGCTGGCAGCTGGATGGCAGCTAATTCACCAGGGATGACTTCAGGAAGTAACTAACATTACCTGTATAAAAGATACAATTAAAATCCACTTTTAGGTAAAGACTTAAATATAGTCTATGTGTACATTGAGTGTAAGGAATAAATAAGCATTGCAGAGCTAGCATCAAAAATCTCTGTCATTACAAATTTCCTTCTTCCTTTTCTATCTTAGGTCAGCCTACCATTTTCAAAACTTTCTTAAAGCATTAGCATTTTTCTATTCCCCCCTTTTTTTCCTTGGGTTGTTTTTTTTCTTTTTTTTTTTTTTTTTTTTTAATTTTCTATTTTTCCAGGTACTTCCTATTCATACCTTCTATACACCAAGGTCTCCTCCAGCACAGAAACTCCTATCATGCAGTTGGGTAGGGAAAAGAATATATGCAGGAGCTGAAAGAGGATGTTTTCAGTCTGGAAAAAAACAGGAAAACACCATCAAAACAGAAATATTCCTGAGTGGAATAGGTCTTTAGAGCAAGTTTAATGTAAGCAAGCTTTAAGTATCAGAGTCAGGGCTGAACAGGAATGCTTAACAACATATTTCAATGCAAAATTGATTTCTTCTATCTTATTCCCAAATTACCTTTTCCAGAGTCAGTACTAGACAAGCTCCAGATCATGCTGTGCAGCAGCTTAAGATGTTAGCACCCCCCCAGCCTGGTTTTCCCCAAAAACAAAGTCAGCAAAAGGTCAAAGCAGACCAAGGAAGTTCGGCTGCTTAGAATCAACCCAGCACCACTGGTGATGGAAGCACTGAGATTTCTTGCTGATGCAGCTGAGCTGTAGACACACATTACCATTTTGGTTTTCCCATTTTTTCTCCCCTCAAAACTGATGCCTATACATTTATAACAGGTCTTCCTTCAATGCCATAAGAGAACCCCTAAAGTTAACAAAGTGGTCTTTGAGAATAAATTTTTAGACTGAACAGCATTCTGAAAAAGCACATCCACTGACTTTCAATATTATATCATCACTTTGAAGTCAGTTGGATGATGTTCACAAAAGGTCAAAGGAACAAATGAGAGGCCTGCCAAGATTTATTTTGGGTATTTATGCACCATTAAACAGGGCTACTATCACCTGCTTTCCAAGATATCATTCAGCTCTTTGGATTGCACAAGGTATAATAGTGACAGTGAACGGGAAAACACAGGTTGTTTCTGTCTCTGGATGTATCTCTGCTTAATTCAACTTTGTTTTGCTCTTCAGACAAAGTGATAACTTCAAGGGAAATGACCAGAGCTTTTTGGAGCACTGTAATGCCATCTCAAAGAATCATCTATCAGACCTTGGCATGTCTCCTCTCCTGTATTCTCTCCTGAATTCAGCAGGAGGCTTCCAATATGACAACTGATCTACTAGACTTCCTACTAAACAAGCCAGAGCTTTATCTTGGATAAGCCACTTTAAAGGTAGCTGTGAGGAGCCTGCCAGCCATGAGCTGCATGCAGATGAAAGTGAATAATGCAACATGCAGCATGCAGCAATATTCTGCCACTACTGATTCCATCTACACAACAAATACTCATCATGTGCACATAGACGGCAACTGAATCAATTATAATCTTTCAAGAAGGGTAAAAACAAAGACTTTTGTTTTCAAAGCAAATGTCACCAAAACAGTTAAAAAAGACAAAAGCCAGATAAAAATATGAATAGAAATGGTCTCTTGATTGCTCTTCTCATTGTAAACTGCATGGTGAGGGTTTTTTCTCCCGTTTGAAGGGTCAAAATAAAAAGTAAGAAAGAAGAAATCATGTTTAAGTTTTCATCTTTGAAAGGATCTACTGTTGGAAAAAAAAAAAAACTGATAATATTTTAACATGTAGGGATCAAACTAACAGTGCCACTCACTATCAGAAAGTAAAATACATTTGAAGCATGTTATTTTCAAACTTTCTTGCCCTAAAGAATAACAAGCTTCCTAGTGTAGCTAGGGAAAGTAAATACGCAATTATAAAGCAACAGAAATGTCAGATTACTCCTTTCTGGTGGGCAAAAATAACCCACTAGGCAGCATTTACTGCTTTATCCTTATTTCTGAAAGGAAGTCCCTTCAGCATAGAGCAGCAGTACATCTTCTACCACTTAAATATATGTGATAATTCAGACACAGAATATACATATAAAGTATGTATTTAATCTGCACTCTCAGGGAATAAAACATAGTTACAGAATGAACAAACCTCTAAGACCTACCAAATTAAAACAAGGAGATACACCTTGAGTCTCACAATCTTTTTTATTATGTAGTGTATTAAGTGGTGTTACAAACTGTTATATACCCAAGACAAAACCAAACTATGGTTTTTTGCTTCAATCTTACATTCTCACTTACCTACATAGATTAAAACAAGCAAGCAGACATATGCCAAGACATAATTAAATAATTAACTCCATTCACACCTTCTACTTATTCCCAGCGCCCAAAGCAGATTCTGCAGCAGCAGAAGAGCACCCCCTTTGGCTCATGGAAAGAATTAAAATGTGCTCCTTCTGAGGGAACCAAGACCACATACAAGTTGGTGCTTATTTGAAGATCTGGTCATCCACCATGGTCATGTCCATCTTAGACTGAAAGAAAACGTATTGCACTCGTGTTTGGATACTGCTAGTTTCTAATTTTTTTCAGTGTGGAACTGAATAGTCAAGCTGATGCTTTACTCTCCCATTTATAGGAAGCCAACTGACCATTACGCAATTTTAATCTAAATAAAAGACACCAAAATATATATTTTGTGTTCTGTATTATTGTTATCATTGTGCACAATGTTTATTAATGAGGCTGGGAAGGTATGAATGTCCTTTGCACAGTTTAGTACCAGGCTGAACAAAGTCATGTTTCAGTACTACGCTTAGTTATTGATGAAATGTTGCATTGCTGTGAGAAAAAACAAAAATAAGTTGGACAGGTTTGAACTATTTTCCACTGAACACCACCTTCCTTTGCAATGGCAATTTCAAGACTTCCAGATAGGTCTAACAAAAAATTACACAAAAAATTTGAAATAGTTGTTTTCCTCAGTTTAGTGGGATTTCTGGAGCCCACCAGAAAAGATATGGCTGTGAATCATAGTCTTACAATATGAAAATTAAAAAGTAAGTCACAAAGAAGACTAGAGCAGACATGTATTTTGAAAAATGCTTTTCATTATGATGCTTTCCTATGATCATCATTATATTTTCCTACATTTTAACAAGAGTCACAGAAATACATGAAGTAATATGAATTCATGATGAGGAAGTGAAGGGAAATGAGTGAATTTTGCTGTTCACAACTCCAAAGAACACAGTCTTTCCTCCCTATTCAGTGCCTCTCTGGAATGGAAAAATCTGTCCCTAATTTTCCACTTACCCTCAGTGGTAGATTAGAAAACATTCCCAAGTGGAATTGTAAATCTTTGACCACACTCCTTAAGAAAGCGAGAAAGCGAAGACTTTTGGTTCCTTTCAGCAATGAGTTGCCCAAGTTTATAGTGAAGAGAATTGATTCTGTCACATTCTAGTATGTGCTTAATCTAAGGCACTTAAAGATTGTGTAAGAGGAATTAGCAAATTTCAATATAATGATAAGCATGAGTTCTTAAATGAATCAAATGCTCAGCTTCATGAAACAATTTTGTAGTCTTTGGCACTGCCAAAAGGCTGCTTCTTTTCTCAAAGGCATCACACACCCTCACATGCTCCCCTTTCAGCAGAAAATTATAAGATTTTCTTGCACATAAGGAAGGGTCACTGTGCAATTTCCTTTTACTATAATTTGAAATACCGCAAATATAATTTCTCATCATACTCTAGGGAACATAATAGTTTTGGCAAAATGCAAAGAAAAGGTAGAGTTGAAAAAGAAAGTAAAGAAACCCACACATTAATTTCTGCAAAGCATTTTAGTGTTTTCTCCTCAAAAGTCAGTAAGTATCACCAGGTTAGTTTGGGAACTTTGGGTTTTATTGAAAGAAACAAAGTTGTGCAAGTATACGCCCAGAGAATATTTTGAGTCAAAATGCTTTGACATTCTTCCAAAACCTATATATATGACTTTGGAATCATACCTTCCATACATTAAATTTTCTTTGCTTGTTTGCTGAAGCAAGAGAACTACAATTTTAAATATCAAGTTAGCACTATGCACAGAATTTTAAAACACATTCATTAGAAGGTTAGCTTACATTCACAAACTTAAAAGTAAATCTGTTATCTATTTTTGAGTGTCTGTCCTGAAAGATTTAAATACTGTTTTTCAAAAGCACTTTACAAATAATCACAGGTTATTCATAGTAAATTAATTCCAAATATTTACTCAAGAGATAGCTAGTTATCCTAGGATACTGTAACTCACTATTTTTAATGAGATTATCACTCCAGTGACTACAACAATCAGAATTCTCCTGGCTGTGCTGTTGGCTATCCAGCAGAAACTGCATTTTCAGAAGGTTAAACAAAGAGAAGGTACTGTCCAGCAAATACGGCCAAGTATGAAACTGGAGGACAGGCTGCCCTGTTCATATTTCTTGTGCTTCTTAAACAAGGATAATCATGTAAGGAAGTCAGATATTTGTGGATGCAAATATGTTGGGAATTTTGTGTCTTTTGAACACATGAGAGAGCTTTATAAAATGTTGATGTAGCTCATCCTGTTTAAGACAGGTAAATGTTGTCTCCTAGTTGGGCATCCAAAGGTTCTGAATGCTTTTTCTCATCAGTTTTTTCCCAAATCAACTTTGGGAAAGTTTATTACTTTCCCAACACTTTTGTTATGGGGCTCTGAAATAGTTTTTGTTTCTTAGGGTTGCAGAATTATTTCTGGAAAAAATCATCTTGCATTTTCTCACAATGTACCCTACATGCAAGGAACAAAAATGCAATCTTTGTCCCATTGGTAGGAAGGGAGAGCTCTGTGTTATTCCCTCCTGACCTGGTCTCTTCTGAAGGTAAAACTGGGAAACACAGTACAACTCCTCTCCTATTTGTGAGTAACTCCTGTCTTTTTGTGAATATCTTGCTAAGGGAATCAGGAAAACCAAAACAACTGTTGCATGGTTAGGTCTTAATATGAAGAAATGCACCAAGAAACTAAAACAAAGCATGTCACAGAATACCTCTCTGGTATCATCATCATCTGTACCAGGTGAGCAAACAGATAGCTGCCTTGTTATAGGATCCTCCAAATCCATGCCTATTTTGCACACACTCCCAGAGTAGGAATGGTGTATCTTTTTGCTTTGTAATGCTGCTGGAGGCATCTGCAACAATTAAATTGTCTGTCATATCTGCCAACATTTGCTTAAAATAGGAGATGAAGTGGACTTCTGGAATAGTTTGGCAATAATCTTGCCTGTTAATTTGTGAGACCTTTCAGGAACCACAAGTTTTTCTGTTTTGCATGGCTTTGCATCATTGATCCTTACATACTGTATGCAGGAAAACCAGCAAGAATTCTAACTATTCAATCCAGAATGGTTCTGTCCAGAAACCTCTGTCTGTGGAGGACAGCTGAAGTGCTAATGACACATATTACCTTTATTTGTACTTTAACTTATGCTTCTATTAACTCTTGTGATTTGTTTTGTTTGTTGCATATCCTGCCAGGAATACTGGTTCAGATTACCTCCGTATTCTCCTTGCTCAGTAATTTGTACAGTAGTTTGAGCAATTTTGGCAGACCTTTAGACCTTGTTCATAACATTTAGTCTTTCAAATAGGACCCAAAACTTTGCAAAAACATGCTTCAGAGTTGTAGTCAGAAAGAACATAATACTACCATAAGCCTGTATATGAGAACTGAGAGCGAAGCCAACAATAATGACAAAGAGCTTCACAGTAATATAATGCCAATATTTTTCATGATGCAATCACATATAACCTCTGGGTCCTAGAATTATGTTCCATTTCCGTTACTCCTGCTTTACATCTTTGAATGGGACAGTTAGTCAATGGTCTATAAACTACTAAAATGATAGAAAGTCAAACATTTGGGAAATAGATAGCACCTCACAGCAAAGATGGCTGATTTTTCTGCAAGCTTTCAGAAGTTTCCAAGTCCTTTTGGACCTAATTGGACTTTTTAATTGGTGGAGGTATCTTATTAAAATTCTAAACTTCATTTTGCATCCCTTTTTGCTTCAGATTAATATGGGACAGGAGGAGTACTGTCTACAGTATCCAAGATGCATTTGCCCCCCACCCACCTCAATCAATACATCAACATCCTATTTTGTTCCCTTTCTTTCCTAAAAACTCCTTTCTGTGAGTTTGGGTTTTTTTGGCTGTGGCTGAGCTTTGCAGAAAATATTTCATCCTGCTGTGTTTCAGGGTGACAGCACCTGCTTCACCCTGCCCACAAACACATTGTACAGAGCACTGCAAAAGAGGAGAGTGGGGAAGGGCGCTACACACCTCACGATGGCCAGCGGCCTCATCTCCAAAAAGAACAAGCAGTGTTTTGAAATCCTTCTCTGAAGTTAGAAACCCTTTGTTCTGTACATAGGAAAGAAAGCAGTGGTGGTGCACAAACCATGCCTCACTCAGAGGCCACTCTCCTCTCCAAAGGCTCCCTCTGCAATGCTCTGTGTGTCTGACTATGGTCACAATCTCTCCCCACCCACTCCAGTGAAAACACGGACCCACTCTGCTGTTTACTTATGGGATTTTATGGTCTTACGTGACACAGACAGTTTTAGAAATGCAGGATAAAATACTCAGAGCTTCCTTTTCATGTCTCCTTCCTTTGCAACATGTTTTCTTTAGTAACAGACAGAGTACAGAAGGATGGCAGATCAGATACGAGAGCCAGGTGATCCCCTGGCTGATAAGGGGGTTTGGGTTGTCATTGCAGGCACCAGTGAGTGGATGAATGCCTGGCATTTCAGAAAGAAGCCTGACTCTTATTTTCTTTCCTTGTATTTGAAGGAACTTCACAGTATTTGACAGGTCTTAAAACTGTGCATATCTGCTGCCATGTAAGAAGCTTGCCTCTAATTTAGAAAGGTACTGTAGATAAATATTGCCTCAGTAGGGCTTACTAAAAGTCTTTCTTAAATCAACAACTATGCAGTGTAGTTAGAACTATATGCATGCAGAGCAATTTTAGTTTTTTTGACATCTTCACAAAGCCAGTGGTGGATACCCATTTTCAGACTCTGAGAATGATTACATGATATCTTGGCAGGCCAAGATGACAGTATGCAGCTGGTAAGCTGTTTCTAGCTGTCATAATAGGTAGTGTTTGAAAAGGAAAAAACAAAGGCTTCCTTTAATGAGGCCTACAGCAGCAGCAAACTGAAGTTATAAACACATTTGCTGCTATTTTGAAATTTTCAGTGAACTTTTCTCTTACTTCACATTCCTTTTTTAAACACATTTTGCTGTCTGCCTTTATAACTTCAACCACTGCTGTGTGCCGTCTTGTGTAAAACTTGCTCAGAGAGATTTAAGGGTTATTTTTGTTTGTTTGTTTTTGGGGTGTTCTTTTTTATCTTTATCCCATGTCTCCTTTGAATTTTTCCTTTAAGAAAGAAACTGTTTCCTCTAAATACAACCATTTGGTTGAGTGTAAAAGTGTTAATTGGGGCATTTATTTACTCTGCCGAAATAAATTCCACAGTGATTCTACACAGAGCTTCAGCAAATCCAGTATTTTTTTCTTCTGAAAGCCTATGCAGGTGGCGTCAGTACTGGATATTCTGTTTACAAATCATTAATGAAGTGATTGTGGCTTTTTTCATTTGCTCACACTTTTGAACTGCTCAGAGCGACACATTCCTAAATAGGGAACACAAGAGTAGAGAGAAGCACACAATAGCCTTATTATGGGGGCCACACAAACACTGGTAGTGCTGAGGGTTTATATTAACCCAATCAATTAAAGATGTACGGAAAGAGTTCAGCTAGTAGGGGACTGGGAAAAAACGGTACACAGCAATGAGTTGCTAGGCATGCTAATCTGGACTCTGAAATTTTCGCTTAGCGCTATATCTGAGCTTTCTTCCTGCACAATAAAAGGTCCCTTTCAAAGCTGAGAGTCCTTAGCAGTGCAACCATTAGAAGTCACTGCATTCTCTGAATGAAATAAATGCCTTGCTTTAATTTCTATAAGGCTTGTGTAAATTTCCTTCAGTACTAAACCATTAGAATTCCGAAGGAAAAATGCATATATTAGGCTATACTGTATCCCTATTGTGCACTAAACATCAACTCATGCCACTGATATGGAGTTTAAAAGCTTAAATAAAGTGCGGAGCTCCTGCTGGGCAAACAAGCTGAACTGGCCCAATGAAGTAACCTTTTTGTTAAGAATTCTCATTTGAATAAACAGCATGGTAGGACTGCTGAATGCAGATGGCTTAAGTGTTTGGGTTCTTCTAGAAGAAACAAGTCTTAGTAGTTTTACACTTTCATGAACAAAATCATATTTTATGAAGGACAAGTGCCCCAGTTTCTCACAGACTGCATGGCAGAAATGAAAGGAGTTTGTAGCTAACTGTTCATTTTGAAGGCTGCATCAAGACAAAAAAAATATACAGATTTTATTCTGTAATTCTCATGTTGCATGTTTTTCTATGCAAACACACGTACAGACACTTGCGTACAGAAAGATATAGCTCTATAAGACATCTAAATTCTCCAAGGAGTAAATTAAATCCCTGTGCTCAGGTTTGGCTTTTTTTTTTTTTTTTTTTTTTTTTTTTTTTTTTTTTGTTCTGCACTTAGCTCTGATACTTTCTGAACTGGATATAGCAACAAGAGCTATGAAAGACTCAACACCTCAACACAGCACAAAGCCTCCTTTAACATAGATGCTTTATTTCGACTTTTATTGCATTCCCTCTTGTTTGCTAGGTAGATATTTTCCCTCCTAACAGCAGAATGCTAGCCCTGTTTGCTTCCTTTGTCTCTGAAAGTGCACAGGTGACAGGGAAAGCTACTGATCATGCAAAAAGCTCATAGTGCCATCTTGAATGGAATATAATCTGAGAGATACAAACATCAATTTGGGATGCTACATAATGGGATGACATTGTGCAAATAGAATCGAGAGCTGACTGCCCTCAGCTGTCCAATAGATACTGCATTCTCTGCATCTTTTATAGGAGGTGAATAAGCTATTAACTGCTGTGTGAAGCATCAACCAGCTTTTTCTACAGGCTTTCCCCCCGTACTGTAAGGACAGCTCTAACAGACAAATATGAAAGACTGAGAAGCAGGGAAACAATAAATATATCTGTGAGAAATCTATCTTTGAAAGGGACTGATGACTACAGGAAATGTCTTGTATGGGGAAAAAAAAGGTAATTGGCAAAAATTAGGGAAAAGAGAGGGAAAATTGTCAAGGGTCAATCAATAAGAATCAAGAGTAATCTGACTACATTTACATGAGAAAATATTTCCTAGTTATCAATATTTAGGACTTTTCATGTTAGAAAAGAAGAATTGGCATTACGCACCAAAACTCTTAAGACAGACCTTTCCTCTAAATATTTTGTTGCCATTTGCTCCCATAAAGGTGAGGCAAATTTCTACCATGTTGTAATAGCACTAATTTTTATGTATTTGTTATTAGTCTGCTTTTCTCATAGCACTTTAAAGAGTACTGTAGGCCTGTGTATTTGAACTTGTCACGGCTTAACTCCAGTCAGTAACCAAGTTACCACAGACTCACTTACTCACTTCCCCACAAGTGGGATCAGGGAGAGAATCAGAAAAGTGAGAAAATTCATAGGTTGCTATGAAAACAATTAAATAGGGGAGCAAAAGCCACACACATGCAGAGCAAAACAAGAAATACTTCCCTTGGACAGGGAGATATTCAGGTATTTCAATGAAAGCAGGGCTGCATCATGCATCACAGTGACTTGGAAAGACAAATGCCCCTCCCCTACTCCCCCTCATTCCAAATGTCCTCCCTAACTCCTTCTTCCCCCCACTTTGTATCCTGAGTGCTATGGAATATCCCTTTGGTCAGTAGGGATCAGCTGGACACTTTCCACTAGACAAGGCTGCTCAAAGCCCCATCTCATCTGGTCTTGTTTACATCTGGATTTTTGTTGGCAAAACCAAAGCTCTTTATACCTTGCCAAAATGAAGTCTGTGTCTGAATGAAAGATTTCCCTCCACTAAAACTATATAAGAACATTTAAGAATAAAATGTATGACTAATTAAAGGAGGTGTTTCTCTTTCCAATCTAGACACATAAATCATAGGAAATAAACCATGTTAAACTGTATTATGCATTATTGCAGATCAAAAATATTTTACAGACTTTATTACCCATGGTAGACCCCTTTGCATAGCCAATAAATTTAATCTAATGACATTTAGTCCAAAAAGCCCTCTTAATACCCCAGCTTCCATCAACTTTATTTAAAAGTCGATGTGAATGTAGACAATTGCTCCTCCCAGAGAATTGCTCCTCCCACTGCTCTTACTGTTCTGTGTTGCCTGCATGGTCTGCTAATTGCTTGTAGGCAACAGCCTGTCCAAATTTTACATCTCCCAACAGGGTCCACATCACTTGTTGGGTGAAGTAATATTGCAAGACCAAGAGCAGCAGGATACCCAGCTTGTTGAGGTTGTGGTTTAAACTGAAAGACTTTGGAATAAAGGTCTAAAGTAGCAATGGTCACACCAGGGGAACAAGCCAGGCCAACCAGAGCAGGAACGAATGTTCCCTAGCTGTCTCCCAAGATAAGAATCAGAATCCCAACCATCTTAAATGTATGTATACCAATGCAGACAGGCTGAGGAATAGACAGCAGGAAGTGGAGTTTCTGGGCCTGTCAGAAAGTTTTGATGTCACAGGAATAACTAAAACATGGTGGAAAACACACATGGCTCAGAGGAACATGATGGATGGCTATAGGTTGTTTTGTAAAGGCAGGGAAAAAGAAGAGGAGAAGTTGCACTCTATATTAAGGAAAACCTTGAATGTATAGAAGTCAACTATGGTTGACTTCACTTCATCCCACTGGGGTCAGTAAACACCACCACAAGCCTGAATCGGTTCAAAATGAGAAGCATAATGACTAAATGCTAATAAAATGCTAAGACATTTCAAGTAATTCAAAGAAATCTGATAAATGGCTTAAATAAGGTCAACATTTCTGATGCTAAGCCTAATTGGAGGGGAAAGAGAAGCTATTCAGTGTGTCACTCATCAAAACACCTAGTGAGAGAGAAGTAGAGTTTGATTTTGAGGCTCAAGATGGGCTGCTGGCATATTCCTTGTTCTAAGAGATGCTTTGATTGGACTGAGCCATCCAGAAGGTCCTATGTGACATGCCCTAGAGCTTTGAAATGCTAGACATCTCCTTTTATGTGAAAATTATGATTCTGCTGTCATCTTTTCCCGTTATATGTCTTTTTCCTACTCTTCTACCTGACCTGTATTTTTTTTTCTTCTGCTCTCTAAATATATCCCTGTCTTGTGATACTACCATGACCAAAAGGACACTGAAGTGGTCTGGCCACACAAACAGAGAAGGAAGCTTTCAGATGTCAGTGTCTCAAGGAATGAAATACAAAATGCCACTCGGGAGACAAAGGTCATCTTTTGGAAGATTTCCCATACTGATATATACAGCCAGAGAACTGTGTGACAGCAGAATTCTTAGGCAGGGCAAACGTTTCTTCTCTCTGGTAAAAATTATTCACTGTTTGTTGTCTGTGTCTGGAGGGATATCTATTCCTTGGTTTTGTGCACAGTTCTGTATTTCTCACCACTCAACAACATGTTTCTAATTTTTTTCCTGTTACCCTCTGAAGCATGGCTGCCACCCCTTCCAATCAGGCTCTTCACTGATACATAATATTAGAACATTTCTCCAACAAGAGCTATACAAAAAATAGAATGAATTTGAACAATTCCTTCAATGGTAATAGATTTTACATATCCCCTTAGTATAAAAGTGAATGGTATTAACATGTTACAGAACTTGGAAAAAGTAAAATAATATTAAAATATTGTTGTTGTTGTTATTATTGAAAAAAAGAAAAGTATTTACTCTTAAATATTATGACTTGCGGAATGCTGAAAATTAATTACTGTTTATTAATTACTACATATAAATCTTTTCTGAAGTAAGGGTTCACTACCAGGCTTCTGTGCCACATTAACCTGGAATAATCTTTGCAAAGTGACACCAAATTGTTCATAATCAAAGTCATCTGACAAATGGCCAGGACTCTTATGATTAGGGTCAGATATCCAAGCAAAACATGAAACACTTCACAAATCTGGGGCTTTTGCTATTGCATCTACAAGAAGTCTCTCCAGAATAACTCCCTGCTTATCCCAATCCAGAAGGAGTTTGAAAAGGAGAAGGAGTATCTGATCTTCCCATAATCATTACCATGAAGACATTTTTTATATGATTTGCTTTGAGATCCAGCAAGGGCTCATTACAAATCTCTAAATAAGGCTAAACTTGGAGGCAATCACAGGTCGAAAACTTTGACTTGTTCTTGAGACTGTGGACGATTTGAGGAGATCCATATGATAAAGAAAGAGGATATGATCCTTTCACCTGTGAATGAAATAAAACACCTCTTCCAGTGCTGATGTCTGTCTACCAGCAGAATAACAGAGAATCTGTTGGCAAATTGAAGGCAGTTTGGAGATAAGCAACAAAATGCACTGAAACAAAGAAGACCTATGCCTAATAAAAGTATTATTTGGTCTTGTGGAAATTCAGGTTAAAATGGTAAGCTGAAACTTGTTTAGACTGCAAATGGACAAAGAAATATCCAAAACAGTGATTTACTGAAAAATAATTACTTACTTTGATTTGGATTTAAATGATTTATAAAACATGTTGCAGCACAAAAGCATGGCTTTGTTTCCAGTGCAGCAGTAAAATTACACCTGAGCAAGATAAAGACTTACTTTCCTTCAGGAGGAAGCAACTGAAAAAATGAGCACATACAAATGGAAGTTCAGGAATATAATAGTGGCATGAAAAATAGCAAATTATCTGGGCATGTGATTTTTTTCTTGAATCCTAGTAAAAGCTTGCTTTAATAATGAAATTATATCAAAGGATTCTAAGGGAGGGTTAAACCACTTATTAAATAAATAACAAGGATCAAAACCTAAATTATTTTTAATAAGAAACATTTTATTCTGACAGTTTTGTTAATTCATGTGTTGTGGAGAAAAGGAAGTTCAAGAGACCCTTGGAATAATTCATCCAATGAGAAAACAGAAAAAAAAGGACATGAAGTGCTATGAGAAACAGTTCATCAAGTACTAAAACCTAAGTCAATCTCCCAGCCAACCTGGCAGAAGCCCCATTACTTGATATAAATGCAGCTCAGTTTCACCAAAATCTCAGACCTGAGAAGAAATATTATCAGACTTTCTGATGTGCCACTTTGCCAACAAGGACAAGGACTTATATTTTAGAAGTTACTTCATGTATTTGGTCTTGAACTTCTCAGCAAAAAATGAAGTGGGCCTTTAATACACAACTTGCTCTGGGCAATGTGTTGCTCAGTGTGAAATTAAGGAGTTCACTTTCCACCACCTCTCTTCTGTTTCTAAAAACTCTCACTTGTTACCAAGCATCCCATAACTGTGTTTCCAACAAAGATTACACTGATATTTCTGTTCAGCTACATGTCCTGCAGGGCTGTTCTGCGGTCTTCTGATCAGTAAAAATGTAATAACATTTTCACATAGTCAATATTTAATTCTGTAAATGCAACTGGTAGTTGTAATCTAGGTTATTAACCACACAGTGATTTATGAGGGAGGGCAGACAGTGAAGGGGTGCAGAGCACTAGGAAGGTCCTCTGGTGACAATAAAAAAGTTATAAATTTCATAGCTCTGCCTGAGAAATGTATTTATATCCTATATTAAGAATAGCTTTTTATAAATTTTAATGATCCATGTTATTAATGGTGCTGTCATCATTACTGCCTGTGCAAGACTGCAGTCTTTTTTTTCCTCTTTTCCATCAGCTGAAGGTCTTACAGTTTCTAAATAGCTCTTATTAGCAGTTTGCCAAAAATCCCTAAGAGTTATAAGTCTATCTTTGTTTCATTGGACTGCAAAGACTGCAAGGAATATTTTGCATAAAGTTTTACAGCCAAGGCAAAGGTTGGGCTAATTGGACAGAAAACAATTGCTTCTCTATCATTTTTACAAAGCCTAGGTCAATACACAGGAATAAAAGTAGCACCACATCAAAAAGAGGAATTTATACATGAAAATTGTCCTTAAACAGTGTAGTATACACTGTTGGGTAACTATAGGACAGACAGGTATATAACAAAGACCTGATATAAATATGTGTGGCACCACAGACTCCATTACAGTGAAAGTCAAGGGTAGTATTTAAAAAAAAGCTCTCCACATTTTTGCTCCATTTACTTTACTTTAGAATCTCGGTCACACTTGGCTGGGTTTGCCAAGGGAAGGTAAACTATGGCACTGCCTGATAGCAGAACAACTTCCACATTTTTCTGACCTTCATACAAGAATTTTAGAGACACAAAAACAAGTTTTGGAATGGATCAAAAGACACAAAAGGAAAAGAAAGCAGAAGTAGCACCATTTCATTTCTGAGCATTTCCCACTATCCACCTCTAAAAGCAGAAAGAGACACCTACAGCAGCCTCCTGATTTACTGCTCTCAGGAAAGGAGGCAGCTTTTCTAAAACTGTCAGAAATCTCTACAGTAGTCAGAATCCCTCCCACTGTCAGAAGCCAACAATAAAAAGTGGTACACAAACCTCTGATCTGTTGGCAACACAGAGGTCTTCAGTAGGGAAGAAACACAACCTTACATGATTGTACATGTAAGTCACATAGATCCTCTGACAAATATAGGTACTTTTAACCATAAAATCATAAAAATAAACCTGATCCTTATGGGCTATCAGGCACTCTGATGCTTTGGTGATAGCAGCTGTACAGTTGAGGCAGGCATATTAAAGAGTGAGTTGGAGCAAGGTCCTGGCGTATTATATGCCTGCTGTTGTATTGCATGCTTGCTGTTTAATTTTAAAATATTCACCAAAAAAGGAGCAGCAAACATTATCATTGCAATCTCCAGACAAATGTAAGTACCTGATATTTTACAGGTATTAATATCAATTATGATTTTTTCAAGGATGAAAACAAATTTTCAACACTGAGCCACTATTCTTCAAAAGTTTTCTTCTTTGAAATTAATCATCATTTTTTATCATTTATCATTTTTTAAAGAGGAATTTATCATTTTTTAAAGAGGAATTCCCATGCCATTCCTAACTGATGGGAAAAAAATCAACTTTCCTAGTGCTAAAAGAAAGTTCAGTCTCCCTGCTGCCTAGCTCTCTTCCTTAAGCAAATTCTGCCAACTACATCGTAATATATTCCTGCAAACTCAGAAGGAAATTATTTGAAATACAAGCACATTTTCATTTCTTTGAAACTCGTCCCAATGAAATCAGCTATAGGACTAAAATAAAAAAAAACCTGAGTTTTATTTTAATAATTTTTTTTTTTTTACAAATAGGACCTGCACAACAATTAATATTCATCTGAATTTCTGATGATTGTTTACAGTAGGGATGCTGAGAACTGTTTTGGGGAGATTGACTAACAGTGATTGCTAATGACTACTTATGTTCATTTGCCGTATGCCTCAGCTCACAGCATCTGTCCCTGCCAGATTAAGTACAAAACAGATTATGAATTACTGAGAAATAAGTCTGTTACAACACTTCGTTAAATTAAACCTTTCACAAAAAAAGTTTGCCTAAACCTCCAGAAGTAGGAAATTCAGTAAAGCTAACAGAATTTGACATAAGTCTGGCTTGGAAAAAACTTTTTTTTTTTTTTTTTAATGATAAGTTGCTTTCAGAACGTAACACTACGCAGTGTAAGCATTCTAAACTGTGATTTTCTAGTTCATGAATGAGAAAAGCTTTCATTCAAGGTGATGTACAACAGAGTACTCTATTGATTTAACTAGTGGATATTTAACTTCCTTTAAATTATTCATTTTCTAAAACCCAGTTAACAGCATGACTTCAAAATGTTAATGTAGAGTTCCAAGACATCTGCATTGGTGCATTGAGGATATTATCTTATTTTATGGAATAAGCAGGCAAAGGAATAAATATAGATGCAAAGGTAATGTGCTACTGCTGCTTATTCTGAAGACAAATAAAGGAAATCAAGGCAGGAGTAATGCTTCAGCAAAGAATATAGGAATGCATCTTTGTGGGAAACAGTTTGCTTCCCCTGAGGTTCACATCTTAGCTAACTTAAAGTACAACAAAAAGTGATACTGACTGATACACATGTGAAAGCTGAGGGTGGAAAAAGCAAAGGGAAAAGCAATTTCTCAGATGTAGCATCATATGAAGACAGTCTAGAAAGAAAGCATCAAACTGGAAAAAAACCCTGAAATGTCAGGGAATCTCATTGTAATTCTGGAAGTTGTCTTTGAAAGCTTCCAGTAGTGTTTTTAAAAGTATGCCTAGACATATGTATCAGGGAGTGGCAGGAGACTTCCTATTCAACAAGGTAAAGAGGAAGCAAAAAATGTGGCCAGCAAAAGCTGGCTTGTTTACTGGGAAGCTGTTGAAAGTGCTCAGTGTGGAGCATCAAGGAGAGTGTGACGTGAGGCCTCTTAAGAAAAATTTTGTGAGAAACACATGGATCCCTGATACTCAAAGCCATAACCTCTTTTTCCAGCCTGGTTCTCACAAAGTGTGTCAGAGGAGGTGGGTGACACCCTCTGTCATATCAGCCTCTTGGTTACACAACAGTGGCTCCTAAACATGCTGGTCTGCTGCAAACTGTGTTTCTTGGTGACCATTGATCCCTACTCAAACTTGAGATTCAAACATTTCTACAGCCCTGGTGCAGAGCTACACCATGGCTAGTAAGCTAAGGACTACATGTGGAGGGGGCTCTGGCACAGGACCCACTCAGGCTATAAAAGGCTTTGCCTGGGTCTTACTACAACCAAGTTATACACACTGAGTTCCTTGATGAAGATTCTCTTTTCACATTTCATACTGGTTACTGAAAGAAGAACTTATGTCTCTTCTACCAATTTCTCAAAACTATTGTTCACTCTGTTATTCATCTACTTTTTCCTTCTACTAACAGAGTCTGAAACAGCGAGCAATATGACTTATTGTTGTCAAGTTGTTCCTTGTTGTTCCTTGCAAGGGAATGCTGTCTAACAGCTGTCTTAGAGGGATTAGAGCAAAACTATCTATTCAAACAGGGCTCTGAAAGTTTCACTGAAATCTTGCTTTAGCTCCCAACCTCACAGCCTTGCATGTCCTATTCTGTCCTGTATCTTTTAAAGCTTATTTCACTTCAGTCTGCTTTTCTTTCTTTTTCTTGTTTTACTCTTCCTACTGCTTCCGTCTCCACTGTAGCTGTCCAAACAGAAATGGAAACAAGGAGTCTATTCACAATGTCAAATCACTTGTCTGCTATGATTTTCTGTATGATTCTCTTTCATTTTATCTACTTTTTCATTCCAGATGACTGCCATTTTCCTGCAAGGAATAGGTCTCTATTTGTTAAGACAGCAGTTACACTATTTAGGGTACTGCCACAACCTAAATCACCTTTTTGAATCCTACTGTTACACACATATACATACATACATTTTCAAGCCCCAAAGGCCCTTCATTTATTTATGAGGATGAAAATCTAGGGTGACTTCCAAAAAATAGCCAAGAACTAGATGAATAGTGCCAGATTCCACACAGGCAAGAGAAAAAGGACAGCCACAAATCCTCATTCTCCAATTAGAATGATGGAGGAGTTTCAGGACAAAGAAAGAACTGGACTAAACCAACTCATACACAATGGTATTTTAATAGTTTGGAGTTTTTATAAGTACAGAAGTGTTAAAAGAACTCTAAAAAATACAAATATGAGAAAGGACTGTATTAATAAATGGCAAAAGATCAGGAAAAGAAAAAAGACAGCCTGACCACAAAAACCTTGTGGTGGATAGAAGGACCCAGTAGAATCTGTGATGAATCCCTCTTTGATTTTTTTGAGATGCTTGCAATATTCCAAGAAACATAAAATGGAAAAGATTTTAAAACAACTATCAACTGTGTGATCCACCTACTATCATCAACATTACATCTCTGCACTTCTTGCTGAAATCTATTAAAGTCTCAGTTCTGCAAATATGTGCTTCACATTCTGCAACTACTGAGATCTGGTGAAGTCTGAAATGTATTTGCATATAAACTAAATTACTTCTGGTAAAAAGATCAGGACTTGCAGATATAAGTTCTTTATAGCAGAAATCTTTAACAGCAACCCAGCCCTTAAAAATCTGAATTGATTCAAAGAATAGAACTAGAACTCCTTCAAACTTCATTCCTACCATTTATAAGTCCTCCTTAATCCCAAGATGAAATTTTTAAACAAAATAGATGTTATAAAAATGGGGTTTGTGGGGTATTTTACATCTCCTCTCTAATACCACTCTACCTATCTTCCAAGTGCATCTAAGACTTAGGAAGCTTTATCTACTGGTTCTGCTTTGCTGGTCACTTTGCACATGAAAGCTCTCCTATTAGGCACTAGGCTCTCCTGAGCAGTAGAGTTTAGAGAAAGAATGACCACTGCAGAGCTGTGACAGACAAAACACCCTTCTACAGTCACAGACCCAGAAAAATAAGAATGTAATAGAGCTCACTGCCTAGTGCCATTCAATTCATCTTCAGTGTTCTGCCAGTTTTAACCAGTTGTTATATAGATTGGCGTAGGAATCAATCAATGCACTGGCACTGCTGCAGTCCATCATCCAATTGAAAATGTTATAGTTCAAGTGAAAAGTGTCCCAGAAACTCCTGAGCTTCAATTTAATATGAGAGAATGAAAATGTAAAATGTGCTGCTACAAGGAAAAATTTTTAATAAATTTGACTTTCTTGGGAATACAGTAATTGGCAAAGGAAAGCTATAAGTGAATAATAGTGTATTATATTTCAGCGCATTCTATTATTTCCTAAAAATTTAAATTATTATTTTACTTACAGAATTTAGCAATTTATAGTATACAATTATTTGTCTTAAATTATGTTTTAAAAAATTAAAATTAGTCCATACATCGATCCAAAAATGCCAATGACCTCATTCAAATCAAGTCAGATACTGAAAATATACCTGAATTCCAAGATAGATACATCTGAATTATCTCTATCTTCTTCATATCTTTTTCTAGGGTGAAGACCTCATTTGACTGATTTCAAATCAGAATGAACATTTATCTTCTTTATAACCATAAAACAATAACCTTTTAGTTTTATATCATGTGAATGTTCCAGCAAACATAATAGATGTGCAAAAACACATCTTACAAACTGAGTTGTGTTTTTCTTTACTTAATTTTCTCTCTTTATGATATAGATATACTGTCTCATCATTGAAAAATACACATGCTGACTTTTTAAAGTCCAATCAACAATGTTTTTATATTATTACCTAGGCAACCTAAACCCTCAGAGAATATGCTTTATCTCTGGATGTTTTGGGTGGAAAAGAACTGGAGCTTGATTATACAAATCTGTTTCGAATGCTACAAGGGCAGGAACGCTCCACAATTCAATAAATAGTTCTGCAACCCCATTTATCCAAAGTGAGGAAGCCACATTTGTTCAGCAAGGTAATAGTGGTTTCTCAGCTGACATGCACTTAGACCCAGACACTGCACTATGTGGACAGTGAGAGTAAAGAAAAAAAATTTCTAACCTAGCTATTACAAGCAATCAAGTTAGACTAAAGTCAGTGCATTGAAATGAGTGGAATAAAGTATAAAGGCAAAACCAATCAGTAATGCTGAGTATACAATTCTAAAGAAAAGTTTGAGACATTTCTGAGAATGGGTTCAGAAGATGGTTTCTTTTGGCTTTGAGGCATACATTTAAAGAAGGAACTCAGACATAATGTCACGTCATTCATTTACACTTGACATCTTTAGAGTTCATAGCAAAGCATGGAATTTGGTGAGAATATTGCGGGTTTATCTTCTGCTCATCCTAGAAATGCTCACCCAAACATTATCTGAGGAAACTTCAGTTTGCATTGATCCAAACATGCTCATGCCCTCAGCAGCCTATCTCCTCTGAGCATCCTTCAGCTCCTCACAACTCCCACATGGGAAGAAGCCAGAGCACATACTGTGCTTATAGAGCAATTATCCACCTTTCACTCCAGACTGTGACAGCAGATTTAGGAGGAAAGCCATCTTGGGAAACTGGAAAGGAAGTGCCAGAAGCCTGGCAGGTGAATGGGGCAAAAGAACAGGGAGGAGCGTTAGTTTAGGACACAGACCAGAACTTCTTCAGTGGGTAAGAGCTCAGACCTCAGGACAAGCTACTGTTTGTTGGTAGACAGTGTCAAATAAAACTACTTTTTCTAAGAGGTACAATTATTTGCTTTTACCTTTGTGTTGATGCTGTGGAAAACAGCCCTTTTTAATCCTCAGCTGTGGGCAAAACCCCTAAATTACATAATCCATGTTTACTGCAAAATAAGACATACATGGACATGATACTTTTGCCCATATGAATCAGCTTTTTAATATTTCAGATCTTAAAGGCAGGTTTAGAGTCTCCTTGCACTGCTGGCAGAGCAGTTTTTCACCTCTACCAATGAGTTGAGTTTACATGAACATGAAACCACATTCTTTGTATAAAGAGCAGAACTGTGGAGGATAATCAGCTCTGCCATATGAAGATACCCTGAACTTATCTTGAAGGCAGAACTGATTTTAATAGCTTGGCATCTCATTTTTACACTGGAATGGGACTTCTCCTGTGGAGTAATAACTCATTAACGTGGGAACACAACAGCTTTGGAAAGCCTTGTGCTGGATCAGCTACAACAAGCAAATTTCTGACTGCAAAAGCAGCTCTGGTTTGGAGTAGAAAAGAATCTGAACAAAAGGTAGCTGCAACTTTTTTTCTTTGCACTGAGTCTTTTTGTCTTTGTTTGTTTCTGCATCTATTCTATTACATCAGTTGCAGAAATGCCCCAATGACAACTCAAATGTGAGCAGCAGGACAATCCTTTAAAACTGGCAGAAGGAAGCCTATGGGTGACTACCTGAATGCTTTATAATATCCACAAAAAGAATAAAATATTTTTTATTATGGATTATTTGGACCTATAACCAAAGCAATAGTACATATGACTAGATCAAATCTATATAATGGGTCCTGCCTCTTAATCAAGCAATGATAAGAATATTCATAATATTCGTGAGAACATGCTTTCTTGATAATTATGACATTTTTTCCATGGTACTAGATAATATTAAAAAAAAAATTTAGAAACCACTGCCTTCCACATGATTCCAGGTGTATATAACACTGAGAAAATATCAAGATCTCCAGTCTTGCAAGTGTAATTCTTTTTCTTTCTTCCCAGAACCATAAAAATTATGTAGTTCATCAAAGTATATGAGTGAACAAAGGAGCTCTTCCACATAATTGGTAAACCACATGTCAGAAATAATCTTTATTGATTAGAAACACTGGGATAACAGAGAAAACTGTCATTTTAAAGGCATGTCTCAGTGTTGTAAACATCTCTGAAAAACACCAGTTCTTGATTCTCGTCCTCATGCCACATTTTTATTTTCATGTGAAGTCTCAGGCAATTATCATAAGAATTTTAAAAAATAATTTAAAAACTGGTGTACTTGGTCAGACCAAAGGCATCAATTATATCTGGTCTCCTATGGGAATGAGAAATGAAGACCTAAGCATAGCTGAATAGTGACTCCACACTGGTACTTCCCACAAATGCCATTCCAGTTTCAAACAATTTGCAACATGGGCAGTAGAGACAGTATCTTTGTTCTTTACAATCTTTTTCATTTTCATTCACCAAGCTGCTCACCTCTTGAACTCTTGTAAATATTTTAGCACTAGTAGCATTCTTATGTTGAAGGTCCCTTGACCAAATATGACAGTATCATGGACATTTGCACCATTTGTTTTGAAAAGGTCACAGGCTGTTTTATGCTGACAGACCTTATATCTTGTATTGGAAGAGTAAGCAAATAACCAGACCTTATTTCCCTTCTCCACGATTTCATAGATGCCCATTTTATATCCTCACAAAATTCCTCCTTTTCTCTGAAGACCCTCAATAAAGCTGCTCCTTATGCAGATATTCTATGTATTTGATCTTCTTCAAAACAAGGAAGGGTGACAGAAAGAATCTCACCACAGCATTCAAGACACAGAGCATCAATAGGTGTATTTACAAAATCATGCAATGTTTTGAGATTTATCTTGAGTTCTCTTTCTGGTAATCCCTAACATTTGATTAGAACTCATTGCACTACTGAGCACTGAGCAGATTTTTCACAGAACTAGGTCTTAAATTCAACATCTTCCAGAGTGGTAATGGTCATCCCAGAGCTGGGAATCACATTGTATGTAACATTAGGACTTTTCACGGTGTCAATTTTCTCTGAAGAGTGAGCAAGAGTGATAACATTATCACAAAACATTCTTTCACATCATTTAAATTATTGCAATGGCTTCTGGAGGATATCCACATCTTTAATTCATTTATATTCTAAGGCATAACTCATCTTCATAAATCTGCACCTGATATCCTTAATGCATTTTGGAACTGGGTTTGGTTTGTAGGGGTGGTGAGGTGAATAGCACTTTAATTTAGTATTCCAGTCAAGGGTAAAAATAGTGAATGCAGGAGGATGAGATTTGGGCCTTTCTCAGAGGAGAGAGGAGTGTGGTAGCATGTGTAATGAGAAGACAGAGTGTCTTCTGAGTTTTGACTCAGCTTCTATCACTAGTTAGGAAGCACTTATGAACAAGATCTGCTTTTCAAGTAAACAAATCCAGAGAAGAACACACAGAAGAAAAGAATTATGGACAAATACAGTCTGTACATTGAATCTTAGCCTGAGGGGATTTTTGCTTAAAATTGCTAAATGCAAATAAATTCTATGGCACTTGAAAATTATTTCCTTGCATTAGTCACTTTTAAGAAGAGTAATATCTGTAGAAGAGCACCCAGATGGCAAATAAACTAGATTGGATCTTTGCCAACATTATTTCTCAAAAATTCTGAATTTGGGGAAAGTGTGTTGCACATTTCATAGTCCTTATGTGCCTCCCATGTTGTGTGTGTACTGTCATGTTAAGATACAGGGCAGAAATCTGTTTGCCTTTGTTAAATTTATCATTTCACTTCATTCACCTGCACTCTGCCCACACTACTCAGGACCTTTTCCTGCTATTCTAGCACTCTCTGAACAGTTTCAAACCCCTATTATTTCCAGAAAAATGTCTCAGGTGAAAAAATGCAAACACCCTCAAAAGATCTCTGAAATAATCATAATGACAACAATCAAAAAGTAAGGAGAAATTTAAAGATTTATTCCTCCATTCCCATTTTGCACTGGATGAGAAGAATTTCTGAAGAGTTAATTGTAAGCATTCAGAAACCTTTACAAAACATTGCTTCAATACAGAGTGCAGAGTACACAACTCTGTTCAGGTTCATTCATTGCTCAAGAAGTGGAGAGGAATGTGCTAAGGATATGATTGTATTTTTCCTGTCCTAGAATAACTATTGTAGCTGATAATAACTCTTTATTATAATTGCACCTGAGTAATTATCGAGGTCACAGACACATTGAGTGAGGCATTGTATGAACACAGGGAAACTGCCCCTGTTTTAAACAGCTTACAATTAAATTAAACAAGATGTATGAAAATGACAAGAAGGAATGAAATTCACAAACTGAATAGCATGACTGCAGCAACTGTCAACCCATGACTGCTTTTCTCTGGGCGAATTGGAGACTATTAAGCATGGGCAGAGCACATGAAAAGAAGAATGGAGACACTAGAAAAGGTAGGACCACTAGTGACTGAATGACACAAAACAGAAATAAATTCAGGGAAGGGCAGGGACGCACAAATGACAGGCGTAACAGGTTTGCTGTGGCTCTGTCCACACACCTAAGACACTGTAAAGCTTCCCTCTATGAAAATGGCCTAAGAACTGCTCTCACACTTTTTCATGAGGGGCTGCTTGGGCATGCCCAGCCTGGCATAGGCACAGTGCTCCACACTCAAAGGGCTCTTACAGCCTCCTTGGGCTACCCCCATATACAAGAGCCCGCCATGCCTTCCAGCAGGTATAGAAAGGACAGGAAAATAATGAGCAAGGCATGCATGGGAAGCATTTATGCCACCTGAAACTGCCATATCCTGCCTTCACTAGAGTGTCCACTGCCAGCACCCACTCCCATACCCATCTCCTTTCTCAGAGTCCAGGAGTGCCCCAAACAAAGGTGCTGTGCCCTTGAGCATGGAAGAGGCTTGGCTAAGTGCTCTATACTTCTTCAGTTGTGTCTGTGGAAGGTCAGAAAGGTACTGAGCAACCTGAGACACACTGTTCCAGTAATGCTACTCCACCAAGGCTGTCCTTGAGAAAGTCAGCATAAAGGGCCCAGCTGGCCCCATCTCCAGCATGCAGGGATGTTTATGGCATGGACAGAGACATTTTTAGTGCAAGTCAAGTGCCAAGTTTGCATCTTGGCTGGGTTCCTGAAAGAAAATTTCCCAGACCAAACTTATGACCTTGAGAAGCCAAGCCTATAACAAAACCGTCAAATTGAATCTAATCCTTTCAGAGTAATGGGCTTTGCAGCGTCTGAAACACACCAGCTTCACATGGCAGGATTTTGAATCTTGTGTGCCACAAGGATCATTGTGCAACCTAAAAAGGTCCAGTGTTGTTCAGTCTTTATCTGGTTTGTGAATGTCCTTATGCAGACTGGCTGCTCAGACACACAGATAAAGTCAGGCCAGCATCTAAGCAAGTACTAACACACCCTGTAGGGCAGCTGGCTGTAGGTGTGTCAGGTTCAAGCAATTATGCACCAGAAACATGGACTGGGCCCCAGGAAAGTGAACATTATCTAGCTTCATAAACTAAGCAAATTTTAATTGCCTGGCAACATCAGTCACCATGACCAGCTGCTGGTATTAGAGCAGGAACTTCAGTGGCGCAAACTTCAGTGGTCGAAATCTATACAAAATGGGATGAGCTTAGTCTGGGAGGAGGGGGCAGTGATGTAGAAGGATTGGCCTTTCCAGGAGCTTTCCACATCTCACTATATGTAGCTGCAGCTGGCTTCTGCTTCAAGCAGGTGCATGCACCTTTCCAAGAAATATTGTCTTGGGACCTGTTTGTGGAACATTGACTTTTATATGTCTTGATTAGCACACAGTCAAGTCTCAAGAAAAATATAACCACAGGTTGTGCTAAGATGTTTATATATTTTTTTTTTTTTTACTTAATTTGTAAATCAAAATACATCACTTTTGGCTTTTTGCCTCAGTAAATAAAAAGCAATACTTATTTTTTTTTACACCAGACAAAAATATTGTTCTGAAGCATAAAAATAGTTTTTGTTCAACAATAGTTAAACATGAAATTTATATTATTTTTTCATATCTTCTATAAAATATTAATTTCATATAATAATAATATAAAATAATAATATCATCTCAGTCTTCAGATGTCTGCCCACAGTTTTAAAAAATAAATTATTTTTCACACTCAAGATGACAAATATGGTTTCTTTGTGAATTTGGGACTTTGTTTAGTTGTTTTTTTTCATTGAGATGTTTAGGTTTAAGTGGCACTGAGTTTAGCCCTACATAGTCAACAAACATTTATTGGTTTTTTTGAAAACTGCAATTCTTGGCATATTTTCTTCAATTAGATCAACCATAAACACATGTTATGTGGGTGTGCAGTTATTTGGTTCATCTGTAAACATAGGTAATAAAATGTCTGTCCTGCAATGCCTCTGTGTGCAGAGTATTCATGTCATTTCTTCCACTGGAACTTACTCATTAATCATGGTGACAGCTGATACTTTTTTCACCACCATGAGATATAAAATTGTTAAAAAATTTGTTAGAAAGCTTCATATTGTCATTTATGATATCTGCAAAATAGAGAAAAACTTCATGGGAAAAGTAATATGACAAATTTTGATACCAGTAGTAGATGTCTTTTGTCTCACAAGTAGTGACCTCCTTAAAAGGCACTAAGGAGTTAAATGTGAAGATCACAGACTTTTAAATGCATAATGCATGTGTACTCAAGAAATTCTTCACACATAAACTCGAAATTATTTAGCTGACACTAGATATGCTAAAGGGTGGGAAGGAGCAGAAGTTCTATTCTTAATAGGATGAAATATGCATACAGACATGTAATAATTTATTTAACCAAATATGCTAAGCCTTAGGAAAAAATAATTAGAATTAAAGTAGCAGCTGACATCTGAAGAAAGGGGTGGGGGTGTAAACTGTGATCTGGTAAGGACATACCACCCTTGTGAATCAGAAGTAAAAACCATATCTGAAAACAGATAAAACTTCAGAGCTCCCCAGTTGGACAGAAGGAAACAACCATAAAGAACAAACTCTCAGACCAACTGAGTTTAGATTTCACTTTCACAGGATCCTCTATATTAAATATGTTGTATAATAGCGCTACAAGAAGAAGAATGAACAAACATTTGGAGTTGGTGATGTCCTCCAGTGACCTGAGGTGGATGAATACCAAGAAAAGCTTATGAAAAAAAAGCTCAATGACTCTAAGAGAACAAATGTAAACTGTCGAAGGAAGCCTCAGGGTCAAACTCGGAAAAGTCCTGATTTCTGTATGAGAAGTTAAGAAAGAAAAACAAAAGTAGCCTCTTTTCTATTTCAGTCAAACTCTTGTCACAGATAAACTTGGCCAATCTAGAAAGACTTCAGCCTTCCTAGGCTGCTTTTGTGCTGGTGTAACTATGCATTTTGGACCAGAATCAATTTCTTTGGACATTTATCACTAAATTCAAACTGTTAGCAACTCTCCAGGTGTATTTTCTTCATTTTAAATGTATCTTCAGGTTTTGATCTATGAGGTCTATCAGGAACACCTGGGAAATTTAGTACCTGCTCATACTATACTTTCCATCTTCAAAAGTGTCACCAGGAAGTTTCTATTGGAGAAAAAACTGTTTTAATGCATCATGACTATAGGAGGAAAGTGCCTGATAAAGGAGCCTAGAACCCCATAAAATGCATAAATGCGTACTCAGAAATGCCAGAAATTATGAGAGTATGAGTTTTAGTGATCTGGCAAAGGAAACTGATTAATTGCTATCAAGTTCCTTTAGTTAAGACAATAGAAAGTCCCTTTGCAGATAACCCCTTCCTTTTTTTTTTTTTTTTTTTTTTTTTTTTTTTTTTTTTTTTTTTTTTTTTTTTTTGCAAAGAAGATTCATGAGTGTAAAGACAGCTTTGGCAAGAGACTGAGGAGACGCATTTCCTGACAGTGAAACATATTATCATACTGATGTTGCTAAAAGACTCAAAGTAGAGTTTTGTCCTTGAATGTATATGCCAGTCCTGTTTACTTTAATGGGAGTTATGTGCCATATTCCAGTGATCAACTTTGGCACTTGCAGAGAACTCCAGCTAGGAAACCAAATGCTTATTTCTTAGATGTGCTGCACTTGCTGTTGTTGGATGTAAACACCAGCAGACCTTACACAGTCTTTCCATTTTGCTTATTTTAGAAGCATAACTGGTCTAGGACATGCTTGAAGAAACCTCACCTCCTCTATTAAACTCTCTGAGCACCAGCTCTTATACCAAAAACTCTGAATATCCCATCATCTTTATTTTTCTTTCAGAATGGTAGACTGACTTTCAGAATACACCCTTGGATTCCTAGCACAAAATACAGATGCATCATGTTCTTCAAACATGAAATTACAGGGAGAAGAATCAAATGGAAGGCTTATTAAAGTCTCTGAAATTAATTCTGGTTTAAGCTTGGTGGCTTTTTTTTTTTTTTGTGAAAGCCCAAGATCTCACCCTAGGCTATATATTTTGTCATTACAATTCTGGCTGCATTCATACCTCTTTATTTTGTATTGGTTTAAAACACCGAAAATCAGATTTTTTTTGGTTTTATCAAATTCCACAGTCCATCAAGTTAATATATTAATTTGTCATAGGATGCAGAACATGTATAGTCAAGTGGGAAGAGACTGGGGAATAGGTACAACCAATTCATTTTTGAAGGAGAAAGGCTTCATTCCCTGGAGATAGCATAGCAGGTATTTTGCAAGTGGAGGCATACTATTACTTAAATCCTCAATTTGTCTATTGTCTTCAAAACTAGAACATGCATTAGCCCATATTAATTCAACCTCACTGTGACCCACAGCGACATATCACTGTCCTTAATCTTTATAAATGGCTTTTGCACTCTGCACCATCAAAAAACTTTCTTTTTGCTGATCAATACAAAGTGTATTTGAAAAGAGCATTATCTGCCTTTGAAAAGCCTTCTGCACAATCAATGCTCTTCAGAAGCAGATGCTGATCAAGCAAGCATAGGCAACATTGTAGAAAGCTAGTAAATATTGATCCCAATTCAGAAAAGGAAATTGCCTTGTAGTTGCAGTGTCTGACTTCATTTGGCTCATAAGATTACTAAAGGTCTGATTGGCTGATCTGGTGAACACTATAGTGCATCATCACTGATCTCTCTGTGCTTGCATGAACAACTTGCTTGTTTTCCCTGGTCACACTGTGAGATAAAACTATAGTTAAAAAAAAATTCAAAAATGCTGATTTTTGTGGTAGAAAAACATGACTAATACTAATTGTTCGCATGATTTCATAGTTCATTAAAGCAAGCAATAAAAAAAGCTCTGACACTGGTACATTTTATGAATTTGTACTCCTTAACTAAAAAAATCCCAAAACATAATATTCAAGATAATGTTTGATCATTTTTGTATATCAGAAAAACACCTGAACTCAGTTGGTTTGACAAAATTACAGACTCAATTAATTTCTTTATTTCCTAGGATTTTATTGACAGAACCTGGCATATATGAGAGCAGAACCAGTAGGCCTAGATTCCTAGCCAGTAGTACTCCATCAGTGCAGACAGGAGGAAAGATGCAAGGGAACCTCAGCAGATGATCTAAAGGTCCATGCAATACATTACAATAAAACTTGAATTATTCTAGATTTATGATGTTGTTTATAACAGAAATCTTGTTTAGTACTTCCAAATTGTGAGAGTCACATAATTAGCTGTCAGAAAAGTGCACTGATCGTCATTCTGCAAAAGATATTTTAGCTCACAGCACAGTATAAATCACAGGAGGTGACGGTCATATCCTGTGTCACTGAAGTCAATAGGACTTAATTGATATTCAGCAGCCTGTCTGAGCATTCCTTCAGATTACTGTAGGAGAGGTTGTCCCTCACAAACAGACAGCAAAAACACACAAATTACAGGTCTAAGATTTGGAAGGAAATGGACTAGCAGAGGTGCCACAAATATGTGGCAGTCAGCTTGCTTGCTCTAGAGTTGGAATCAGCCCCAAATTCTCAGCAGTCAGAGGATGGGTCACTTATCTTTGAGCCAGACACAATCCTGGGCAATAAGTGACAGGACACACGACACCATAAGCATTTTGTGACAAATAGCTGTTCTTCATTGTGGGCCCCTGCTGGAAGATTGGGATGGCATGGATGAAGTCTATGGACAACACAGATACACTTAAAAATTTACTCTGGAGAATCAGGATGAGAAAGGCAATGGCCATTCCTCCTGCCCAGCCTGAGGCTAGGTAAATTCACTGGCCTTCACTGGCAAATAATCTTTATAAAAAGACCGAAATGGACTTTTCCAAGAACACATGTTTTCTACTGAACAGAAAAAATAAATTAGAAATTAAAAAACTATCTCCTGTATCACAGAAATTTATGATAAAAAACTTTATTCTTTATTTTTTTAATAGATTTAGGGAGATTAGTTACTAAAGATCTGAAAAGTACTTTCATTGGCACTCTCAAAGATATGTCACTACATGGATAAAACAACATTTTAGATTTTAATTAGTTTTAAGAACATAAGAAAGTCTGGAATAAAATTCAAGACAGAGTGTGGCCCCAGAGTTTAGACCTATCTCAACTGAAAATAATAACTAATAATTAATAATAATAATCCATAGGTTTCAAACCTAATTCTTGAACAACTTAGAGCAAAACTTTCTAGACTGAGAGCCTAATTTTCCACACAAATACAGTAATTAGATATGAAACTGCTCATGTACTATAATGCTGTCATATTGAGGTATTTGGTCTAAATCAGGAGGTAAATCAAGGGACAATTGTGTGGTTTTACAGCCACTGTATATTTGGAGGGTGGGAAGAGTAGTTTGGGCTATCCAGATCATAGCTGAACAATGGATCTGAAATAGGGTTGTTTCTAGTATATATGTGGAGGACAGAATATGACAGAACAATATTTTTCACTGTCATTTTGTGGGCTGTTAAGAAAAGTGCTTGGTTTGGGTTGACAAGTCATATGTGATAAATGGTGCATAGTTTTGTAGGACAGTGTTTTCTCAGCAAGAGGTGAAGGCTTGTCTTATTTTAGAAATGAAGTGGAATGACTTTGTTTTTGCAGAATGCTGGTGTGATGCCAAGGACTATGGGAGGAGTGGTAAAAATCCACATATATATATTTAAACCATAATGATGTCAATGACTTTTTAGCATTATTAGCATTATTTTGCAATAATGTTCAGAATCCTCAATGAAGACCACACTGTGGTCTATATTTGTTCTTGTTCAGCACAAACACATAATGAAATTGGGTTCTTTGCTTACTGGAAAAGGCTATTGTTGCATTTTTGCTGCTGACTCAATATATAACAAATATATTACCAGAGAAAATCCCATATAACTACTGTTGCCAACAACACACTAACATACATGGCTGAGTTTATGTCTCCTCTGGCACTGGTACTCATGACTTACACAATACATGTGAAGGAGGCCCCATCAGAGGGCTCTTAAACTACTTCAGAATACTAATCAGTCCCTACACACTACAGCTTTTATGCTGTTTACAGTAAGCTACAAAGGCAGAAGGAAGCTGCAAGTGTAAGCCTCAGCCAGGGCAGCAGCCCTTAGTTCTGTACCATTACCAACACCCAGAAAACGCAATTTTAACATAATTATATCCTTGCTAATCACCAATTATATGATGACACAAATCCCTAAAATAACAGCTGTTAGTGAAATATAATTCCTATTGCCTGTAAACAACTGCTTCCCTACAAGACCCCATCTTCCTAAGCAGCACCATTGAGAAACCCCTCAGTGAGCTCAGCATACTCGCAGGTCAGAGAGCATCTTCACCACATCCCAGACCCTGGCTGTGCTGGAATGGAGGCACAAGGCCAGGATGTTGAGTTGTCAGTCCACAGAAACTGAAAAGAGCAAGTAACAGCAAAGGAAACTGCAATATAAAAACAACTCAGAAGGAGATTGCATCAAATCCATGTATTGGGGAGGTGATTAAAAGATCTGTCACCAACAATGCAACTCGAATAAAGAGCAGCATGATAGTGTGATTAAAATTGTAGGGAAAAAAAAACCCAAAACAAAACAAAAAAAATAGGTATTTTTGTTATGCAATGTAATATGCCAAATTTAAGGATAACATCATATCTGCAAGCTCCTAATTAAGAGTTCTCTTTCTTTTGCCCTGGACAAAGTAAAAAAATTAAGTTTAGCACAGCAACTTTTTGCATTAAACTGAGCAATGAAATTTTGATCCCCTGACATAAGCGACAAAATCCTCTAGGCTTTTGCAGCTTGGTGGAAGCAGCCAAATCTGCATTCAACTTGTTTTTCACATTTCCATCATTGTGCAGAATGAAGCCTTGCAGAGCCCAAGGGACATGTGTTTAGCTGCCATTTTGCACCACTTGTAGCATTTTAACTTCAAGCCTCTGGGAAAAAGCTGCATACCTATTACTATGGCTTTGGAGTTTAAATTGTTAGTTGATGTGTCCTGTTTATCAAATCCAAAAAGCAGTTTGTGCCTGAAAAATAGACCAGGGCTCTGCAAGCAGAGAAGGATTTTGGCTGGTTGTTTTTTTAAATAAAAGCCTAAAGAAGTGGCAGTCAAAAGTAAGTAATCAAGTATTCGTCCCTCTTTTCTGCCTCTGGGTTATTTACACTTAAATTGACTCGTTGCTGACATTCTAATTTTGGCAAGGTACAGTGCTCACCTATCAGACCTTCTGTATTAAACATGCTTATAATTGTAATAAGGACATGGGCTGACCCATTCTTCTTTCAGTGGGGTTTTTATTTCCATGTTTGGTCAATGCAAAATAAAACTAAAGTAACAAACCCCAACCCCAGAATCCCTTCCCACACTCATATAAATCTCATTATATATAATCAAACATGATCAGCATTTTGCAAGCTTGAAGTACATTTTACTTTTCTCCACAGCTATTAACAAGGAAATACATATAAAACATAAAACTGTATTTAATTTTATATGCTTTTGCAGACAAGTGTTTTTCTGTAGGCTTGGATGGGTGTGTTGTTGATTTTCAATAATATATATAATCTACCATCCATCTATTGTATATGTGGCAAAAGAAATAGTAGCTGACTTACAGTGCAAAGACAGTCAATATACTATTTAAATCTAAAGAATAGCCTTCATAACTGAAAGGATTAACTTTTTTCAGGTTTTTTTTTAAAGCACTCCTTCTTAAAAAGAAGTGTTGTTATGAATGAGCTTATGTTGGCCAGCTAGACTATTATCTGGGGAACAAATGTTTCCTTGTGAACATGAGACAACTTGCAACTTTTATTATTGTATTTCAAATAATGGAAAGTAATAGTAAAATTGCTGCAATAAACTAAAATAAAATCTTGATAGGCAAGTCTGTTATGCCATATGTATTCCCCTCGCTGTTCCCTCACTGGTGCCAAAAGCATGTCACTCAGGTAATTTGTTTTAGACCCTTAACAAGACTTAGAAGCAATTATTATGAAACACTGACACAACAGATCTCACCAACAATTGAAGTTTGACAGCTTGTGAGAAAAGTCTCATGTTTATGTCATTGGAGAGGTGATCCTTGTATGACCTCCTTTTTCACTGCTGTGAATGATAAACTATCGCTTTCCAGTGGTTCACTATAGCTGAAGGCCCAGTGTACTGTACTTGTAAAGGAAATTTTCAGTTGGTTCTCTGAATCAAATGAAGCTGGAAACTCCTTTGGTCCCTTTGACTGATCTAGTTTAGGCTTTATGATATGCTCTAACTGTGTAAGGAGCTAAAAACCTAAATATACCCACACTGTGCATTTGTAAAGGACTGTAGAACAAACATCAATAGAGATATATGTGTGGGGCTAACACACATACACTAACTGACTGAAAATAGCTTCACATTTGCTTTTCTAAGGAAACTGAAAAAACTTGTATGTGAGAAGGGAGAGAAATTGCAATATATTTACTTTCCATGTTTCAGAGTAGAGGTTGGAGGGATTATTTCATAGTTTCTGTTCTTTACAGAATCTGCAAGCACCAAATCAAGTACTCTTAATCTACATTTCTGAGGCAAGTGGAAGATGATGTGGTAGGCAGGTCTACATAAGCATGCTGCAAGTGTTCCTCAGAACTCATCTGAATCAGTTGGAATTGCCGTGGAACAGTGGAATAGAAATAATCTTCAGGCAGTGAGTTTAGACCTCCCTGCACCCCTGCATTTACTTTGAACAGCAGAAGACAAAACCTATATTTCTTCCTTTGCCATTACCTATTGAAGATAGTTTTCTAAAAAACAAAAAACAAACAAACAAACAAAATAAATTAAAAACCCTTACCAAACCCACAAATCAATACCACACCCCCAAAACAAACAATCCACCAGCTTTCTGACAGTTTTATTTCTTTGTGTACTCACATCTTGGTTTCTTTGTTCTAAATAAATAATTGCAATGAATGGCCATATTTTTGTTCTAAATATCAGCTGAAGCTAGTTGGAGAGGGTAGAACCTTAACCTGGACACATATAGCTTAATATATTAATTGTGTAAAAGTTGCAGCTGGTAAAGTAGGTTAAGAATCCTGTGACTACAGAGCACATTGACTGCATTTCACCATACCCTTAAAATGTGCTTAATCTAACAAGAGTTAGATTACATCCCAGCTGAGAGGAAACCCAACCAATACATCACTCTTAGGTCCTCTCTGCCAGCCAAGGTGAGCTTGCCTGCATGACACTCAGAGGTGGGATGGAGCTGGTAAGTGAAGAATTTCAGGTATGCTCCAGAAATCCATTGGTATCTTCTGATCTTGCTGTGACACCTGGGCATTCAGTCCTGGTTTTAAATCAAAGTGCAATTCTGTGATAGTTATCTCTTGGAACAATATGGTTACAGTGCGCTGAATGTGCAATTGCTCTTGTTCACCCTGCAAAACTAAACACACATGCTGACTGTACACCAGAAACTCTAACAGAAGTTTTACTAAACTTTGGGCCATCTGCTAACCAGAGAGGCCTGAACTTTTGGAATCACATTCTGTTTCTCCTTTTGTTTATAAATATAAAAAAAATATGTATATAAAGTCCTGCTAATTGTGTCAGAGAAGAAAGGTTAAAAGCACAAGCAAACTCAGCTTGAATAATGGTTATCTAATAATCTGGGAAGTAACAGTGTATGCTTTCTTCATCAGGAAGTTTCCAAATCGTTGATTTTCCAAGATTTTCCAAGAGTTGACAGAATAGCAAACTAGTAATCTTGGTAAATAGCAAACTACTGTAATTTTCACAAAAATATATATCATACTTTAGTGACAGCCTGGCACATTTCAGTAGCATGTCAAAATAATAAAACCAGTGTCAGGAACATGAATACCTTGCCTTGCAATTATTTTAGACTTTTAAGACACTAATGCAGTTTTACCAGTGAATTCCTTGTTGGGAATGTAGCCTTCTGCTTGGCACTCTTATTACTACAGTTTATCACAAAGGTCTGTAACAGATATTCTTCTTCAGTCTCTCAAATAAAGCTTCCAACATAGATGTTGTGATATCCCCAACAATATTGGCATACAGGTCCATAGCTATGTTGCTGAATAGGACTGAACATGATTCTTTAGGTGCATGTAACTAAAATGTTAAAATCTACGAATCCATGCAGGCATGATCCCTCCACATTTCTGCTTACAGGCCAGGATGAATCTTTGATCAGTGCCCCTCCATATATCTGCTCCCCTCCTCCTATTTATCTTTATTTTATTTATTGCCATTGAAACTGGCAATCTCAAGGATATGAGGTGTTTAATGTCTTTCTCATTACTGCAAAACAAATGCAGGTTTGTGTGAATCACCGTCATTAGCAGAAACGAGAGCACTCCTAATTGCAAACAATTATTCAACAAGTGTTGCTCTTCCCCAAGAAACCTATTAAATGCTCACAGTGGAGCACCTGGCAGCCTTTTGAGAGTTCAGTTTCCTGTGCAAATGGAAACTGCCATGGAATTTGGTGACTTGTATTCAGTTGTTTTAGATAGGTGGGTAGGACTCATCTAGTCTCTAGAAAGAATGCCCACAAATGGCACAACTTATCAGACTCACCTGCATTCTTATCCCACTTATTCCAAGTAGCTATATGTTTAGTTGGTTGGAGGTGTGTGTGGCTTTTTTTCTTTATATTTCAGTTGGTTGTTTGGTGGTTTTTTGGTTGGTTGGGTTTTTAACAACAAAAGAAACAAAAAACCCCAGCAATCTATCTTCTAGTTCTAAAGATCTTTCTCCAGAGGTGATAATATTGACAGGTTCTAGCCATGATGCCCTATGGACAAACAAAGCACCTTGGTTTTCCAGGGGCATTAGCAATCATGTCTTTTATCAACAATTTAACCTGGAACAGCTCAGGTTTCTGTGCAATTTATGATCGCCTCCTTGATCCCAGGTATTTCACATCTGGGAAACTGCATCATAGTATCACACCTGAAAAGCAAAAAGTTGTGTTTTCTGTTTTTGTATCCCCCTAAGGATACATGTCATAAGAGCAGACTTTCTCCCTCAAGGTTAGAGCAACAGTTGTATTCTTCTTGTGCAGCACCTCAACCAGGTGATGGACACAGCAAAGCTTCTGCCATTTATGAGTTAATGCAGCTGGTGTGTGTGTCTGTGTGCACGCACTAATTATAGATCACAGCATGCACTAGGATGCTAAGGAAGTTCAAAGAGAATATTAGATCCCTGACTCCAGCAGATGCACAGCTCTGGGGTATAAGAAAAAATGTGTGAGCAAATCACACAAGCTTCCTGAGCAGCTAGAAACAAACCTGGAACCCTGCAGGCTATTGTTGGATTTGTAAAATTGACAATAGCCTCTGCAACTTGTAATTTAGTCTTGTTTTTCATTATTATTAAGATTATTGTTTCAGTTTACTGAGCTCATGAAAATGTAAGTAGAGAAGAATGCAGGGATTCTCTGCCAGTATTTATGCTATAAAATATTAACCTGTTGACGCCTTGCATTAAAATGGATTCATTCTTAGAGAGGGCATAATAGTTCTATCATCTTTATGTAAGCATTATACACTATTCTGAAGTACCTTGGAACTACTCCTTGAGTTCTGCATTTCTAAATTCAGTTTATACAATATTTAGAATACATTTAACACACACAACCCTTGCTGTTTGAAGACAACCAGATCAGGCCATAGAGCTGGTGGCTGTGATGTTGCCTTACAGCTGTTTGAGCAGAGCAGGGCAGGACAGTAAAGGTTAGAAATACCCAGTGAAGAGTCCTTCACTCCTCTAATGTAAACCATAGATTTTTAAGGACAAAAGCATTCATTTTGCTACCATCCAGTTAATCTTAAAGAATTTCACACAGTCAATAATGGGATAGAGAGCTTCATTCCCCAGTAGGGCATCCAATATCAGGCAAAACTGACCTCCTCACTAATAACAAGCCTGCCTTTTATCTTGTTTTCACTGTAGGCAGCCTAATAGCTTAGAGAAACATCTTCCAGAAAGACATCCAGTCCTGAACTGAAGACGCCATGAGAAGGAAAAGCCACCACTCCAATAATCTGTTTCAAGGGCTTCTCAGACCTACTGTGAAATTGTGCACTTGATTTCTCAAATGACTCTGCCTTGCCTCAGCCTCCAGTCATTGGTTCTAATTATGTCTCTCTCTACTAGATTAAAGAGACTTTAGTATCCTACACTATCTCTCCTGACATTACTTTTACAGTGAGATCAAACCACCTCTGACATTCTTAATACAATAAGCAGGATGATCTTTAATGTTCTTGTAGTAAAATGTCTCCTCCTGGGCCTCAAATAATTGCTGCGGGTCTTCTCTCCAATTCAGGGCACCCTTTAAGATGAGGGTATTAGAACTGATCACATTGATATACCCATATATTTGTTCATTATTTCTCTTTTAGTATATTGAAGGAGCATATTTTTGGGGTTTTGCCTCAGTTTTGCCATTCAAATATTCCACTGTCTCAATCAGTTGCTTCTAGGGATGCAACACCCCCTGCTGCAGCTATACACTGTGCTCCTTGACATGTGATTTTGTTTGTCACTGCCTCCCAGCCCTTTGGATGCACTTTTTTCACTCATGCATCCAGACTTGATTACCTAGACCCAGAACTGGTAAGCTGTCTCTGAACCCCCACCAGATTTTTTCAGCTGCAGTTCTGTATGTACTTCCAGATCAAAGTCCTGAGGCTAGACCTGGACTCTTTTCTAGATACAGGTCACTGAACAATGATCCCCCACTGACATTTTTGGACTTTTGAAATCTGTGTTACTTCTATCCCTGTTACACACACACCAGGGAGGAGCACTGCCAAAATATGACATGTCCATGTAGTATGGCACATCACCAAGCAAAACCTCTGTTACTGTAGTTGTCCTATTGTGGCCCCTGGTCATCACTGCCATATGCAATACTCTCCTGAGTAGCACACATAACACCCATATAGCAATTAATTGAAGCTACTTCTCAAGTGGGTATAGCTGCCTATTCTCAAAGAATCACAGAAGCTTCAGGACTTGAAAAGACTTCTGGAGATCATCTAGTTCAACATCACTTCACAAAGCTAGGTCAGCTAAAACAGGATACTGACTAGCTTCATTTTTCAGAATATCCAAGGATGAGCACTTCCCCAACCTCTCTGGACAGTCTGGTCAAGTGATCAATCTCCCTTACAGTGGGGTTTTTTTCTTATTACATTTAAGTAGAATTTTCTGTGTTTCAGTTTGTGCCTATCACCTCTCAGCTTTTAGTGGATATAATTGAGACGAGTCTGACTCTTATTTTCTTTGCTCCTTTCTATCATATATTAGTAAGATTTGCTCCCGAACCTTCCCTTCCCTAGCCTAATTGATCCCATCTCTCTTAGCTTCTCATATGTCAGAGACTACAATCTCTTCAGCATCTTTGCAACCTTCATTGGCCTTGCTCCTGCATGTCCAAGTCTCCCTTTCACTGGATAGCCTAGACTTGGACACAAAAGTCCAGACGTGCTCTCAGCATGGCTGAGGAGAAGAATCACCCCTTTAACCTGCTGGTGAAGCTCTAATGCAGAATGGCTACCACTGGCTGTCTGTCACAAGGGCAAATTTGTGGCACATATTCTACTCGGTGTCCACTAGGAGCCTTGCAGCCTTTTCTGCAAAGCTGCTTTCTAGTCAGTCACCGCAGCCTGTTCATGGGGGTGTCTGGAGTTTCATTTCTCCCCAAGGGTAAGGCTTGGCATTTATTTTCTTTTATTCATGTCCAGAGATTCACACTGGCCCATTTCAGCAACCTCTCAAGATCTCACTTAATGGCAGTGCAGCTACTTCGTGTATCAATCACTTTTCATGTAAATCTGCCAAGGGTGCACTGCATCCCATCATCCTGGTTATTAGTGACCATGCAGTACAGTACTAGCCTCGTTAGCAACCTCTGGAATGAAGAACTAGTGATGAGACTCTGCTGGCCTTCATGCATGTGATCTCCACTCATCCACCTTTTATCAGCTATCCTTTTATCTCACTGTTCTGCATCACATTGTCATGGAAGAAGTCAGAGATGGCAAAACTGGAAGCTTCACAGCCACTTCTTTCTGCCAAGCCAGCCATGTAGTTACAGAAGACTATCATGTTCATAAAGCATGATTTCTCCTTCCTAAAGCCAGATTGACAACTCCCAATCACATCTTGTCCTTCTTATAACCAGAAACACTTTCCAGAATTGTTTCTGCAACACATTGCACATAATCAGCAAGGCTGACTGATCTGTTGTTTTCTAGAACCTCCTTCTTGCCATTCCTGAAGAAAAGGATGACATTTGCTCTGTCACTTGTCAGGGAACTCCCCAAAAGCCTACAGCTTCTCAAAGATAATCAAAATCAACCTCATGATGACATCAGACAGCACAGCTCCTTCAGCATTCGTGGAAGCATCCTATTGGGTCCCACAGGTCTGTTTATGCCCAGTTTACTTAGTGTACTTAAGTGTATCCTTCACAAAGGGTAAGGTTTTCTTTCTCCAGACTCTCCCCAGTGTCCTCAGAGGCCTGGGATTCCTGAAGGCTAATTTTACCAGTAAAGGAGTCAGGCAAGAATAGTATTCAGTGCCTTGATTTCCTCCGTGCCCTTGATTACAAAGATCACTGGAAGAAACAGCTACAAGTCTCATAAGGACAAGATGTTTACTGTCTCTTTTTCTTTCTTGATTGTCCAACCAACCAAATATAGGGCTTAACTTCAGTAAACCAGACTGTGTAACAAGCTAGAAATTATGGCAAAATAGAGAAAAGTATTTGTAATTTTAAATGGCTAGTATTATTTTAGTTCTTCCAATAGTTTCTAATGTTCTTAAAATGTAAGGAAAATGAAAATGAAGAATAGCAGAAAAAAAATAGGCTGGAATTAGATAAACAATTTACATTATTTGGGATACAATGTTCTGTACTAGAAACCATGCCTAAGCTGAGATATGATCAGCAGAGTACCAGCACAGCTATGTTAACATAAACATTTTTTAAATTAAATATACATTAGAAATATAAAATAATGTTTTGTATTTCCTTTCTTGAACTATTAACACAAGTAGACCCTTAGGGAAAGCACGATGAATTTGAGTCTTAGAAATTAAGTTTTGAGTAACCCATAATGAAAATGTTGAAGTCACAAAAGGAGTATCAGAACCACCATATTGATCAGACAGTTGGTAATAAATATTTTTTCCAACTAAGAGGAGTAATGGGCATTTGGCAGAAGTTAAGAAAGGCTGGACAGTCTTTAACATGAATGGACTTGTGTTTCTTGGGAGCATTCACTGTTTTTCATGTTCTCTCTGTTAAAGAGTCGATAACATTCTTTTTTGTGTAGGTGGTTTAAATCTGCTTTCTGATATCTTCTTTAGGTGCCTTGAAAACATTGTACTGAAATGCTGAAAGCTGCTCTCCACCCAACCTTCTCCCACTTACAATTTTATCAATGCATCCCATTATCCATTTCAGCACACCACCCCTTGAAGCTGAAATGAATAGTGTCTACTAGAGGCAGGTTTCTCCATTCGTCTGGCAAAGAAGCAAAGTTGCTCCATTCCCCTTTTCTGCTACAGAGACCAAAAAATATGGCAAAACTTGAAAGGAAGATATTCTCATGGACAAGATGCACACCCTGAGTTCTATTACATAATATAAGCAGAATGAAACAAAACATCAAGTTTTCAGCATGGGTTCAGGTGTATTCAACTTTTTCAATTTTGTCTTCTGTCTTTTTGCCTTGATTTATTAATTTTTCAAATAAATAAGTCTATTTGACTGAGTTCCCCAATATCCTGGCATGCACATAAAGTTGCTGGGAGAAGGGCATTGTCTTTTAAGTCCACCTAAAAGAGCAATGTCTGGCTCTAATTCACTATTCTCCCATGAAGGCCATGGGGAGGATTACATTTCTTTCTTCCCTATTCCCTCTTTCCTAGCTAATGTCTGCTGCTGTCACACACCGCTGATAGCAGCAGAGCGAGATGGGTAAACCAGATCAAAGAGAAATGTCAGCTCCAATTTTTGTCCATAGGATTGCAAAGTAACAAGGAGTTAAACAGTCATGCCATTTTTCTGCATTTACATTTCATAGCTGGTACTTTTTTGCCATACATCTCACATTAAACAGCTTCCTAGTAAGTAAAAACCAAATTTCTTACCCTCCATAGTGTCACTGAGTTCAAAAAGGTCTGAAAAAAAGATAGCACTAGGCTGAATTTGGCTCTGTGCTTCAGAACTGACAACCTGGTGTAGCAGCCTGCAGCAGCAGCATATACAGGAAGAATTTCTTTCCCTCTGTGGATTGCTATTGCAATCCTTGACTCAGCCTTTGCACTGATTTTCTCTGGAAATCAAATGGGAATTTACCGTATGGAACCAATGCAGAATATGCCGCTGCGATTTTCAGGTTAGATAACTGAATACAATCAAAGAAAGGAGTTTTGCCTTTCCCTACAGCCAAATCTGCATTCAGCAATGGAAAGGCTGTCCTAGTTGCAAAATACACTGTAAAAAACAGAATCTATCATCACAGCTTTAAAAATGTTACTTGATATTCACACACTGAATAACTTCAAAAGGAACAGTAAAGAAATAAAAACAATCTCAGCACCTACAGTATTTAATGGCAGTGGTACTCGACCTATGGAATTCATTCTTCAGAGGCCTATACAGAGCTTTTATCATGGGTCTGAGTGAGAAATCGTATGACATGCTGGCTCAGTTCTGTTTCTTTTCAGCTATTCTGCAAACTTGTTGGATGATATCTTTCACCATTTCCTTCCATTTACGTATGTAAAGTTTCTTTTTTCCTCCTTGTAAAAACATACAACCTACACAATCAATTACTTTGCCCTAAGACACAAATTGCACAGTGCCTTCAGGATTTCCTTAACTGTTTTTGATGAATGCATTCATTCATAATTTTTCATAAAATGGTCACACGCAGTTTTGTATTTTTGACTTGTGTGCCTCTTGTGATTTAAATGGCTCTTCGATTGTTAAAGGTCGAGTGCCATTGCTCCAAGGGGCATATTTTCATTGCGGTGCACGAAGAGTTATGCACGTCAATCTTTAATCAAGATGAAATTCCCACTAATGCTTTCTGCTCACAAGCTCAATGTAAAGCAAGAAAAAAAAACTTAGAATAGAAGTTGTGAGACAAAAAAAAAAAAATCTATTTTGGTGTGTTTTCATCTAGTAAATCATTAATAACTTCATTATTTATCCTGAATTATTTTCTTCTCTGAAGCCAATGTCATTAACATGAGTAGTTCCTAGAGAAAAGTCTGTGTCGCCTTGTCAAAAAAAAAAGTTTTATCATGAAGCAACTGCTATTAATAAATAAGATTTGAATGTTCTTTATTGCAGCTTCTGTGGAGAAATTAAAAATGAAATTATGTACATGGGGATCAATTCTAACTTTGAGGAAAAAAAAAACCAAAACAAAAACTACAGATAAAATTCTGGGATGTAATAAAAACCATGCATTTGAAAGCAGCATTTCTCCCACACAAAACCAATAAAGAAACTGACTCTTGATCCAACTGAGACTGTGGCTATATATGCTAATGCACAGAACATCCCATGGAACTGTCACAGGTAACATGTGTATGCAAAAGCCCCAATTCATACTGCACCAGTCCTGTTGATTCAAACAGACAGACCCAGGAACTCCATTCCTCTTTTTATTCCTTGCCTTATCCTCATGTTGATAAATGGATCAAATTTCTTATTTACCTAGGAAGGGAAAAAAAAATTCTGTAATGGATTTGCAATCAAGAGGGGAAAAAAATTAAATTCCAGTGGTTTTGCATAGTTTTGAAAACCCAAAGAAACAGAGTATAAAGTGATTTGGTTTTTATTTTACTGATTTGATATCTAGTTTTTTTATACATATGACCACAGCAAATGCATTTGTTTTCTAATGTATGAAAATATGCTAGATTAAAACAGAAGGGGCTTTTTGAAAGTATTTATTAAAGAAGAGAATACAGGAAGTTTTTGCAAAAGGGAAAATAAGAAAAGCACAGGGGAAAATTTATTTAGACTATTCACTTAGGTTTTGGTCTGATCAGTTTTGAGAAAATCCATTTTCTGTGAGAGAGATAACAGAGCATTTAACGTAAAAGTTTCTGAGGCCTCTTTTAATGTTAAAGTAAGATCTCCCTTGTTCTGATAGCCAAAAACTGTTTTAACTGTTTTGTTTGTTTGTTTGTTTGTTTGTTTTTACCTAATTATTCCACAGGAATCTTGGAGAAACTGAAGGCACTACAGATTTGCAGAGACGACTCTTCCAGCTTTGCTTACCTACAGAAAACCAATTTCTGGCAGCTTTTCTGAATTCATAATTTTCTTCTGGAATAAAATTACGAATAACAGTGAGGAGAAATTGACTGGGTTTTTGTTAGGTGGTTTTTTTTTTCCTTTTTCCAAATAGACTATATTGATACACATTAAGAAATTAATTTACTTCAGAGAAAGAATTACACTTTAGACCATAGCAAATATTAAAGTTAGCATATTGCAAAAGATCTTTTTTTAGACTGAAAATATTTAAGAAAATTACTATAATATACCATCATAAGATTATCAGTTTTGTTAAATATGTTTAATTGGGGAAGTCCTCTCCATATAATGTTTCTTAACCTTCTTCCTAATTATTTGATATTGTATCATGCAATACAAGTATTGAATTAATTTTCTCCCCTGATGCTTTTGCACTTCTGTGGGAACAAAATGATTTTTTCAAGTGCCTCACACAGCTTCCGTTGGCTTTAGTTCCCTTTATAGGTTGCCAACTCAGGCTGCACAGATTTGGATCTTCCCTTTTGTACCTGTTATTTTCAGGCTTAACCCTAATTTCAGTGTTACAAAATTCAGAGCTATAAATAATCAGTTCATACTTTTAACTGCCGAGGAGCTCTGTTAATCCTTTGAGAGCTACATCTTTACGTGCCCAAACACTTCTTCAATACTTTATTTCCTGTTGTCAAGCTGTGATACCCAACGCACAAAACACGCATGCAAGAACAAGCAATAAATACCAGTCTGCTAAATCTATCCCCCTCTCCCTCTGGTGAGAAATGCATGTGTCCCGACTGGATGTACATGTGTTTTCCCATGTGAGAATCCCCTCTCTGACAACAAACAATCCATGTTTGTCACTGCCATTGAACTGACTAATCCAGGCAGTATAGAAGGCGACTTATATATCACAAAACAATGGGACTAATTTGAGTGACAATCACTTAGGCGGAGCGGGCTCCTCAGCGGCATTAAGGCAGCACGGAGTTCCACACTGAAATGTACCGCTGCTTAAAAACACAGCAATAGCAACGGTAATACACAAGGGGGAAAAAAAAAAAAAAAAAGGAAAAAAAAAAAGGAAAAAAAAGGAAAAAAAAAAAATAGAGGGATAGACATTTTTCATAGGACCGCCCAGATAAGAGAAAATACTAGCTGAAATTATAATTGTAAACAAAATCCTTATTAAAAGTGCTTTCTCATTATATATATTTACATATATACACACACACATATACATTTATACACACATTACTTAGTTTCCCTTTTTCGTTTCCTTTTTTTTTCCCCCCTTTTTTAAAATTTTTATTCCCCCTCCATGGCAAACACACCCTCGATCACTCTTTCCTGGGGAAGAAACTAGTTCGCCCCTCCTTGCCGGGGCAGACCCCCCTCTCCCGCACCCCGCCGAAGCGACCCTCGCCGTGCTCCTGCGGCGGGCGGGGGGTTCGGGTCGCACAGAGCCGCGGGGTGAGCAGCGGCTCGCTCCCCTTTGAGGACTCACTCGCACCTACGGGTTTAGGACAGCCGGCCCGACCCGTGCCGGAGCGCTGCCCGCTGCCAGGGCCCGGCCCGGGGGTCGCCGGGCTCCGCGGGGCGATGGAGGCCGGCTCCGGGCGGGGGCTGCCCTGAGGGGCCGGCGCGGCTTCAGTGGAGCTCTTGCACCCCCTACAGGCCGCCCGAGGTGCAGCGGGCGAGGGGCGGCCGCGGCGGGGACAGCGGCGCCGCGCCGGCCCCACGGAGGGAGGAAAAATACCCTTCAGTGGCATTTCCTCCGGCCTTTGCTGTCGTCCGGAGCCAGCACTGCGAGCTTTTACCCTTGTTCTTAATTAATTGCCGCACAGCGGAGGATTCTTGAGGAAGAGGGGCACAGAGGGAGGAGAAACTTCTCCTGGGCGGCAGGGTGAGTCGCAGCTAAGCCCGTGCTGACAGGAGCTGGGAAATAAGTAGGAGAAAGCCATTCGCAGTTAAGTAAATAAATTAACTAACTAACTAACAAATAAATAAATAAATAAATGAAAACGGCCAGCTTCCAAGCCAATGTCAAGAGGAAAAAAAAAAGTAAAAAAAGGCTTGTCAGCCTGACACAGGCCTGTGTGGAGAAAAACAGGGGCTGGGAGATACCTGATTCCTAAACAGGCTTCTCAGCAGAGCAATGGTCTCACAAAAGAGAAGGAGGATAGTAGAAGCAATTTCCATCCTTCCAGTGAATCCAAAAAAAGGTGTCTACAGATGGGTCACGTCGGAAAGGAAATTGAGTGTCCCATCTCAGGGGCTTGCAATAGGCACCAATTCCAGGGAGCAGGACAGACTCACTGGCTTGAACTCAGGTCCATCTGAGCAGCCTCTTTGCAGGCATCCTAAAGCCATTACATCTGTATAAAAATTGTGTTTGAAACGTTTTGTAGCCTCAGTTGCACCGCATAAATCTTGTTTGACTCAGTTAGCTGCAGTCGAGTTACTGGAGATTGACATGGATTAGAGAACTGCAGAGAAAAAAAAACAACATAAAAATAAAAGAGGCAAACTGTGTGGGCCAGTTTCCATTTTATAGGCAGGGGAAATTATGGGTGTTTAGTGTGATCTTTTGTTTTTACTCATCACGCCCCATCCCTCACCTGAACAGTAGTCTTTCTATGATTTTTATTATATGTATATCCATTACATATGGGGATACAATTCAGACCAGAATCATAATTTTTTATGGAAAATTAGCACAGTTATTATTAGTTGTGAAAGCTCAAAACAGATAATTTATCCCATCTCTTCAAATCCACAGGTTTCCTATCTGTCAGGTTTAGCAGAACATGAAAGGAAGCATAAGATGTCTCCCTTGAACTCGCTTGTCTTTTGAGGTGAAGTGACTTTTTTGCTTCATGATGATATAGGGAGACTGAGAACCACCAAAACACCTTTCCTGCTGAGGCAGCTGTAGGGGAGATCTACCACAGTCCCAAAATTCATTTTGACTGATACAAACTAAGCAGTGAGAAAAATCATAAAAGTACCCCTTCTTCTCCTTACAGTCACAAAGACTGGACTTCTTGTATCAATAGCTGGAGGTGGGGTTTTTTTTAAATCAAATGGGTCTATATGCAGGATGGTTAGTTAAAGCAATAAATTTCATCCATCCTCTCATTAAAAAACTCAGGATTGAAAATACTACCATCTCTTATCCCTGGTTTACTGGTACACAAAAATGTGTGAAGAATTCCTTCCCTCAATTACACCTCCTCAAGATAACATTTCTTAATTAACACCTTAATTAGCACTGAGAGGGTATGGCCTGTAGTTTATTGGATCTATTGTGCTCTCCAAGCAGCTGCATTGCTTTTAATCAGCAGTGATATTTCCCAGAAAGCAGAAACAAAACTCCTGTTCTAAATATGCTGCAATATGTTTCATCATTTATCTCCCTGTCCACCAAGGGGAATCCTACGTAAAGACATGCTTTATACCTCTGCTTTTGCTCTTCTCTGAATACCTGGAGTTTATGTTTTTTTCTGACTGTCAGTAAGAAATTAATCTCAACAGCAAAGGGGCAAGTGAAAAGACTCACCTCGGTTTTGCTTCCTATCCTATTCCTATCCTCCCATCCTATTCATGTAGAAACCTGGAGTATTCAGGTAGTGAATGAGAGGGTGTTTATGTGCTCAGGTGAAGACAAGATCTCTTCAGTAAACTCATTAAAAAATGACTGAGAAAGTATGTAAATTAATTGTGCAACACAGCTTGTCTTTTAACTTCTGCTTATCTCCATTTTAAGCTGAAGACACAACAATAACATTTTGGTGTTGCCTGTATGAGCAAGTTGGTATTACAATTTGGCCTGACCAGCACAGAGAACAGGGAGCTGCTGCTCTCAGCTAAGCAACGTCTGCTCCACCCTTGCAAAAGCAGGATATGGCTCCATGCTGCTAGGCTTGACAGGCTATGCTGGTTCTTAAATTACAAGTGAAGTAGGATGCTGTTGGCGGGGTGGCCATTTTCAGCAGAACAAATTAGAGTCTGCGTCTGAAACACAGCTCTTCTGAAATCAACTAGTTTCAATGGGAACAGAACTGAACTGTATTCCTGCTGGTATTTCAATGTAATGACAGTCCCTAATTTTCCCGGCCACTAGAGCGCTAAGCATGTGCCCTGGTAATTGTCTACTTTTGCAGCCAAAAAATCCCACAAAATCAGCACAAGATGTGCATAGACAGCATACAAGAAAGTAGCAGACAGAGGAACCTGAGAAGTGCTGAAAACAGTAAGAGCCTAAAAACTCTAAATTAATTTTAAAAATGCCCAATGTGCTACCTTTTTCTGGAGCTTTCCCAGACAAAATGCCTAGTAACTCACCGTCAATAAAGCACTGACAAGTTTTAAAATCTATCCAATCATTTATGACAAAAGTTTAATTTATATTTTATATTATATTTCAGTATCATTCTTTTTTCACTTTGGTTTACACCACTTCCATTCAGTTAGCAACTGTCCTGACCAAATCAGCGTAAATGACAGAAACCAGGTAACAATTTATAAGGTTGGGTTACTAATCCCATCGGAGTCTTACTTCAGCTGCCGTGCTGAGAAATTACCTCTCAATAGACCCACATCAGAAATACTGAAAATGTGACAGAAAACACCAAGCAAGAGGGCAGAAAAGAACATTTGAAAGGAACGTGTACTGCTAGGATTTCTGGAACTTTAATAGCTTTCCACCTCAATTTTGGCCATCGTGAACTCAAGCTAAGAGAAAAAATATATCTTTTTAATGAGTTTTACAACATGCAAGTTGCTTTATAATATATTACATAATGATGTAAGTGCCATAAAGAAGGCTGTGTGCTGCTCTGTAAAACGTATTAGATCATCAATATTTCTACTTTCGTACTGAGGAATTAGAAATAATGATGAAGATTAGAGTTACAAGAATTAAAAAAATCCTTTGAATTGAACCATTCAGCCGTCCCCAGGGAAATACCAAGGAATTTGTAGGCTGAGAAAATAGGTAAGTTTATAGGTTCTCCTTAGGTGAAAGAAGTCATGTTAACATCATAAGTTTTATACAAAGTTTCCATATGCTCTTGTACCCTCTCTGCTTACCCCCAGGTTTCATTTCCTTGCACCCTTATTGTGTAGCCCAGTTGGAAGCAGATTTATTAAAAATGATCCATCAACTTTTACACAGAAGGAGGTCAAACATCTTCCAGTAGCGTGATTCAAAACAGGAATATCAACTTAATCCTCCTGCAAATGACAGGCCAGGAGAGTTTACATCAGGAAGAACAGAGGCAAAGGAAGTTTGAAGAAGATTAATCCTTCCACTTAGTGCCATGTTTTCTTGAAGTCACCCCCACTCTGTCTCACTTCTGCAGATGTTCTCTGTTCCTGGAGAGGAATGCAGACACCTGGAGATGTCTTCCTTCCAAATAGCTTTTTTCTTGTTTTTCCCTTTGCTCAGGCATGTGTTTTGAACTTTTGGAATACCTGTACGATTGCTATGCACATTAGGTAATCAACAAGCTAGAAAGGAATCTTTACTGAATGGGTCTAGAAAGTGCTCTTGTGTAGTGTTTTGACAGTTTGATCAGTGTGGTTCAGTATTTAGCTATTTCTGAAAGGCTAGCTTGGCACATAAGTGCCCAAATGCAGCTTCAAATCTGACACTGAGCAAGCTAAATCGTGCTGGCTGTCAATAAGACATAGATTTCTGTGCTCTTTTTTTTTAAATGGGACTTGGGTTTTAACGATATTGTGCAAAAACCAGACTGAGTCTAAAGTGATTGAAAGTGAAAAGAGGGAATAATTAGTGAGATAAATGTAGTGATTTCCATCATATACAGCTCATTGTGCAGTAACACCGATGACCACTGTAGGTGCACAGAAGAAAGGCTGTCTGAATCTAGGGTCCAGGGTCAGAAACCCTGGCAAAGCTATTAAAAACCATACCAACTTTCAAAGTTAGAAAGCAGCCTCTACCAAAAAAGATTTGTGATCATTATGTTATAATGAACAGAAGTTGGTGAAAGCCATGTAACGTATAACACAGCCTGATGACATTATATTTCAGTCTGCATTGTTTTAATTTAAAATATCTGTAATTTCCAAATTTCTAAGCTTTGTTTAGAGTGAGAAAGTAAATCAACATAAAATTTCTGAAATGCTGATTCATGTGTAAACATGGGAAAAGAGGTCTGAAGGTCTCAGCAGCTATCAATGAACAAGTAACTTGGTCTGGCCTGGTAAGTTTTCCAATTTTGATAAGGGCCAAATGTGGCTTTTGCCATATTTGAAATTTGAACATTTTCGTTGTGAGTCTCTAATTTTTGTGACAAAAGATGCATAGAAACTGCAGTAGGTAGAGAAGTCTGATGCTGCAGAAACCTAGGCATCTAAAATGATCAAGTTAAAGAAGACCTAAGAGGTACAGTGAAGGAAGAAATAAACATTGAGTTAGGAATCAGAGAAATAAATCTCTTTGCTTTCAGCAGGAGTGCAGTCTCCAGGCTGGCATTAAGCTCAGAAAGATAAGGCTGTTATGGATATGTTCCTCAGGCATAAAAATTAAAGGAAGTAGGAGAGCACTGAAATGGCTCTTTAATGTCTTCTGTGATTATCAACTTTGCACCTGGCCTCACAAATTTTCCTACTATAGTTCTTTTGCCTAAATCAAATGCAATGTAACAGCTGCATACTGTACAAGCTTTAACTGTCTCATTTCAGAAGGGCCAGAAATTATATTATTTACAGTTTATTAGAACAGTGAAAATCACCTGGATCATTAAATACTTTGAGTGATTCTCCAGACAGTAGCTGTTCCATACCTATCTTGCTGTTTCCTCCAAAAGTGGAATAAGTTCTTAAAATAAGTGCATTAATTCTTAGATGTGAAACAATGCTGACATTCAGGTGGGAAACCCCCAGTGCTGGCTTCATTAACATTATCTTGGTTCATTTTGCTTCCTAATGAAAATTAAAATCAAGATCCCCTAACACACTAATATTTTGCTGTGCTACCAAGTAACTGATAAGCAATGTAAGTCAAGAGCAATGCATTATTAAACTTGTCTGAAATGTCATTTCTCACTTCATGGTTGTAGCCATTTTTATGCATGTGCTTTCAGACACTAAAATCACAAGGATTTTTTTTTTATGATGTTGTGTTAGCCATAGACCTACACTGAAGTTTTTGTCAAATCAAGCATTAGGTAAAGCAAGTTCATGAGAGAACTGGGAAGTTCTTTCTGCTGTGAGCTTAACCACAAGATAATAGTGAAAAAGTTCCAAGTCTTCCCTGGCATTTTTCAGTTTCAAAAATGCCCCATTATCTTCATCTGTCTTGGGGTTTAATTTTTTGGTGTATTATACTAACCATTACTGAGAAAAGAGAGGTACTTTAGGGTGAACTGAATTGCCTTCTTGGCCTCCACTGGCTGTGCTGGCTGAGCATTAGTCCACTAGGGTAGGAGCTTCAGACTCCTGCGGTACGCTTAGGAATCATCTTGTACATTTTCCTTCTGACATTGAAGAATTTTAACCCAGAGAAAGGTCTCAGTAACAGAGTCCCAGAGTAAACTTAGCATGGCTAAAGTTATACAGTCATTTTATCAGTATGAAAATGACAAAAAAACCTCTGAGCACCCATCTGACAAATTATATTCACATAGTTCAGACATGATTTGTGGAATGGGGCTCTTTCCTTAAGAGATTGCATTATGCATGGGACATGTTGCATACAAATAGAGTTTTTCTGTCTTGGGAGAGCCAGGAGATGAAAAGTGATTCTAAGATTAATAAGATTAAACCAGTCCTTCAAGTGATATGATCACTGTTCTAGACAGGACATTCCACTTTGCCAGCTCCTAATGGTGCTAAAGCAAGTGCTGAAAGAGTAGAATATTTCTGTCAGAGGTTACATATCCTGTAACAAAAGAGAAAGGAAATGCAAAGCAAAAAATCCAGACAGCAATGAATTTACAGTAATACCTTTAATAGCTAATCAATTAAGTCATACACAGAAAATATTTTCTTTTTTAAAATATTGCTTTGCCATCTGTGATATCGTGCTGCAGGGGTTGGATGGCTTCCATCTCAGTAGAAGAGAAATCAATGTTCTTGGAGAAAGGCTGGCTAGACTAGTCAGGACCACATCCAAAATGCAATATATGTACTTGGTGCTTTTAAAGTACCATTTCACATAACTGAAAATAATTAAAAGACATATCAAGCCAGAGAGAGGAATCAAAGAGAAAAGTGTAAATGGCAGTTTGGAACTGTTAAACAACCTTTTACTGGATGTCCAAAAACCACTTCCATACCTGATAGAAAGGTCTATGTGGATTTAATAAAGAGCCTGGTTTAGTGGGGAAAGGAAGGCAACTATAAAGAAAGGGAACTGAACAGTAATACAGAAACAAGATTAAGGTAAAGGGAAGGAGAAGTGAAGAACAATGAACAGAAACTAATAACTGCCTAAAACTGAGAGAGAAGCAAAGAATAAAATTTAAAAAAAAATCATTGACCAAAAGAGCTAAGATATAGACAGAAGACTTTGTCTATTAGTAGTTTCAGAATAAAGGGAATTATCAGATGGTAATGGGAGGTGTGTAAATATTAATACAGCAATGTGCTGTGTCGTGAGGAGAAACAGGGTGAATTGTCAGTCATCTGATCATGACATATATTCAACCTCCATATTAAAGCAAAGAAATCTTAAGTGGTCTTTAAAATTGGGCATTTTGAGATCAGTAACCTTAAATATTTGCTTCAAATAATCTGAAGGAATTAATTTTTTTGTATTATTATTGTTGCTTTTTAGTAGTTCTTAAAATACTGAGGTTTTCTGAAGGCTAGAAGAAGGCCACTGAGGTAGTGATATTTAAAAAGGGAAAATTGGATGATGTCGATAACTGCAGGCCTGCTCTCATAATAACACTGGAAAAAGATGATGGGATGGCTGATAGGTGACTGAACGTACAAAGAATCAAAAGAGAGTTAAAAAAAAACTAGTCTCAGTCAATATGGGTGTATCAGAAATAGATTTTATCAAGGTAACTTAATATATTTTTAATAAGATTAGAAATTTGGTTGCTAAAGATAATCAAGTTGATACAGAGTACTGAGGTTTCAGTGAAGCATTCCATTTATTACAACACAACGCTTTGATTAAGAAATGAGAGCAGTACAAAATCAACATGTGATATATTAAATGGATTAAAAACAAGCTAACCAGTAGGACTGCTTCTAAATGAGGTCTGAAAAAAATAGTTCTACTCTTTATTTTATTTTTATCAATGATATAGAAGACAACTTTAAATAGCAACCCATAAAAGTTTGCAGGTGGCAGAAAAGCAGCAGGTACAGAAGATAATGAAGAAGGCGAGTCACTACTGCAGAACTATCTGGCTTGCTTGGCAACATGAGGTCATTTTAATATAGCAAGTTGTAAAAATCTACATGTACTCACAAAGAATGAAGGACATATTTATGGTTGGGGGACTGTACTGGATAAAGTAGTGATGATGAAAAGGATTCTTGGGGTGAAGGCAAGGTCAATGGGAGATAATCAACTGAACAAGAGTTCCCAGTATGATGCTACACTGAGACAAAGAGAAATTTGATAACACAGTGCTCTTTGATCTATCAGACAAAACTATAGTAAGATCAGATGGCTAGAAGTTAAACCTTAGTTAATTCAGGGTGAAAAAGGAAACACCTTTTCAGTAGTGAAAATACATATATGTCCTTTAATGTAAGTGGTTTTAAAATATTGCTTGGTGACTGACTTTTTATTTTATTCTTTTCTTTCCCCACAAAAAACAAACAAACAAACAAACAAACAAACAAACAAAATAACAGCAACAACAAAAAAAAACATCAGAAAGGGTGATTTGGGCAAGCTTATTTTACACAGAAGACTATACAAGTTCATCTCAGTCTGTTAGTACTATTTCTGAATTTTACATGCACTTGGCTAATGCCTTCATTCACACTTTAAGCAATGGTAAAGCCATTCTTGTCAGGTAACTCCAATGGATGCACCTCTGAATAGCCACCATGGTTCATCACAAAGGCTGCATTTTCAAGTTTAGGTGGGGATTTGAAGTGTTATCAGTAGTGCTACAGGTGGCATTGTTCTATCCATTCCTTGTTGTATAAATTAAAAATAGAAAAATAATCATGGCCATAAAAAACTTATTAAGGCCTCTGTTTCTCCATTTAAAAGCTCACCATTAGGTCTGGGGCCTCAGTTGACTTCTTTAATCTGATTCTTGCCTTCAAGACCATCCCCAAGTGCTTGAAGAATATGTTGGTCCTGGGCACAACCCTCGCAGTAGACTTTGTTCTTTTAAAGTGCTTTGCTCAGCTTGCAATTCACAAACCTGGGCTATTTGCAGCAATAGACAACTCACTATCTCCCCATCTAGACAGGAAACTCTGGAAAAATTTGGCTAGGAGCATTTTTCCCCAGAGATGGAATCTTTTCACCCTCTCCAAGAGTGACTGAGTCCTGGGAAACCACAGTGCCAGCCCTATGTAAAAGATAGCAGCTCAAAGTCTTTTAGCAAAGCTTCATCTAAAAATTTGAACTGAGATATCCAAATCAGACTTTTCAAATAACGAATAAAATTTTAATCAGCCACAAGTACGCTAAGTGTTATTAAAAATCATGACCTAATTACGTTATTTAAAACAAGGGATTGAAAGCATTTCAAAGTCATTTTTAAGCCTCCTGCTGACATTGCTGTTCTGAAATATGGGGACTTTATTATGTTACTTGGATGTGTGTTAAGGGACATTACTGACTTTCTCCGTAGTATATAAAACTGAGGAAACAGCTAAAAATGTTTTGGTTACCTCTCAGACTTACAAAGAGAAAGTATTAAAAGTTAACAATTAAATAAGTAAAGTATTTTCTTATTAGAAAGAAAATTAAAGTTGTTCTTGATCTGCTGTTTCAGCCTGCTATCCCAATATAGGGTGAGGAGAAATTAATTATTTTTCTGATATCTGGAATCAATTTTAATAGAAAAAGAAATAGAATGAAAGAAAATAAACAATTCTGAAATGTCTGTTAAAAATCAGATGTGACATAAACACCAAACAAGATTCTGGGGTCTGCCCATACCAGGCCTTCCTCTAATACAAATGAAAGGTAATCCACAATTATGGGCTCTAATTATTTAATAAAATGTTTATTTGTATTTCTAATTCTCTGGGTGAAATTCAATCTCCTTCACTCATATGAGGCCAAAGTAACTGGGGGTTTGTGCGCTGGTTGTGTTAAGGGCCTGCTGAGGTGAAATTCATCCTTCCCAGTCTGAGGCTCATGACTTTTCCGTGCCGCTCCAGTTCCCCGGCCAGCTGCTCTGGTCTGTGCCTTCGCAGTGCTTCGTTGGGAATGGCAGTTGCAATCACTCCACGTAGTTTATAAGGGTTAGAGCTGGTTTAGGTGTCCTGTGAGTATAGTTTATAATTTCTCTTGCCCTTCATTGGTGAAATAGTTATCCAGAGAAAAAAGTTCTTCATACTGCACAAGCGACTTCAAAAATATTCAATAAGAGGACATTTTTCTGACTCCGCCACAGGTGATGCCCCTGATGTGGTGATAGCTTGAAACATCCCTGGTCTTCAGGCATCAGACATGAGGGCAGACACATTTTACATTCACTCACAATGGAAAGGAAAGAGACATCCAAACAAAGCATCTGTGATATTTTTAATGTCAATTCCTTCTCTGTATGTCAGAATGAGACAGTCTTTAGTATATGCATGTGTAAGTCAGCATTTTGTTTTTGTAAATACTTGTGAGAAGGGAAAAAAAGACTAAATCTATTTGTGCCTGGGTTTGGGTGTATGTATGTGTAGTAAAATTACCAGAGTCAAGAAGACCTGTGGAGATGAATGATGAAACTGAAAATTTCCGTTCACACTCTCATGTAATAGGAGATTTGAACAGAAATCAAACTCTAATACTAGTAAAGTTTTCATCCATGTGGAAGGGTTAAGGCAACATTTTGGATCCTGTGAACATAGTGGCCTAAGACAATCATGTACTATCAAGCTCGCAAATTATGGGACATTCTTGTTATCTTGCACATGTGAGGCCTCCAGCCCAGATATTGTGTCAGAGTCACTGAGCATTTTCTCTTACACTTCTAAACCCCAAACAATAGAATGTGAACAATGCTGTGGGAGTGAGCAATATCTTGTTTCAGTCCATGTGGAAGAGTCTTAAATACACATTATCAATGACTTTGCAAATCTCTGACAATGATCTATACATTTGTATTCTGCAACAAATAAAGCACTTCTATCAGCCCATCAGAAGAAAACATTCAATTAGACCATTTATTTTAAGGGAGATTTAAACCTAAAGCTTCTAATACAGATTCCCAAATCTTCAAAAACTCCTTCTTCTTTGTCTATTGGAAAAAGTGGAGGGGAAAAAAGTGACTGAGTACTTTGAATGAAGACTTTGAGCATGCCCTTCTTAGGGAAAGTTGTTACTTACTGAAAGCCTTGGTGAGTGTCTAATTATTTCCTTTAGAGCCACTTTGAATTGAACCATAAGATTCCAATGTGTATTGAATTTAAATTCTACTTATGGGCTCTGCTTCCTTTGATTCTGCATTTCTAGCAAGGGGAGCTCCTTACACCACATTAATCATAATATATGGAAGGGCTTCTGTGTTTGCTTCTGCAGTGCACTAAGTTGTCCCTGAAGATAAAAAAAATCCCCTTGGAAGAAAAATCTCATTCTAAATGAAGATTTAAATTGAAATTATTGGAGAAGTTAAGAGGAAAAGATATGCCCAGTAAAATTAGAACAAGCATTTCAATGGAAGAGGGTATCTTTAATTATTTTCTTCCTTGGCATTGCAGAAAATCCCATGATATGATAACTAAGGATACTTTGGGGGGTTAAGAGCCCAACAGCAGAAAAGCTAATGGGATTTTTTTTTTCATATAGAGGTTAAAGTGATGGTGCTGTAAGTAGGCTGTCAAACTATCTCAGCTCACCATCTGCTACATATTAATTTACAAGAGAGAGATAGGTGAAGTGGGTGTTACTCTTCAGGAGCTATATAAATGTGTAACTTTCTCAATTAGTATTCACTTCAAATGAAGAATAAAATCCCAGGAAATTCAGACCAGAATACAAGCCAGGCAGTATTATATTTAAATGGTAATAGTATATCTGTAATACACAGCTAGAACTGCAGTGTATTGCCAAGTCCAAAAGACTAGGCTAAGCCATTTACCATTAATGTCATGAGATGTCTTTGTTTTGTATAGGTATGCAAAATGGGATAGAATATATGTGTGTTTCTAGAAGGCTTTTAATTTTATTTTTTCCCTTTTATTTTATTGGAAATAAGTGTTGCAGTTTTAGCTTGCAGACAACTGTTTTTCCTTCGAAATATTGATTCCCAGTTGCACCAAATCAGATCAAGAAAAGGAAACAGCTGCTTAAGAAAAACAAACTTGACTTTCTCCCGGTCCTGTGTGAATCATATACTAGTTGAAGAGAAAAAGAGAGAACTCTTAATTTTTGTACATAGGAAGCCAGAAGCTACTTGTAAAAAACCAGATTTCCCTTTCCCACCATAATGGCAGCACAGAGCCCTCTCCCATCTCTTGGATACATGGGACTTCCTTCAGGTTAATTCCCTTCCTCTCTGAATGAGACTGAAAATCCTTTTTTTGATCTGAAAGGAAATGGATCAAACACTGAGTGTGAAAATATGGGCTGTGTACAGTTTATAACTCTGTCAGAGATACCCATTAAAATATAGTGAGATTCTGCTTTGGTAATTAAAAGGTTTGGGTGTATTATGAAATATAGAATAATGTTTTCCTTTAAATTCATAGATATTATTTTTCCTGGTCTCTTCAGCATTTATTGTAGCATGAAATATTGGTTAACAATTAGCAGTGCTTAAGTGAAAATGCTGTTCAGGCTTAGGCTAATCATAGCAGACCTGGTCTTGTTTTATGTAGAAAAATCTCTTAAATCCTTATCCCAGTTTAGAAGCCTTTTTGTTTTCCTCATTCACTCATTGCCAAAGAATGTGTGATTTCCCACCACGGCAGGGTTTTTGTCCCACAACCTGAAGTTTACCCACACCTCCTCCTCTGCTTCCCTCATGAAGGAAAAATACTGAATTCAGGGAAAAGTAGAGCTATTCTCTAGCTTGCACTATTCTGTATCTCCTGTGCAAAGCCAGGGTGGTGACAGGGAGTGAGCCACAGAAGGCAGGGGACATGGCTGTGACACTGGAGCGTGGGGGTACAGCTCTCCTGCAGAGCAGAGCTGTAATGGTGAAGTCCACCTTGGAGGCAAGTTTCTTTATAACACACAGCCATCTCTTGCTAAACGTCCAGAGCAGAGGTGGCATGCTCAGCCATAATTTAAAGGACTATGACATGAAAAAAGGGTTATGATGTTTAAGTTATAGGCCATCCAAATGTTATAGGCCCAAGCAAGTTCCTATTAGCAATAACTCAAGTCCGCTGAGGAGATTTGACATTCAAAACCGATGAGCACTAATCCCTTGAGCCTGCTCCGACCCAGGCCACTCGGTAACCTGAGTGACCCAGGAGTCAAACCATGATAACCCTCTTCAATTTAAAGAGCAGCTTCTCCCCATCTGTCTGAGTTCTGACTCTGCACAATAAATTTCCCAAAGAGCATAAAGACCCATCTAGTGTATATCAAATCAATATCACTGTGGCTTGCAGCGATATCTGAGGCTACAGTTCACAAAATAAACTAGGCCAGGGGCTGGGTTTGTGCCCTTGGCAATCAATCAGACTCACTGGGTCATAGATTTTAGTGTAAATTAACACAGCAGAAACAATCACGCTCCCCAGATGATGATATAATACAGTATTTGCTTTTCTTTTTCCCCCCATTTCATTGCTCATGCTCGGCGGTTAAGCTGTGCTGAACAAGAATAATAAAAAGCAATGATTAGAAAGGTGGTGGTAATCATAAAGCAGAACATTAATATTCTCCTGACAAATGTATATAAAATGCACATAAAATATATACACAATATTAAAAGGAAAAAGGAAAGGGGAAGTGGTGTTAAGTCACTGATGTTTGAAAGGTGTTATTTTTGCTTAAGAATTGTAGAAGTGATCTTGTAAATCAGTGTGAGTGGTTATCATTTTCTTTCATTACCGTATTTGAATCCAAGGATGCTAAAAGCCCCATTATTGTCTGAATATACCACTTCCCCTACATGGTGTGGAGCATACTGACAAGTCCTTTCTCCACTTACAATTCAGGCTTTCCCCAACATTTACATGGGCATTGCCAACACTTTTCCCCAGAGGAGTTTTATTTTTTTCTCTTTAGCATGTCATTGTTGTAGGAGAAGAGACACCTGGTTTTCCCTGACATACACCTTTATGCAAATTTCATCTTTTGAAATTTTCTTAGAATGTGCCACATATGAAAGCCTTGCAGGAATTACTATAATCTCTAATTATTCAATTGACATAAGACAGTGTATTGTATTTTCTGTCAGAACCTTAGGAAGAAATGTCAATACTTTCAGCATTAGCAGGACATTTTTTGAATTATAAACACCTATCTTCTAATGTTATCTCATGCATCTTCACAAAATATTTTACAGAAAGAAAATGTGATACACATAAAGATGCCAACTGGATGTTTTATTTAATGCAACAGAAAATTCTGGTAAGCAGCTGTTTCATTCTTTAAGTATTCAAACCTTTACATTAGTGTTCAGGTAGTGTAATTCTGCTCTGTATTTATTTGCAAAATACCTAATTAGATTATACAAACAATATATAATTTATATATAATAAAGTACTAATCTGTGTACAAAAGCTACATAGTATGGATTAGAACTGTGTGAGAATAATAACTACCATGCAGGAGTGGTTTCTGTTGAATTGTCAGAATAATAAGATCTATCAAATAACAGTTATAAGCAGGAATTCATTTCTTAGATTAAATTTATCAACTATTTCTGCCAGAGGCATAAAGAAACAGAAGCTTTAAAGGTAGCTCTCTTCTGAGGTGATTGAAGGCAAACTGTACCTCCTTTAGTGACAAATCTACTCTTCCGTTGTCTAACTAAAGAAAGGAGCTGGATTAAGAGTGTGCAGAAGGGGGGAGAATCCCGTGTGTGTGTGTTGGTGTATCTGTTCCAATTTAGGAAAGCTCTTAAGTAGTGGCTACAGGGTAGAACTGAGGAAGAACTGAAGAATCTGACACCCCAGCAGTGCAATATGTTGACACGATATGTTTTCTGAGCAATGAGGATGTGAGCTGGACTAGCAAAATACAGTCATTAAAGGGCTACACAGTGTCCCTTCGTAGTAATTGTAAAGGAACCTCCTGTCTCTCTGTCTCGGTCCTTATCTTACTTCGTGGATATTTTCTGTGTGGCAGAAAATAGAAACAATAAAATTCTGGAGAAAGACTCAGTGAAATGTACAGGATTAGTAACAAATAACTGAATACTTTGAGTGAAGCAATATTCTCCCCCTTAAATAAAACCTCAAAAGCAAAAAACACACAACTAACTCAGTCTGTAGGCTGAAGAAGTGGATTTTCTCGTTCCACAATAGTCTTATCTATGAGCAGCTGAATTACAAACTCTTGCAAGTTATTATTTTGGTTTTTAAGTTTAGATTCCTCAGGAAAACTCTGGTCGCGTGCCACTAGAACAGCTGTTGTATTCTGACAGCAACTAGATTACCCATTTTTCTAAAAGCTGGTGTTGGCCATGGTTGCCTGGAGGTAGCAATCACCTTATGTGGTTGTTCACAGTAATTCTATGTTCAGCTTTAGTTGAAAATAATTTCTTAATGTCCAAAATGTAGCAATTAGGTCTGTGTTCCATGGAGCTTACTATTAAAATAAACTCTGATTTTTACTTATTTAAAAAAAATTAATTCATATGTAGAAAGATTTAGCTGAAAAGGTTCATAAGGCTTCATCTCAGAAGGAAGAACACAGAAAATGCCTCAAAAAATTTTATTTGATTCTTTGTGAACCTGTATTATGCCACAGACCTTAATTATGTTGTGGCAGGATATTTTTCATGAGACAGCCTGCTTCCTTTAGAGTACAGGCTGGATGCACACAGGAGCAGAATTAAAACCTCAGAGGGTACTATAAATCTCACCTCATCCAACTTGCTTTTTCTGGAGCTTGCCACATAAGCATCCTTCCTCTGACCTATTTTCAAGCACTTTAAAATAATAACTTTGTGGCCTCCCTATCTTTCCCTGCATTTTGTCCTCATTTAGTGATGTATACGTGAAACAGCTCTGGATCTTTGGAGTGCTGCAATGATAGTGCCCCCTAAATAAGGGGCAAGTGCTATCTGTCAATATGCTGTGTCTTGGAACACAGTGGGCCACGTGAGAGATCTGCATTACATCATTCATGGATTTTCCAGGCTTGTAATGTCCTTTCAGTGAACCTGAACTGAGTGTTGAGCTTATAACGAAAACTGAAACCCAGGGAGTTACTTGTGGTTTAGGATTTTTGCACAGCTTCAATACACACATACTGGGAGTCATTGCAATAGGCCAAAGATGTGTTTCAGCCACTTGTGGGGTAGTAATGTTAATAGGTAAGAAATTTGCTTCCTAACGTAAAAATTTTTCATTTCACCATTTTAGAGGTTTTGTGTTAGTTTTGTTTGGGTTTTTCTTAAATGAACACAGGGCATCTGTAATATTTTTTACAGTTCTCCAATTGTAGGAAAAAAGCATATGTTGTGAAAAGTATACTTAGGGATACTATTCTATAGATTTGTGAGTGTATGATTCTCTGTGTTTGTCTATATACCTGTGTATAAAAGTAATGAAATATTCACTGGGCTAGAAGAAAGAGGGAAATTACAAATAAATCCCACAGTCCAATGGTCAGGGTACTCCCCTGGAATGTGGGAGAATACAGTCACAGTCCCAGCAGAGATGAAAGTTAATTATGTCCTGGAAGAAGAGCAATTCCAGAGGGACAGATTAAGAGGCACCTATTCACTACCCCATGGATTAAGTCACTTTTGTGGGAGATTTGTGTTCAGTGTCAATTGGGATTCACTCGAAAGGACAGGGCTTCCAGGCAGTAAAAAGCTCTTCTCCATGGTGTGAGACAGAGGCTCTCCTCCTGCCCACCAAGTGTACACCTTGTATGTGAGATGAGCACACCTTGCCTTTTAAACCTGTGGTGTCGTAAGACAAGCCTTACAGCTCAGGTCTAGCAAGACTGTGACAGCCCTTTCTATGAAATTCTGGGATCTGGAGCATTTCTCTGGTAGAAGCAGGCATATAAGAAATGCAGATACCTAAGAAATAAAGGAAGGTGGTGGGGAGAGAGCATGAGAGGATGACAAGAGGAAAATGGAAATCTGACTCTTGTATTTCAGTCTCCAAAAAAATACACAGTTTTTCTGTATTCACCCAAGGTAACATAGTGTTATTTTTTCCCTTTCTTTCCAGTGTACACTTCTGGTCCTGTCTTCTCTCTTTTCCTTGCCACAATTATTCCATGCCAGACCTTGGAAGGCAATTATTTTAAGGACCATTTTTATGGAGCTCCCTTTGAGATGATGCTGCCTTGAAAGTCATTTTGGTATAAGGCTATTCTTAGGTTTCAGAAGGCCTAAGAAACTTTGCCTTTGCTTGCTCCAAGAAAGTCAAATGCCCATCATGAGGGGTCCCTACATTATGAGCCAAATTACAAGGTCGGAGAAAGCAAATGTTCTTTCTCCCACCTACAGCTGCCATGTGTCAGGGTCTTTTTGTTTCAGACTCAAGTCTGAAAGCTTTCTCTTCTAAACTGTTGCTGTTTCTGTGTTTGGTGCTTCATGAGCAATTCTTGAGATCTCTCTCCAAGTCTTTCCTACCCGATTTCCAAACACAGCCAAAGAGAAACTCTGTTTACATCTTATGACACACCTTGATAAATATGTAGAAGTTGCAGTCTTTAAAATCAAAAAGATAATTAATCTTTTGTCTTAGATTTGGCATGCAAAGGAAAATTTTATAAATTCAGATTGAAGAGCTGAACAGGAAACACAGTGGAAGTCCTCAAATTTCTACCAAACTGCCCAGGTATCTTTCCTGTTTTGATTTATTATTAAATTCACTTATTATTAAGTGTTTAAAATATTTAACTGATTAATGAAAATACTTTATCCAAATTATATTTTTTGTTTTCTTTTAATCAGGAAAAGTACTTCTTAGATTACAAAAGAAAACAGTTGCCATACTGTATAAAGGCAGGTTGATCTTTAAATCATGAGAGAAAACCTGGGGGTCTCGGCTTTTAATCCTATTTTCAAAAATATAGTTATATTCAGATAACTTGGATAATCCTTAGGAAGAAAAATAAATGCTATGTTTCTTACAAGACCCACATTTCCAATAAATCATTTGGGACTGAGGTAGTGAAAGCAAGCCAAACAGAGTTAATTTGGAGAGTGGCCCCCATAGCTAATTTGACAAATGGCACTGAAATTTAACTGGTATTTTTTTCTATGCATGCCATTTTTTGTTTGGTGGCTGTAAGGGTTATTAGCATGACTTGTTTCCTTCATGTTACTGCTTTTCATAAAATTAACTAGAAGAAATGGTGCCAAGAAAGAAAAAAATATTCAATTGGTTCATGGTTTAAAGCAATAAAATGATACAGTATTAAAATGGCAACAATCCTGCCCTTAGAAAATTAACTGGTACAAAACTAGAGTTGGTTACAAACTGTATGCAAAATATAAAGCAATAAAGAGAAATGCACATTTGCCCATTGTTTTACTGAATGTCATAAACAAAGCAAACTAAAATTCTGGGAAGTAATGCTGTGCTTGTTTTTCTAAGTAACACTAAGAAGCTGCTTAACTTAAATGGTATACCATGGGAAAATAATTTCTAATTATTTTAAGTAATATTTAGATCAATTCATAATAATCTTATTATCTTTCATGTTTATGTCAGTATTAGATTACTTTCATGTTTGTTTAAGCTCTTTTGCTTTTTAGAATGTTGGTTTCAAAGGCAAATTGAGCATAGTTAAAATAATCAATGTCCTTTGTGGTTTCAGCATATGCATAGAACAACAACAGTTGAAAGGAATCTAGTGCTTTCTTATACAAACTATTAAGCTTTTACTGAAGAAAAACAGAATTATCTAGCTAATTATATCATTCATTATTGCTACCTGCATATAGTCAGTAACAGTCATTTAAAGAAAGCAATGGTGAAAGAGATATGCTGTGAGAAAGAATAGCAGCTGGGCAGCCTCAATCCCTGTACAGCATTGCTCAAAAAATGGTCTTTGTTGGCTCATATGAATGATTGGGAGTGAAAAGCAGTGTGGAGCTGAAATTACTGAATTTCACCTGGGAAACTCTGCATTCATTCACTTTTTTGCTCTGCCACAAACTTTCTGTATGACCTTCAACTGATTATTTCACTGTCTCTGAGCTCTGGTGTGGAGCTAGCAGGAGCCAAGGCACTTCCTTTCTCCTGCCCTTTGCCTATAGCTGGACTGTAAGAAACCTGTGGTGGGGGTTATACCTGTTCTTTGTGACGTGCTGGTGTAGTCCATAGCCTGGTAGGGCACCTGTCTTGGCTGCAGCCACTCTCCCAGGTTGTACAGTGAGTAATGACACTAATCCAACAGGCCGTCTGTACATGAAAGCACTCATTAGCTTCACCAAGATTTCCACTGGAGCCATAATTGCAGCGGTGAAGTGCTGACAATTTCTCAGCATGGGTCACCTTCTGAAATATTTAATGGGAGTGAAAAATACCTGAACTAATTGCTAATGTCTTATTCTTTGTTGTTTTTTCTTCGCTTCATCCTCCTGTGCTTTGTGCCTTACTGTCATGAAAGGAAAATTAACATTTTGCAAGGACTCTGGGGGCTCCATTGCAACAGAAGAAGCAATAGGTGTAAAGGGTTGGCAACACTCAACAGGGTGCTCTCTGCTCCTGCTCTCCTCCTGAGAGAGGTGCCTGGGGTGTGCTGTTGTTCCTGCTGGTTTATGCATCTAGGATTTTTACTGACAGAAGAAACCAAAGCATGGAAGGAGAGGGAATAAATTTGTGTACAAGGCACAGCTGAGCTTTCCCCAGATCCAGAAGTACAAAAACACAGGACTAGCCTAATTTTTTTAAAGGTCAGACAACTGATTTTTTCTGCTTCTCCATTTCAAATGTGAGCAATGTATGTCCATTGCAAGATACCAAACAGACGTAACACCAAATCTCTGTACACAGAGAGCATTCCTGAGATAACACACTGATAAAAATATATTCACCAATCCTGCTCAATTTTGAGATTATTTTGTTGTTTTTTCTTTTGCAGTAAGAAGACACTTCAAATTGCTCTTTCCAAAATGGTAGTAGAATGTTTTCCTCTACTTAGAAGCCATCTTTTTAAGCATCCTTAACACTTCAGAAGTCTTTGTATAAATCACTCAGAAAATATTCCTACTCTGATGAAAGCATAGAGCCTGCTTTGCAAGACCCACAAGTTGGACCTGCTAAAAGATGATGTTTCTCTTCTTAATACTGGAATGCAACATATTATTGGTCTATGGCAAATTTTATTGGCTATGTTCAGCGGCAATACCAGTGTAGCATTGTGCTAGCAGACTAACACATTTTTATTTTAGCAAGTTTCTCTTTTGTAGTTTTAAGTTCCAGGCAGTAGCTCAGACTTCAAGACCATTTGGTAGCTAGAAATTAATGCAAGGAGAATATTCACCTCAATGATTTCAGTATATTTCAAAGAAGATAACTTTTGGCTGTGTATCCCATCTACATCTTTTTGATAAGCCCCGCTGTAAATTGATTTGTGGAGTTCAATATTTCCAGACATACACTACATATGGGCAGGTCCTGATGCTGTTATTTAACAAATATTTGCCACATTCTTTTTCTGATTCTTTCTCTGCTCATCCGATTCTCTGTTGACCAGCGACACTTCCTTATGCTATGTAACAATGGTACAAATCCTCCACTTTCTTTTAAAAAAGGGTGTCCATGTGTGTAAAAAACCTACCCAAAATGCCCAGGTCTGCATCAAAATCACTCCTTCAATGTTCAAATGTATTCAGATCTAAGGTTTCAGGTCACACCACTGAAAAGAAAGAGGGAAATTCCTAATGTGCTGGAGATTCCCTCTTCTTTTGAGAAGGGCTCTGCAGAAAAGTACAGATAGTAGATTCTGAGTATTCCTGTTGAATTCTACATGGATTTATTTCTCACAAAGCTGGAATTAAGTGAAGCTGTTGGTCTGCAATTAGTGAGACCCAAAGGAAACCATGATGACCTAAGCATATATCAAAACACATGAAAAATTGAAACATTTAGCAGAAATAACCTGCATGTAGAGGTCAACAACTACCCTTAACTGTGAAACTGCATGTGAAAAATTATAAGGGAGAGACTTTTGGAAATTGTAATTTCATCCTTTTTTCTGTAATGGATTGTAGGAAAGTTATAAATACCATGAACTACTCGTACAAGATGATGAGGTGAAACAAAGGTGAGAACATAAATGAAGCAACCTGAAGAGTAGATTTTTCAATAACCAGTCAGAGTAGAAACAGCTAGTTATTAATATAGAAGTCAAAATAAGTAATTAAAAACTTTTTATCATAAAATATTTGTAATATACCAACATAGCAATCTGAAAATCAGAAAATACTGATTACTTTGTAATATCCAGCATGCAATGTGAACTTATTTAGGAAAAAAAATGCAATCATACTTAACTTGATATGGATGTTCTAAGAAAAAAACCTAGAGGGGGAAATTTATACATACAGGAATCAAAAGGGAAACTATATTTATCCTGATAAAAAATATTATATAACTATAGACTTAGTAGCCAAAAGGCAATTGTGAATCAGAGAACAAAGAAAATAAATATTCTGTGAATTGGTTATTCTATATGATAAAAAGAGGTGTAAAAGAGGTGAAATTTAACACTGACAGACTCCGCCAGTACATTTGATTGAATGAGCTTCAGTGGGATCAAGAATTTATTTCATGTCCCACAGAGCACCAACCAGCCATGAGATTCCTTAAGGAAAATTGTTTGTAGAAGAACAAAATTTTAGGTCATGCCAGTTCTAATGATTTTGTTGCAAATATATTGTCCCTTTCAAATTTTATGTTCCTGGAGTCAGACTTTTTCCTGAGACCCTCATCCAATAATAAAAAAAATAAATTAAAAAAAAAGCAGAAAAGAAACAGATTAACATGTTGAATTTTTTTTTTTTTTACTTCAGTCCCATGAATTCTGAATATTTTTATTTGGCAATGAGGGAAGAATGAGAATTCAATAAAAGGTTTTCTGAAAAAACAGAAGACTAAAAATCTCATAAATTATTAGCATGTAATTTAATAATCAGCCTAATTCCATACGAGACTAGCTAAATATGATATAATAAAGAAATAAGGGAACACTTGCTTTCTTTGAAACACAAATTTTAAGGAAATGCAAGGAAATAATTTACTACTTTTATAATAAACTTTTGGCATTGACTTTTGCAGTACATTTGATCCTAATTATTATATGTATAATCATGATGCATACAATTATAAACAGGGATAAAATCATAATTTTATAGAAAAATACTCTCTGGTATTGCATTAACTAAGGTAAAACTAGTAGTGCTAGTCATACTTATACTTCAAAAATAAAATATACCTTTGGCCTCAGAAAAAGTAAACTATTCTGTTGTGATAGAATTTGATAAGTATAGGTATTTTTTATGCATTAAATGCTGAGCACTTATCCAAGTTAACTTGAGCTGCTGAACTGTGTTATTCCTGTCTTCCATCAGTTGTTAAGGGAAAAAACACATTAGCAGTTTTTCAGATCATAGCATGTGTTAACCTGCACTGTGAAAGTGGTTATTCCTCTCTACTGCCATAGGTCTGGATTGCCAGCTTAGAAAGTTTGACTAGAGGACCTCTTGATGTCTCTTCTAATCTAACTTGACCTATGAATTAGTCTATGTTCTTTAGTCACCTCCAATAAGAATCCAAAGGCTTTCTCCACATTAATGATTTAGTTCAGTTCCTGATACTCATCTCTCAGAGTTCTCCCCATTCCTGTGCTTTCGTTCACTTGGGACAGACAACCTGGATAATTCAAAATTCTTAAGATGCTCCGCTGGGAGTGCACTTATACAGGATTACAATTGCAACAGAGCATTTGATCCACTGGTACCACACCAGACCTAGTCCAAATTAAAACCACTGGAAATACAAACAATGGCAATATTGGATATTGGTCCCCAGCACCAACTACTGTGCTCCACAGTTCCCCCGCTACTGCCCTGTTACTTGTTAATGTGGAGACAGACAGGGCTGGCACTAATGAACCCAAGCCTCCAGGCTCAGTGTGCAATGCACCAAATATTGTTATTATCTGAAAGTGAAGAAGATTCACTTCACCAGCAATTCAGAGAAACTTTCAGTCTGTTTACCCACAGAAAAAAAAAGCACCAAAATAGCCATCATTTAACAGAGTTCATATGGTAGTTCATATTAGGAAAAATTTTGCTACAGAGTTGTGCAGTTTTCAAAATACTAATTTTCCTTTTTTATATCTTTTTCTTGGAAATGTTACACAGACTCTGTGCAAGTATATAAATACTATAAATATAAATTCACTTAACCTTTTAAAACAGACATTATTTATGCAGAGCACAGCCACAATCATGAAAAAATCAAATATTGACAGCATTTGAAATAAAAATGCTTCATATTACCAGCAAAACTAATTGCCATCTCTGATGAATCTCCTATTTTTAAAATGGCCTAATCTACAGAAATAGATTACTAAAAATCATGCATGTGCTAGTAAACATTTGAGATCGCAGGCATTCAAGCCTCATCTGAAAAAGTACATTCTTAGTGTTGCTTTTCAAAAAGAAGCAGCAGTGCTGAACATCTTACTATTTCACCTCTAAAGTTACTGGACTGTGTCACAGTAAGAGCAATCAATATTGGTTAATAGGCCAGATCTGTGTTATTAGTATTCTTTACAACCTTGACATACTTCATTTTATGTACAGATTGCCTATGAAAACTTGGGCTTATATCTTGTCTAGACGATGCCTTACATGGCCATTCAAATTAATAATGTGCCAAAATTATCCTATGCTTAATGCAGCTGTGCTCTGTATTGACTCTGAAAATTAAATTTACTTCATGGTGCCTATTGACAGCTGGGTCTCAAGCATATTTAATGGATTTGAAAGGAGTTTGGGCTGTGGCTTATGCCTCCAAGCAAAATGTTAATAGCTAATAATTTTCATTAAAAGTGAGAGCATTTATCTATAAATGTTGCATTTCTCAGTATATGAAGTCAGCATAAAAACAAGTTTAAGATCACTTTTCAGTTCACTCAAAGTACCCAGAAGGAATCAAGAGAAAATAAAAATAACCTGTTTGCTGTCTTTAAATGCAATTCGTTGGCTTATTAACAATGTATTTGCAAATATGTGTTAAGGGAATCTTATTCTAGTTGAGAGAAATAGCTTTAGTTCCAAGAGGGCAGAGACAATACCTCAAGTTGCATCTGAACATAATGAAAAACCTCATACATAATATATTTATTGACAGCCCTGGAAATTGGACTTCTTTATTTATTGACAGCCTGCACACAGCATAGGCAGTGCAAGTTTCTCTCACTGCTAAGCAAACACACTTTTTACCTGGACAGAAGAAACTACTTTTTCTGAAGGAAACAGAATTTATTCACCATATCCAGATTTTCCTTGGACTCTCTATGAAATGTCAGAAGGCGTCATAAGTCAGTTTCAAGTCTGCTGGTCACTTTTCTGCTCTAGAATGTGTTCACAAGGGAAACAGAAACACATTTTAATCACTACTAATATGAGATTGACTTCTGCCACTAAATCTACAGTTAGGCCGTTACACATCTAATTAGGCAAATAACCAACCAACTTCCTGTTTATAATTAACATCGAAATTGTTGTTTTGTTTCTAGTAAACAGTAGGTAAGCAGATAAAACTGGGAAGTTTTGCCATGAGAATTTCTTCCCATAGGTCCTTTGTAGTGTTACAATGCAAATGGAAGTATTTGTTTTGAGATAAAGGCTGCTTCCTGGCCTCCAGTCAGGTTAGACCTCCAGAATGCCGTGATGAAGGACTGCAGTAGATTTTTACACAGGACTGTTTGCTAAACTTAGAGAAGACGCAGCTTAGGAGAGACTGCATTGGGCTTTAGCAGAAATCAAGGGCAGGCCTGAAGTACAGATAAAAGTGCCACATGCTACGGCAGGCGTTGTAAAGTCCACTCACAGACACCCTTCCTTACGTGTAGCAAAATTGTTTCTATTTAGGACCTCCCAAAATGTTTGTGTAGTACAAACCACTGAAAAGCATTTTTGCTTGGTTGGTTTTGGTTCTTTTTTTGTTGGTTTTCTCTCTTTCCCTCTTAACACATTCTATATAAAAGGCTGGGATAAGATTAGGTGGAAAGAAGAAAGCATACATATTCTATATGTAATATCTATACAGATACAGATATTTAATAGAGACATGTCAGAAATACACACACACATGTACATATGTACAAATATTTATATAATATTATATTTATATTTATAAATATTTATAAATAATATTAATAATATAATATAAATAATATAAATAATATAATATAATATTATATAATATATAATATAATATATATAATATATATTATATAATATAATATAAATAATATAAATATTAATAATATAATATAAATAATATTAATAATATTTATATTTATAAATATTTATATGTATACATATGTAGAGATACATATGCACATATACTTACAGAACAATCCATAACCCAGAGAAGTATAACAGAAAATGCATTAGAAAACAGAAAACAAGCATGACACCTGGCTCAGCTTCCTAGAACTGTCAGAACAAACACAGTCACTGATACGCATTGCAGGCAGCAATGATTGAAAAACAAAACAGAAACAAACCAAAAAACCCAAAGCAAAAGAAAAAATAGAGTAGTAGTTTGATGAGGAAGAATGTTAAAAAGATTAATCAAAGTTTAGAGTATATTATAAATAAAGATTAAGGATGGGCGGTGACATACAGGCCAACACACCACTGAGTTGCAATTAAAAAGAAAGCAAGAAAGCATGATATTACCAGCTGGCATATCCTCCATGAAAGGGAAATCTTGTGTGATATCCCATCGTCTCAGAAGAGACATATTATGTGAAGCAAATGTACAAGGGCCTCACATAAAACCTTAATTTAATTATTTTCTTCTTTAGTTTGGTTCACCTTTGAGTTCAAGAATTTTAGGAATCGATAATATCTTTAATTAAAAATGGCTTTTTGAAGACAAATTTCAAGATTCTTCCTCTTAGACTTCCCACTCAATTCAGTCCCAATGAGAAAGAAATTTTGCCTCCTTACAGAAGGATATTATTTTGTACACAGTGATTATTTTATATACCCCAAGATTTGAGAGAACTGCTTGAATTTAAGAGCTTTTTAAGCCAGAATCTCATGGCTGAAGCCCCATTTCCTGATGAAAGAGCTGGCTACAATTGTCTTTCCTTCTACAGCTTTTTTTCTGCAAGGAACTGTGAGAGTAATGTGACTCTCTCTTTCAACAGAGCTTGGATTTGTCTTTTATCCTCTCTGACTTGTTTTTATTGCTGACAGTCCTGCTATGCATTTTGCCTTTCCAACAATCTGCACAGACCCTAGCTTCATGTGGAAGTCCAAAGGGCACAATCCCCCACCTCTTTTGTACTGAGCAGCATTATTTGTAACCTGAAATCTATGGCTTTTTCTCACATTTAACAAACCAAGAAACTATTAATGTCCGTCTTATTGGAAAAGGAGAAACTTTTAATTCATGAAGACAAAAGTGAATTGCTTTCAAAACTCCAACTAAAACACTGGCTGGACAATGTATTTTCATGCTGATAAAATGATGATAATGCTAAGGATGTTTCTTGATGCCAAAAGTTTCTCCTCCTGTAACTCTAAGCAAACAAAAGAACAAAGATTGCTTCAGAAATTCTGTCAGAACTGTCCAAATTATTCAGTTACAGTTTTTCGTTCTTCAGATAAAACCCAGGAAACTCAGCTAGTCCTCCCTAACACAAAAGAAAGTCACTATTTTTTCCCTTGTTATGCACTTACCTTTAGAAATGCATCAAACTTTTCAAAATTGTCACCTTTAAATTTTTGCTGGTGCTGTTGATGGATGAAGTGCATAATATAAAAGTGAAAATGTGTCCCAAAAGAGTACTTTAATAGCAGATTCCTCCCCCTCACACACACAAAAAAATAATAAGCAGGTGTTTTCCTCCTTTCCTTTCTTGTTCCTTTCCTTCTTTCTTCTTTCATTTATTTTGATGGGAAAAAAAACTGAAAAACCCCACCCTTTACTCCTTTGGGGCTTACCTTGTGAGGGATTGCTAAAGCAGGACTAGACTCTATAGATTTCACACATTTTAAATGACAGGATTTGGGAGTCGTATTTTTGGCTTATGGAAGTAAGGCTGGGGCTGGTTCCTAGATTTTACACAATAGCCCTAGTGTGACACTCTGTGACTTGAATTTTCCAAGACACGTATACTTTCAAAGTAGAGACAACTAAGACATTCTTTTTATGCTATTTTGCTCTTCCATAGCTACAGAAAACAATAGCTACAAACCTTTAATTAATTTCTATAATACAAATCCTGATAACATCCACTCATGGGCCGTTTTTAATTTTGAAATAAAAGAAACTAAATAAAATAATTTCCTAATAGCTATAATAGACTCCTGACAGAATACACAATCTAATGAACTACTAACATCACTGAATATTTTGCTAATTGTTAGCAGGTTTTTCTTCCTACTACAAACCAGTCACTAAACTATGAAAAATACTAAATACATAAATCATATCTATATTTCATCTGTCACAAATTTCAATAATTTGGGGAGGATGGATGACGCTGTATGAAGCAGCACTTCTGCAAAACAGTGACTGGAACATGTGCTGGTAGTTTTGATTTTCTAATGAAGTGTGCTTTTATATCCCTTTAAATCCTCCTAAAAATTAAGTATATTGTTCATAATTTTACCTGCATTACTTTCAATCTCCAGATGGATTTTATTTGCATAAGAGTTCCCAGGAGAGCTTTGCTATAAAGAAGCCTTGCAGAACAGATCACAGAACTAATAATTTATTTTAACAGACATTTGTAAATAAAATAAGATATCTATACAATGTATCATATATGAAAGGTTAGCCACCGTGCACAACAACAAAATAATTCAGTTTTAAATTAATTACTTTGCCTTAATTATGAGGTGAACTGAGTCTCAATTTCTAACATAGTTAAGGAAGAATACTCTTGCCAAAAAGCAGATTGTAAAAAAATATGAGGCTGAAAAACATTTTACCTTCACTAACTAGTGTGAGCCTGAAGTTTCTGCAAGATGGGGAAGCTCTTAGAGTTAACTCTCAAGGCTGCTTTGTATCACTACATGACAGGAAAATGGCTATAAAAACTACAGAATTGACAATTATGTGATTTATTTGACCATTTGAAATGGTTCCCCATCAGGAAGGAGAGTCTTCAAAGGTAATAAGGTGACAAAATCAACAGTATTTAATATCTAACAACTGGTAAGCATCTAGAGAGAAGTTCAACAACACATTTGACACCCTTTTTGCAGTAGTACCTGCAGTGGTCTGCACAAATATGAGATTTAAAACACAAAGTTTAAATTGATACATATAGGAACAAAGGATTTGACAAAAAACCCCAAGAGGTATCTCTCTTGATTATGTTCCACCCTGAAACTTTCTCTAGGAATCACTATCTTGGCTGCCATTTGGAACTACAGACATATCCTGTAAGCAGGTTCACATGCGACTGTTGATACCTCCAGGGACTTCCAGTAAATCCTATAAACTCTTCAGAGAGGCAGAATTACTCATGTGCATAATTATCTAAGGGACAGATAATTATCTATTACTAGTTTCCTTTAAAGCATTAATTTACAATAGTAACAGTGTATCCCTTTTAGTGGAATATTATTGCAATTGGCCTAATATGTGTTTTTTATCTTTTATCTGCTGAGGCCTGAGGGATAGAGGGAGGGAGGAAGGAGAGGGCAGAAAAACAGTAAACCGGTGACTGCTCTTATCTTTGACATGCTGTGAATAGACAGGATATTAGACTAATACCCACAAAATCACAGATAAATTATTATCTTGTCTTGATTACTACTGCCCTTTAACAGGCTTCTCTTTTTAGCCATAGACATTAGTTCTAATTTATTTGACACAGATTTTAAGGCCTTCTGCCAAGAGGAGAGGAAAAGCTTCATGAAAATGTTCTTAGCATAAATTTGGGACATCACTTGTAAAATTAGTTGATAAAAAGAAAAAAAGTCTTTCTACTGAAACCTGAGAATCTCCCACCTTAAAGCACTTCTGGTTTATATATTTTACCATGTATTTATAATAAAGACTTAACTCACCTTTGATGTGAACTTCCTAGCAAAAGCTGAGGCTTAGAGACTGTCTATATTATAAGCATTTAATCATAAAGTACAAGGAGAGCACACTGCATACCTTCATATGATTTATTTCCTTACAGAATAACCTTTAGGAACAAGAAGCCTTTCATTTCTTCTCTTGTGTTTCTGTGCTAATTAATTTTCAAGAAAAGTCAACACTTTATTTCAGCTGCCAGGGAAATTATTTGCCTTGCCGTAGGAAAATGTATCACTGTATTATGGTACTCATTTGCTTTTGGCGATGTTCCTAACAGCCTGGAATGTCTGTGAATAATGTTAGTGTTACTTTGTTATGTTTATTTTACAAAGCATTTTTAAAATATTTTTGGATCCATTTCTGCTGAGTGATATGTGCTATTCTTCCATGGTTGCACAGGTTCAACTTAGAAGCAGTTAATTTGGCTTGAGTTTTGTTTGCTTGGTTTTACCATTTTGTTACTACTAATGTTGAGTATGTAAAAGCAAATGTATTTAAATGTATATTTTTATTACCATGGGTCAGTGGGTTAGGAGGAAGTTGTGTGCCCTGGATTTTCCAGTCCATCAATGGATTTGCAGTTACAAAAGTCATTGTTTTCTTCTTCATTTTGGCTGGTTTCCATTTTATGTCATTCCTAAACATATTTGTGTGTAAGGACTCTATTGTTCAGTAACTGGAAGCCACATTTTCCCTCCTGCCATAGCTTGTTTGGGCCCTGATACCTGCAGTCCTCCTCATGTTCATGAAATTTCCTCTTACAGTTGTGGAATAATTTGTGTTGGGTGAGACCCCTGCAACTCTTCAGCCCCAAACAGGGCTATGTTCAAGATTAGATCACATCAGTTGGGGGCTTGTCCAGACAAATCTAACCATCTGAGGACTCTAGTTTTAGAAAAACAGAAGTGGGACTTCTTCCCAAGACACAGCTTTAAGATACATAGTGTCTGCTTCAAGACACTAATTCATTACACGATGACTTCTGCATACCTATGGTTCTGAATAGGACCGAGTCAATAGCAACAACCATTTTAATTAATATTTCCTGAATATTTCACAAGTAAAGGTCTAGAAGGAAAAGAGTGAACATTTTTAGTTGGCTAAGAACTTTTGAGTAGACTACTTGTCCTTTTCTAGGCATTCATCTAGAAGAAGCACTTATGAATGCTCTTTTCTCCAGAACTAATAAAATGCATTTCTGCTCTAGCCTTAATTCTGAAAAATTTAATCAGATGTCTGATTGAATTCAGGAATTCAGACTAGTTCCAATGAAATAATCCACCTAATAAAAATCCCTATGAAAATAAATCAACAAAATAGTTTTGTAACCCTCAAAAATAATTTCTACTTTTATTCAGGGAACAATGGTTGATTGAAAAACAATAGAAAAGTAGATATATTAATTCTTGGTTTCTACATTTTCTTCACATATATACCATGACATTTTCATCAGGCTTCTGATACAAAGACCAAATTTGTATATCTGTAAAGCTGGTGAATTGAAATTTCCAGACATCAAATTGGAAGCTATCTGTGCATAAGGAGTAAAATTAACAGAAGGATTATTTTTAAAAAAATCTTTTTAAGGTTTAGCTCTAGTGTGTATGAGTAAGAAAGGCAATTTGCTACAGCTGCTAACAATAACATATTAACATTGAGACATATCACAGTTAATGACTGGAGTTTTCAAAGAATGTCACAGTTAATGACTGGAGTTTTCAAAGACAATTGTTTAACAATTTTGTGCAATAGGAAGCAAGACGGTTTGGAATAATGTTATTTATTTGGATTAAGTACTACATAAGAGAAATTTGCCTGAAGTAAAATTACACTAAATAGAAAATAGAAGCTGAACTGTTTGACTTCAATTAATCTAAAAGTTGAACAGTCAAACCCTAACTGAAAAACACCGAGGAAACCTTCATCCGGTTCTTTGTTAGATTCCTTTTAGAAATTTCCCAGAATAGTCATAATAAGAGGTGTAATTAAGCAATCAGCCTTTTCAGAGATACATCTGTAATTGCAAACAATGAAGTGTCTTATTGTGGATTATACTTCATGCAATTTAAAAAAAACAACTGGAATTGTAAGTAAAGCTTACGGCATCATACCTCATGTTTGCACAGGTGTGATGTTTCATCAGACTGAAAGTTTTCTTTAACACAAGGACAGTATAAAAATGCCTTATGGCATTGCCAGAAGTAATTGAATGATTAACAAACAAGTGTATTCACCTGTTTAGAAACAGCTCTCCCTTCTTTATTTGCAGTGTCTGCGCTCCATCACTAAAATCAAAGTGCTTTGAGTATGGAGGTTTTTTTAAGCCTTTTTGTACTCATCTGGCTGGTCAGGGTTTTTTTTTTGTATTTTGGACAAATCTACTGCCACTGAGTCCCAAATGTGTGCGTGGACCATGAAGCCTATGTTGGGAGTAGACAGCTCACATTGTCTCCTTATGTTTCTGGGTTCCTGGTGAAGGAACTGATGCTGATCCCACTCAGGGATCCAGGCAGAAGAAGGGAGCAGCAGCTCAGGAGAGATCCCCAAAGAGTTCTCCTCTGTGCTTGTTGGTGTGGGTCAAAACTAGCAGAGCTGTTTTAGGAGGAAGAGTGCTTGGTCATCATGCAAGCACTCAGTCACGTCCTGTTTTCATTAGAACACAGCTCCCACTTAATCCATAAGAGTCCCTGCTTCTTCACTCAACTTCCTGGTTCATGGCACACCTGATACAAGGAATACCCAACTGATGTCCTTACATCTTGCCTGTAATTGTGTATACCACCTCCTCTCCATTTGTCATCACAGAATTCCCTGGACAGTAACAGCTTCGGTGGGAAAGCAATTGTATATTTTTTGCTGCCCCTGGCTCATGCTATAGAGCAGTTTTGAGTTTCTTTTCTCATCTGCAGTGGAAGAGCCTGGAGACATAAAAGGGCATCTAGAAATATGATCTTTAGCTGTCTATAATAGCAGCAAGGGAGCAGAGGACTATACTTCTGGAATCAATATTTAAGGGAATCTCATTCAGTGGCCAGTATTGAAGCAACATGGCTTGTTGTTTCAATCTATGGTCACCATCATTTTTTACAATAATAGTGGCAATTACTGTAAATGTTCTTACATTGGGAAATTTTAATTTTTGCAGGACCCTAGCTTTGAGTTTTTTGGCAGTAAGTCAACTGTTCCACAAAGGTAAAATAAGATATCCCGAAGCAATAGATGCGATATTTCCAGAAATAAAATGGGGACCTCAATAGTTATAGTATGTACAAAAAATGCTATAAAATACTGAATATGCACAACAGTATTATATGTTCTTCATTTCCAGTGACTAAAAGTTGACCATACCTGATCTATGGCAATAAATTGAAATGTGTAACCCTCTGAAGTAAACAGTGGCATTTTTCTATTCTCTTTATTTTATGTGTAAACTTTAGGCCAGATTCTCAGCTACTGTACTGCAGCTCCTTTTCCCTCAACATAGATTTACTGTTGATATCATTTTATGACTGTGTTTTCAAGGGTTTTTTTGCTTTATATTATTTTGCTTATGGGGACAAATAGTTGAAGATAATTCTGATATTTTGTTGCTTGTTTCTGACGGTCTTTTCTTCCATCTTTAAAAATATATTGCTTTAAATTTTTGTGAATTTAATGCCTTAATTATGATATTGTCATTAGACAAAGACTTAGCAAGGTAAATAACTCTTATGTACTGATACACACACCCACACACACACACAGACAAATGTAAGAAATTGCAGCCTTCCACTATAGTACTGCTTTACTCTCCAACTACCACTGTGCCCAGCTTTGATTAATTCCAAGTGCAAGTATAATGGGAAACGATTCACCTTGTGGGGTTGTGCATTTAAGGGACATTGTTTTTGCTGCAGAAAGGATCAGGGAAAATTTTGAAGGTCTGGCTAAATTATTTAACACTTTTCATTTTATATTGCTTTTCTATTGATATGTTATCTGAGAATCCATCTCACAGATTAAGAACTAAAAAAGCTACAAACAAAAAAACAAAACTGCTTTTTTTTTGCTACAAATGGTTTACAAGAAAAATATAGGATATTCTCCTTGCCAATGCTGAACTTCCAGCTAAAACTTCAGTGTTAAGGACCAACTCTAGGTTGATCTTTTCACAAACATTTCTTTGAACAACGTATGGTACATGGTTAAAGCTGACCAGAAAAAGGAAATAAAATACATGACAATTCATTCTCTATATTATGTTGATTGCTAACTTTCACCTTGTTGGGCAATTAAATCTGACAGCAATCTTTCACCCACTCTTGAAAATTCCTGGAGCACCAACCTGTTGACATGGATGATCTGAATCTATTATGTTGTAAGTGTGGCATCAACTTTTAATGTTAGAGTGAGACAAGAAAGGGATCTCAAAGATTAGTGCAGCCATTTTTTTCCATGATCTCAACATAGCTTTAAGGAATGTAAGGAAACTTAGTGGAGCCCTGAATCTAACATGCACTTTGTTTTCCTAAATTTGGAGACTCTCTCTTGGTGGGAAAGGGAGGTGAGAAACTGGAAACTACCTACAAAAATGTTAATAAAATTGTGGAAAGAAATAATTTGTTGTGCATATGTTGTTGTATGTTCTTTTAAAATATTTTAATAACAACTAATTGGCCAGTTAAATTAATATGGGTATACTGAGCCAAAAAATTTCAGGCATGTGAAAATAAGCAGTTTAACTACATCATGCTGAAATGAAGAAAGAGTTACTTGCTGCACACCACAAACTATGAAAATGCCAACAGTAACAGAGAATGTGCTTAAAAGGAACATGTATAAAGGATCATAAACAGTAATTTAAAAAATTTTTGCTCTACACTGTTCTATTTCAAGATTAAGTTAATTGAATGTGAAATGTTAGTTTAAGGGGAAGAAAAGTGACAGACTAAGATTCACAAATCCTGGAGATAAGTGAGTTAAGGAATATTGGTATAACTGTAAAATAAATTTGACCCAAGAGCATGCAGATATTCATAAGCTCCTTTATCTTCTGGACCTTTGGGTTTAGTGCTTTATTTTTTTTTTTACTGTCTGAAAAACAGATTTTAAAGATTTACATACTTGCCACAGAACAATATCTTTAAAATGTCTGGATAAAATTATGGCTTAGAGGAATTCAGTCATGATAGGCCTTGTATTGAAAAATATGCCATAACAAATTTTAATTCATAATTGTTATTGAATAGCAAAGACAGATTTAATTATCTCCATTATTGACCTGTTAGAGGCAAGTACTTTATGTTATAAATCCACACATTATTGCCAAAGAGCAGGCTGAATGCATAAATTCTCTCCCTTTTCTCTCAGCAGATTCTTTATGCCAGAAAACTTCTAAAGGAATAAAATATCTTTCTCTTCCTCCAGTTCACCCAGCTATAATGCAAACACAGATTTGTCAGAGTTGCAGACCACAACAAAATAAAATTATTATTTGGGGATTCAAGAGAGTTAGATGAGTCAAAAACTGAAATATTGTATAAGCCTGATTAAAATTTCAGTGGTGATAAAGGGGTTTTGATTGGTTGTGGCACTGGACACCAATTACACAGAAATCCTTCAGCAGATCTGCCATTCACACCCATCTGTTCCACAGTCATCTAAAGGAGTGATGACACTGAAAGCAGGTAAAATGTGGGATTCTTTTTTTTTTTGCTGGAAGAAAGAAAAGGGGGCTATAATAGCAATGATGACCTTGGCACAGGACATTTCCCAGGGAATTGATGACCGCCGTGGACCATCAACTCTCCTAGCTAGTCATTAATCCCCAGGAAATGCCCTGTGTCTGCCTTGTTATTGCTTAATTCAATTATTTGTGGTTGTGGCATATATTCTGTGAATATTTTATTGCTCAATCTGCTCTGTGTCTTACCTCTGCTCCTCTTAAAGTCCATCTCAGTCATGAGACCAGCTCAGCTCAAGAGCACCTCATATTTAGCAGAAGAAACTATGCTTAGCACATTTCTTTGTGCCTGCTATTTCATTAAGGCATCATAGCTTGAATGGAGTAATAAAGATTGTACTTTTCTATTTATCATAAGAGTTTCATAAATTGTAATGTAGGTGGAAACCAGTTTTATTGGGCATATACATGCATATATACAATCACCATAACAAAACCAATTGATCCTGCTACTTGAAATGGCATCGTTATGCTGAGATTTCTAGGTTTGCTGGAATGGTAAGATGCTAAAATAAAAGTAAGAAATGGGATGGTGTGATTCCTTTTTGTTAGTTTGGGTTTTTCTTCCTGGCTTATATCAGCCAGTTCTTGTTTCTAGTTCTGAGGATGCAGTAAAACAAAGCATTTAAACATCAGCCTCGTTCTTTCCTCTTCAATACTGCAGCTATCTATATGCTTATTCCTGTCTTTATTTCTGGCTTGGGACTGTTCTGTGGGGGACCAGAAAGATAAAGGAGCTGGATTTTAGCCTGCAGGGAAAAAAAGGCTAGTTTTAACCCCTGCAATCAATTTCATCAAGCAACCTGGCTAGTTTTAAGCTCTGAATTTCACTTCACCAAACAGTTTCTCCAACAGTTGTACCAGCACAATGGAGGGTCTTGTCTGGAGGCAGGAAAGAGTGGTGAGGAGTAAGGACGGCTTAGCCAGCCTGCCAGGGAAAGAAATGCTCCTCTAATTACAGTCTGAGAGTTTTATTCTCTTCTACACTAAAGGCCTTCACAGTGCTTTGGCTGTGGGAAAGAGACATTAAACAAGTCTAAATACAATCTGTGTTCTATGTTAGTATTAAAAATGTAGCATTAAGACATTTCTGAAGGAGTTGAAAAGCACAGGTGCACAAATGGAAGCATCTGATCGTTGAGTCACAGAGGTCCGTGGCATCAGATGGGATGTGCTGAAAGTTATTGTGAGAACACCATGCCATCTTTTAAAGCTCATGGCAGTCAAGCAAAGTTAATAAGAATTAGAATAAAGGCAATGGGCACTGAAGAAAGCTGACAAGTACAATAAAAACACTGACTTACTTGAGTCAGTGTAGTGGAGGAACCAAAATGGTTTACAGATGGAGTACGTGACATCTTAGAAAGGGCTGAGAAAACTGGGTTTTATCAGTCTGGAGAAGAGAAAGTTTAAGGGAGACTGTTGCAGTTTGCAATGGAATTGATCAGCACATGCAGATAAGAGCCAGAAAGTTCTCAGATGTTCACCACAACAGTCCAGAGGCCACTGATACAAGTTAAAACATGGGAAATTCTGGTTAGATATACAGAAAATTATTTCTTGTTGGGGGATTCAAATACTGGACCATTCTAATCAGAGAGGTTGTGGTGTCTCCATCGTTCTGAGTCTTTAGGACACAATGAGATATCACCCTGGGGATATCTCCCCATCCCATGATGGGGAGACCCTCAGCAACCTTTATGAAATCACACCTGTACTACACTTTTATCAAATCACACCCAAGCAGGGCGTGAACTGTATGACCTCAAGCAGTTCCTCTAAAAGCAGTCAATGAGTCTATGATTCCACACTACTTCAAAGATATTTGAAGTAATGTGAGGACAACATTTCAAGCACAGGTACCTAAATGGTATGGATATAACTACATAACATTACTGGGACTAGTGTATCTCTTTCCCTTTGTTCACAAAATACCATCCCCAGGGAGAAAAATCTCAATTTATAACATTTCCAATAAGTGCTGTGTTATCAACACTTTTACATTCATGTTAATTTTAATATCTTAAAGAAAGCTACCCTTATCTATTTAGTAGTTAAACATATTGGCTATGGTGGATTGGTATGTTGGCATGTCACATATTGTAAGATTGAAAAAGTAGTAATGTCTTATATTTGCACTTCTGCTATCCTCTTAGCCTCCAAAATCATGAGATCTGAAACAAGGTTTTTGGAAATATGATGGGAATTGTTTTTGACTTTTTCTTGGTATGATTATCATACAGTAGAAAAACAAAAGTTATATGCTTAGTAACACTTTTTTCTTCAAGACTGAATAATGTTAGAGCACCAAGCTTCCTTGAGGTCCTTTGAAATAGTGCCTAGCCTAAATATTTTTTCCATATTTTATTGTTTTCTTGCTACAGGCAACCCTAGTGATGGTCTCCACCCCTACCATGCAATCTTTATTTTAGAAGAGTCAGTGAACTACCTGCAAGTCCCATCAGAAATTTTGCAAACCCTGTGCAGGTTTATAGATTCAAAACTTATGTTTCTCATAATTTTATGAGTGATGGGTTCAACAGTGATTGTCAGATCCATTCCATTTGAGGCAACTAAACAGGCAAGCACCACAGGGAATTCAGTTTTTCATTAATAACATTAAAGGGGCCAGGTATTTGAAGTATAGGATTGGAACTCAGAAGATTTACACTCTGGACCCAAATCTGCAACTTATTTCAGTGTATGTTCTTGCAACTCACTGACAGGACAGATACACATATGAAAATACTTCTGTCAGAACCAGTTTTGGATTTTCCTCCTCAAAGTGTTTAAAAATAAATGTAAATGGCATGTGTAAGTCAATATTAAGTTTTAGACACAGACAGACAGATGACTGCCTATACACATGCAAACGGAATAGTTCCTAAATTGTTAAATGCTGCACTCCTTTGATAGCATAGCCATAGTTAATGTTGTGTCAGGGTTTCCACTATAAACCCTCTCTTTTATAACTAGGCAATAAAATTTTACCTCAGGCATGAAGTACCAGGTCTCAGCACAGCGGCTGACATTTTTATATGTACACGTTTTCACACACATAAAAAAAAAATAGTTTAGCTACTTTAATACATGCAAGTGTAACTGATATTAAAAAAAGTTTAAGATACCTTTCAGTTGAAGATATATAATACACATACACACATATACACACATACATAGTCTAACTCCAAACAGCTTGACCTTGTTACTGAAAGGGTGCTAGAGAAAGACAATACAGAATCTTCAACTAGAAAGCATGCAATCATTACTTATATCTAAAGAAAAAAAAAATGTGTATGACCAGCTATTAGATTGGAAGTTACTTTGTTTGAGTAAATATGAGCCCTCACACATGGCTCTACCCCCCATGCCACCAGCATTCCCCTCACCCCTGACATGATACACTTCATTAAACACAGAAGTGCTTTGTTGCATTAGGTGGTTTGAAAGAAGAGGAAAGGTAGGCTCCTTGCACTTCCTATGAGAAATGAAACATCGACTTCCTCTGAAGAAAATGTAAGTGGATTTGCTTAATTGGACTTAGGGCACTGGAGCAATTAATAATAGATTGTGTCATAGTAAGGGCTTTGTTTATATTTAAAGCAATAAATTACAAGTATTAAGTTTATATTTATTCCAAGTTAAACTCATTTGTAATTGACATGTTACTTAGCCCAAGGCTTTTAAGATCTTTTAGTATAATTAAATTAATAGAGAATTATAGATGACTGCTTGATAAACAAACAGCATGGACTTTAATATGACAGATATGCAGAGAACAGGCCGTGTAAGTAGATCATTATTATCGGTTTTACCTTCAGCAAAAATGCAGCTGAAGTAGCAGCAAATATTCAGTGCAAACAATAGTGAATGCAAGGATGGTTTCTAGAAAATTTTCTTTTTTTTTTTTCCTAAGTTGATGTTTAAGAAACATATTTATTGGTGTGAGGGAATATTAGTCAGTGAAGCAAGCTTTCCTATCCCACCACTCCATCATTGTGTTTCTTCTGCTCTCATGCCAAATACTTTGCATTACGTTTTTGAAAAGGTCACAACATGCAAGGATTCACTAAGACTTTGTACACTGCATTTTTCAAAGGATCCTTCTAGTCCTTTGTCGCTCCCCCAATAAGCTTAAGCATACCATTACCAACAGACTTGTTGAAGCAATTAATGAATCTGTCATGGAGAACAGTAGTGAAGATCCCACACATGCCTTGGCAACTTATTTCAACATCTAACAGTCCTGAGGTTTTATATCTAACTAAAAATGCTTGGTAAATAGAACATTTTTATTCCTGTTTACTGTGGCCTTAGAGAAAACACATTTCTGTTTCTCTTCCAGCTGTCTTTTAAGGCCAGCATGAGTCAGACACTCTCCCTGTTCTTTTCTGTGCATGACACACATTAAAGAGCAGAATTCTCAGCCTGTCTGCACAAGATCTGCTTTTGAGATCTCTGACTGTTCTCTTTTTTCTCCTGCAGAGTCTCCCACACTTCTGTCAAAATGCCCCACACAGGGCTCCTCCTGAACTCTTACAAATACTGAGCAGAGCAGAAAGCTACACCGTGTGTTTGTTCGCTTTGCTCCTTTTAATCTTCCCAGGATAGTGCTTATCTTTTTCTCAACAGCATGACATTATTGACTTGTGTTCCACTTGTGATCCACTAATACCTTTAAATCCCTGTCTATTGGCCGGTTGCTCAACCAGTTTTTCTAGATCCTGAATTTGTTTGGCTGATTAGGCCTGTCTATCTGCGCTGTTTCGCTTGTGCCTCTTGAACTACATTTTGATTTTCTTCACAGTATGCTTTCAATCTGTCAAGATCCTTTTGAAATTAAATCCCATCCATCAGTATAATGTGGTGCTTTCCATCTAAGCATCACCTAGAGGTTTAATTACTACTCCCTTTCCATTATTCAGGTCATTAACAATAAAAACATAGTGCCAAATCTTGACTGTTATTATAGTGGGTGCTTCCCAGTAAAAGATACTACTTTTCAAAGATTTTCCTATTGGTCTTACACTATCCTAAAATATATTTAATAACAGACTTTTTTCTTATAAGCATATCATGAGATATGCTTATATCACAAGCATATGTATCCCAGTTAAGATTTTTACTAAGCCTAAAGTTAAGATACATATGCTACTCTGTCCTTATTATACTTCTTTGTCATAGAATAACATGACATGTGCTTGACCCAATTCTTGGTTCAGTAACCTGTGCTGACTGCCATTCATCTTCTTGGTTTCTTGCAGGTAAACAGTTCCATTTGTTATTCTAGTATGGGGTTTTTTAGTTGAACAGTCAATAACTCTCTACATTTCCCGCCCCCCCTGCACCCCATTACCCCCACTATTTTTAAGTTATGTACCATGTCTCTTTTTCCTATTTTCCATACCACATATGTCCTTGCAATTTCACAAAAATGAATGCAACAACCCAAAAAGAGATATTTTGGATTCCTTAAATAAATCCCAAGACATTTCAGGATGAAATTTTAATTTTATTTAAAACCAGTGTTATTCTCTGATCTATTCCTTCTGTATGCCTTCAGCTTCTGGGTTAATCAAATGACTCTTTTCAGTCCCATAGGTGACCTCCTTCCCCTGTACTACCATGGTCATTGTGGTGTTCCCTCAATTTCTCTCTGAAACCCATTAGAAAACCAGAAATCAATGGTCTTAGAAATCTTTCTGCTCTAAGTGGAGTTTATGCTGTCAGTTTATAGTGTTAGAATAGATTTGGTTTGGGATACTTCACCTTTAAAACTATTTGTCACAACATTCTGTAGATAAAAAGGCATACTTTGCTAGCTTATAAATTCAGTGTTTGCCTTAAACATTTCCTTACTCCATGATAAAGCAGGAAATTCACAAATCTTCCTGATGATGTCTTTCTGTCCAAGAGTTAAAAATGTATGCTATTTTATCCTCTAGTTCCTAGTAGGCCTTTCTCCTTTCCTACTGGTCTTACTTTTTGCAAATCAAAGCTATCATATTTCATATTAATCCATTTCTTGTTTACCTAAATTTATTTTTGCATACTAAATTTTCTGTGTGTAATTGTATGGACATATAAATATATGCATATTTGTAAATATAGATCTAGTTCTACATACATATATTAACTTGGATATGTATTTATATAAATTGTTCTGTAATCCTCTTTTTCTTTTCTAAACTGTCCTTTATACACCTTGTCCTATGTTAATAATACTTTACTGTATCGTTCTACTCTGGATGTCAGTTTATCTGTGCTGGGGTCTCTATTATTTGCTGCACAATATGAGCGCATCATTTTCTGAACTAACCCCAGAGTTGAAGTCTTCCTCTTTTCTGGTACTTGATATCCCAAGTAATAGTCATTCAAGGAACAGGAGATTATGTTCTATGGTTTTGCTCTTAGTGTTTAGCTAATTGATTCCAAATAACAGAAATTATATAATTTTACTATTTTTTGTCAGCCTCATTTGTTTGTAAATAGGCATTATGTCTTTTGTAGGCCTGGGTTTTTTTAATTCAGCAGGTGGCTAATTGTACACTTGTACTCAAATATTTTGCGGGGATCTTCACTGGTCAAATTTTTAAGTCAGATCTACTTAAATTTTATCAGTATAATTTATTATATATATTGTATATATTTAATGGTATATATTGCATTATAGACATCTGTAACTTAAAATGTTATTCCTGTTTGATTTAGAACTAGGTATTTTTGTGCCTTATTGATTTTTGTCATTGAGTATAGTATAGTAAGGTCTTCCATTCTCAAGTGTTATGGCACACTGAGTTTGAAATTTCATGTATTAGGAAACTCACCTTTTATCTAAGGGAGTTTGATCAAGATTTTATATTGAAAGACTCTGAATGAGGAGACTACTTTAAATGCACAATTCCTTTTTGTTTGAAATTTACTAGGGAAAGGAAGTGCAATATTGGAGTAACAATCTTCTTAATTTACTGTGAAAAAGATGCTGATCACACATGTAAAATTTCTAGACCTTACTACTAAAAAGTAATGGAACATATTTTTATTTTTCTAATTTAATGAGTAGTTGCAATCATAAAATTCTCTTATGAGATTAACAATACTGAAAGGAACATGTGACAATTTGTTTTGTTTATTTATGCAGCTTTACAAGCAAAAGTGAAGAAAAAAGACTTGGAAGTAAAGAGAGCCATCCTTGTAAGTTTATCAGTTCCACTCATTATGTTGCACATCCATGTGCACTTTTAATTTTCTTATGCATCATAGCTCTCCTGCACATGAGGGTCTCTAAATAAGAGAATAAGCCTCCCCCTCTGGGATACACTTCCATCATTCCAGCACAGATTGTTGTCACATGAAATAATTTCATATAGTGAAATTCACAATGAAATTACAGATGAAAATTAATTACTTCATGTGCGCCATAGACACCAGTGTTAATTAAATATATTCAGAATAAAAAGAAATTTAACTTTTTTAAAAGGTGGATTCAATAATAGCAAGTTGCTTTTGTCATGTGCTCAGAATCAGAGTGGGTATTTTCACTTTCTCACTCCTAGAATTTTATAATTGCTTTACCTGCCATGCTTAAGTCACATTACTGAAATATACTCCAGACAATCCTTTGCTTTCAGATGAAGAGAGTTGATAACTGATATGAGCGTTGGTCTAGAGGGGTTTTTTTTTTGCATCATCACCTCTTTAAAGACAAGCATTAATTCCCCAGTATTTAATTTTCCAAACAGCCCTACTATACATTATTGGGCCAGCTAGCAATTCCCATCTGTTTTAGGCAGCTAAATCATTAGCTTTGACTGGTATCTCTCACTGATACAGGCTTAAAAGCACCCTGTGGCTAATTTCGTTGCTAAATATGCATTTAGTGCTTGATTTTGGTCTCTCAAGTTTGAAAACTGTAATCTAAATGACTTTGCTAATCTGATCTTGTGATAACTGTTATCTTTCTGCCTTACTAGAATTAGACTAGGAAGGAAAAGACCTCTCAGATATTGCTATGTGATAAATACTGACCTGTTGTGACTCTCTAATTGTTACTGGCAACTACGTGTAAACCAATGTTATAATTGATACTAGATTCTGGGGAAAATTCTGGTGCCTTGAAAGATAATAAAAGTTTTGCCCCTTTTTTTTATCTTGTGGATAACAGCAGCTCATACTGACTGTCTGAAATGGATTTTTAGACATAGCTGTCTCCTTCAAAAAATGGCCAAGAGCATCCTCATTGTGATCTTGTGTGAAGGCACGTTCTGATGGACTGACATGCAGAGCATGGACTAAATTTTTTTTAATGTAATTAACAGCACCAGGAATGTCATCTTTTTCCTGTGTGGGAGTAACCTGAGAAATGCTGCATAACTCACTTTAGAACCTATGGCTTAAAGAGCTGGTCATCATCCCCACTCAGCTCGAGTGTCACAAATTATCTATAAAATTTTGATACAAGCAAGATGGCAAAAATGCCTTGGCTGTGAAGTTACACATCACTGTGTCCAAATGGAAAGATTTACATTTCTGCAAAATCCCAAGCAAAACATTGCAGGATTACAGTAGACCACAGAAGTTAAGTAATAAACTCTCATTCTTCCACTGAAATGTTGTTATATTCAATTTTTTACTAATATTTTCTCACTGATGTTTTTAATGGAAAATTATTTTTAAAGGCAAGCAGAACAAGATGATTTTTCAAAGTATTGCTGTATGCTTCTGACTCCATCTTGCAGTAATTCAGTTTTCTAAATAATTCCAGTTGTACTTTTTGGAGCAAATCCCTACAGAGAACAATGGGGTTGGTTGTTTTGTTGACTGCAATTGTTTTATATGTGGGTTTTTTCTCAAACCTCAGTTTTGGGCAGGATAAGGAGTGGTTCAGAGAAGCCCCTCTAATGAGTGGGTAACAGATGACTGTAAACCACAGGTATTAGACCTTTTCAACATTGAGCTTCAGTGACTCAAAATGTTAAAATAGAGACAGAAGAAAAACTGTGAACATATCCTAAAAGCTCAATGAATTAATTGTCTCAAATTAGGTAATTTGTGGCGAACCTCAGTTTGGATTTTTAACATTTTTGGGAATGTGAGTGTGTTTGTAATGCACAAATAACCAAATACCAAATATACTTATTGCAAAAGATATAATTGGCTGTGGGGCTTTTCAATAGCAGTCTTAGGATATACAATGATGATTGCATAATTTTCAAGTTTTTAACAATCACTCCATGTAGAAAAAGGTACTTGGTAAAACCATAAAAAATAATTAAAATAAGGAGGAACACATTGCAACAAAAGAGTTGCCTTAAATGTATTTGTACCCATTTACAGCTGTGTTCAACTGATCCCTTTTGCTTGATTTTCATGCAGCATCTCCTGATTGCTGAAACAATTCCTCACATGCTACAGTATTTCATGAATTTCATGCAGTTCAGCATGATCACAGAAGACCTAATCCAAATATAGTTCTAAAAAATAAGGTTTGTCCTCTAGCAAAGTCTTCTTCATGCAAAATAAAATATAAAACTTCATAGTCACTGCTACTGACTGACAATTTTAGAGGAAATCAAATCATGTAGCAAAACATCCCTGAGATACTACTCACACTTCAATACTTTGTTGACAACTTGAAATTAGCTAATTAGCTGGTTTCTACTGTGAAATCTTAGTTCCCTGGGAAACATCTACATTTTTTTCTTCTAAAGTGAAAGGCAAATCTCAGATTAAAATATTTCAGATATTTGTCCCATTCTGTGCTTGTGGGTGGAGGCAAGACAACAGTTGGAAAACCCACACAGTACATTATGCTTTACCTGTCTTTCAGTCCTCAAAAACTTCATTAAACTACCAATCCATAAAAATGTCATGTCTTTTTAGCTCATCTGTATTTACAAAATTACTTATTTTCCTTTTTATGCATGAAGTTCAGGAAATATTGAAATGAAGAATCACCTCAAAAATCAAGATAATTTCTTTTACAAATGTTGAAACACAATGTGGCACTTTACATTCTTTTCGTTCCTCTAAAGCTCCAACTTTCATCAAATAAACAATGAACTAAAGAAACCTTTCTCAGTATCTAACATTTGTGTCAATCACAGAAATCGTTGGTTCTATGGTTCTTTGCATGGAAGAAAGCACATCCTATCCCCTCCTAGCTGATTAATGAAGTGACCAAAATGTTCAAACATCTTAAGGAATTTGGACACCTGATCTCCAGTTATTTTAAGTCAACTGATATGTCCATGAGGGAACTTTCCATTCATGACATGGCTATAACTTACTTTCCATGTTTTTCTTGATTTTTGTCCCTGTGAAAACAGAAAGACTAATACCTGGAGAAAACAGCAGGATTTGTGGTGCATTGTTTGAAACGCTGCAGCACTGCAAGTGTCTCTTTTCTGCTTTTCTCTGTTACTGGCTAATAATTGGTCACTGACATTTTCTGTCCCAGTCCATTCATCCAGCTATTCTCATGCCCACTTCCCCTGGACTCTGATGTGCGCTTTAGTATCTGCACATGAGCTTTACTGTTTGTTCATCTAAAGAACTCCCCTAATATTCTTTACTGCAGATAGCAGAGTCACTTATTTTTGCAGACCTGGACTTTGTTTTTCATCTTCTGCATCCTCTTCTTGTTTCAGTTTATCAGTGGTGACTTCCTGGACTAGCAGCGTTATGGCTGCTGTTCTCTCAAGTGGACCTGTTTCTCCCATTCCAGGAGGACATATCACTGATAAACTCCATTGATTAGAAGCCCACATGGAGTCATGAATTCACTTTAGTAACACAATCATGTCTTCTCTGATGCAATTTCGAAGTTTGTGTATAGAAAGGGTGTGAAGGCATCTCTGCTCTGGTTGAGGAATAGTTGGCAGGATGACCAAGCAGCACTGAGAGCTGTGTGTACCATTTTGACTCACACATCAACATTTTTCATCCTGATCTTGAGGTGCTTTTGAACATTAATATTAAAGCAGTAGCAAATGTTAGAACTTGAATTTCAAAGCAAATTAAAATGACCATCTTGGTGTCCTGTTGGATGTTTATGCGTCAGTTTTTTCCCTGGGAAACAAAGAAGCTCACGATTTCCAGCATAAGCTAGACTTGTGAATCAGAAGCCAAGTAATGCCATAGAAAATTCACATTTTGCTGTGCATAGCCACAATTTCTTTGCTGCAGTTGCAGCTGTTCTCTTCACGAGGTAACCATAGAAAGTACAATGCCCTTGCCATCAGGGATGAGTCTGCACAAGCAGTTTGAGGAAGAAAGCACCACAAGGAGCAATCCTGTAGGTCTCTGACTGCCAGCAGAACACAATATTTCCCTCCTATTTCAGCCACTGCTCAGCTGGCCACTGCAGAGGTAAGGCATTTGGATGTCTGTCTGTCTCTCCATCTGTGTTGCCTTGTGTGCTTATATGTAGGGATAGCATCCTAATTCTTGTCCTCTTGCTTTTTCTTCCATTCCTCCCTTCCATCTCTTCCCCTGTACTTTACATCTCCACACAGCCATACAGACTCTTTTCTTACATGAATATTAAATCATTACATTAAAATTATTTCCCTTTGGAATTAATGTCATTAATTCTTACATCCTGGGATTTACAATGAAATAGTGCTCTAACTCATGAGTCTTTAAACAAAAGAGATATCAATGCTCTTCAGAGAAAGACTGCAGAAGCAGAAATAGAATTTCTCCATCGTAAATCTTAATTAAAAATTTTATTTGTACAATGTAAAGTAATATTTCAGTAGTCCTCTGTTTATTCAAAATCTCTTTATACAGGTTTTCACAGCAAATTAATTTGTATAACACAGGAGGATTTTGCTACAATTGTGACTGGACTAATGTCATTTTGGATAATCTTCAAAATGTCTAAAACTTCAATCTCTCCCTGAAGAACAGAAACAGCAGGAAAAAAGAGAAACTTTCTTTCCGTGTGGCTTATGGAGCTATTTACACTGGTCATATTAAGCACTACAAATAATTTATTTGGTGAAATTAGCCCTTTATGTTTAAGATATCAGAAACCAAAACTTTAATGTCTATGGCCTTGTGTTTAGGGCATTTTCCCAGAAGGGAAGGACAGGATAAAAAAGTGCAAAGAGAGGTAAAAATGAACCCTGCACCATTTGGCAAAGCATTTGACAGAGAATGTACTGTAAACAGATGTTACAGTCTGGATCTGTTACGTATCAAGTAGTTCATAGAGTCTGCATTCATACTAAACTCGTTTGATGGCTTAGGGAACACATTGTGTTCACTAATTAGGTAACACAACCTTTACCAATTAATTCCATTTTCAGATGAATTGAATAATTGCTGTCAAAAGGAGCTTGACCAACGTTTTAAAACCACTAAGCTAAATTGTGTCTGAGATCTGTAGGAAGGTTTCAGCAGGTTTTTGGTTTATTTGTTGCAGATATCTGGCTGGAGGAAGTATCAGTTTCATGGTCTGTTCTGCTTTGAGCACAAGGTTGGATTAGGATCCTCAGAAGGTTCCTTCCAGTCTGAGTTATCCTATGATACCATGAGCTGTTAGAAGAATATTGTTCTGTTAGACTTACCATAGAATATTCTAATAATCTGTTTTCATATAAAGATATATATATATATATATATATATATATATATATATATATATATATATATATTAGCAGTTGCTATCCTATCTTAATGCTTTTCTGACTGGTCACATATTTTGCAGCATTCATTAAAAATAGCTAAGAAAATTGAACCTTTGTTCAGAAGACTTATTTGCCTTTAAGTATCCTTATCCATACTGAGAATTTGTTAGAGGCCCACAACAAGGTCTAAAAATAATGAATTATATAAATTCTATAGTTTTAAAAAGTAATCTCTTTATTGCTTGATGATTTAGACAGCTTTTTAGGATATAAAGATTTTTGGAGATTAGAAATAACCCTTTGCACCCCAACACTGCACTATCATTTATTTTTAAATACATATCATTGAGGTCCACATAAGAAGAGCTTTGCCTGCTCTGAGCTTCTCAGTTTCTTTGAGACTGGTGAGTAAACAGGACTTTTACTAAAAATTAAGTCTGTATCTTAAAGAATTTTTTAGAAATGGTTTCAACATTAGTCTCTCCTACCTATCCATTACTGATTACTTGGTTTAAGAAATTTTTGTCTTTGAGAGGGAAAACAGATACTGTCATTTTAGTAAGAGAGTTCTGAAGCACTACAGTTCTTTTCAAGCCCACAAAGCTAGGTTTTTCTTTTTTTTCTTTTAGTTTTACTTTCCAATCTAAAAAAGCTATTTATCTTTTCCTTTTCTCATCTGGTTCATCTTTTCTGCAGTAGCTGCAGTGACTGGGCTGAAGTTAGAAGAATTTAGCTAACAGTTCAACAAGTTTATGGTGTTAACAACAGGAAACCACCACACTAATCTGCAGATTGCCTGCCTTCACATACAGGGCTATTCATGAATTCATACTGCTGTTTTCCTGCATTTCAGAACTTCCATTGTTTTATATGGGAGCTTGGAGGCTGGTTTAATTAAAGTGATCTGAATAGAAGTACAGTATGCCAGATGTACATTATAAATATAGAGCGGGTTATGTAATGGTAAACCATCAGGAAATATATGGGAATGGTTTGTGATAACTCATTGTTAACTAAATATAAATCCTAATTTATTTCACTGTTTTAAACTTACTACTTTTTTTTTTAACTAGCACAAATGAACTTTCTTTGTATTTTTACTTTTTCCTATTTTTACTACAGCTATCCCATGGGGAAAGTCTGGTTCAAATTAGTTCATTCTGGTGAACAGGTACTGTTCAGTGTGAATGAGAATTGTAGCTTTTCAGCTGGATCCACAGAATGACTGAAAGAGGGCATGCTGTTGTTACTTCTGCCCACAACAGAGGTATTTTAAAGCCATGATTCAGCTGCCATCTAATTGGCACAAAGAGATAAAATTCTTTCAAAATTTATATTCTCAGCATCTTCAAAGAATATAGCCTTTCTTCAAAATATCTACTTCTCATTATGTTGAACTGTTCAACTCTGTTGTTCCATGATTCACCAATTAAGTATTGCCTCTCCTAATTTACCTCTGTGGCCAGATCCACAAAGCATTTTCAGCATTCTCTTGACAGAAGAGGCAAAGATAGTGAAGTTCTCATTCTTACCTCTTTTTATCATCTTCTTTTATTGCTGAAGCCCTGTACACACTCCATTGCAGTTCCCTCTCACTTTCCCTTACTGAAGTTCTCTAAAGTGGGGTGTGTGGAAGCCCCCACACGTTGCATTTGGAGGAAGGCTGCCTCTTCATCTCACAGGCAAAAGGTTTTTTGTGGAGCCCTGGCTCAGGATGCACAGCATCAGCTTTCACCAGGTTAAAAGGGAGAATGAAGTGTATATTCTTCAACTGCTTGAGTACAACATTCTAACATAGAAACAAAACTCAACCCAGAGAGCCAGTTACTACATAAGTCATGGTCTAAGATGTTTCACATATGAATTACCTTTTTATTTTGGAAGCCCAAGAGAAACTCATTAAAAAGTCAACCATTTTCAGGGTTTGAACTATGCTCCTACATTATTATACTTTTTGCATTTCCTTTTAGACTATTTGTGCCACTTGACTAGCACATAAGCTTTAAATGTTGAAATAACTTTTATAAGCCACATTTTATATCCAAAAGGAAATATTTCTGACAAGAAACATGGTCCTACATATTCGTGCAGTACTTTTCCTGTTTTTTGACTAATTAACAATTTCACCTGATAGGCATTTTCAAAGCTGAGTGAGCAGGAGGTGTAGAGCAGACAAATCCCACTGTTTGCTAATTAATTTCTCTCTTCTTAAGATCACTAACAGAAAAATCAATGGTCATCTAGTACACGTTCTTTATAACCTGCAGTGGTTTAGTATAATTTGTTGAAAGATTACCCAAACGCTATTCCCTAAGAGGAAAAAAATATCAAAAGGTCACTTCAAGCAGAAGCGTAAAGAATAAAACAAATATTTCTCTAAGTGTGGAATTTTCTTTCTGAAGAATTTATACTTCACAGCAAATATGCATCCTGGACTCCTGCAGAAAGGTCCCTAATTAATTCCTCCCTTTCAAGGAGTTCCTGCACTAGATGGAGCATCTCCGAGAGTGGAAGTGAGACACAGCTCCTTTAACTTCATCTCCACAATTTACCCTGTGATTCCACTTGTTGTAGTCGGTGAAACTGGAATAAACCAAAGTAATATATCAGACCTGTCTTGTCCAAATTGCCTTCCTAAATCCACAACAGGACTGGAAGGAACTCAAAGGATGAGCCAATGGGTGTGTTTGGGCAGTAATTTTCAACTTTCAGGTGACTCTCTGTATCATCACACATGTGGTGCTGTTTATTGCAAGAGATTTTGAGGAATGATTTTTAATAATTTTCATGAGTTTTGGAAAGCCATCTAAGGCTTCTGAAATTAGCAATAAAGCCTTATACTCATTTGCACATGGCTTTCTAATATTCCATATATTCAAATTTCTTAGAAACTTCAAAATATCACTATGTCCTTTTCACTTCTCTGAATCATTTCAATTGCAAGAAAAGAATTGTCCCCATCCCACTGATATCTTCTTGATATCTTCTAGATACAATTCAATTTAGATTAAAGACTTCAATAAGGTATTGCTGTTCTTTTTGATTCCTCACATGGATAAAAGGGGAGAAAAAGCAGAATTTGGCATTCAAAAAGCTATAAATGCGTTGTTTTGCATAAATACAGTTTTTGTCATTATTCCAGGCAGCTGTGAGGTGAGTTTGAGCTGCTGTATCAAAATAGCTGTGGCAGCCAAATTCTACAGGTCTTGAAAAATGGAGAATAACGGCAAAGCCAGTCAGAGGACAGGCTATTTCAGCACATTTCTGCTGCACCCTGGAACCTCTGCCCATGCTGATAAGAACCTGCACCACCAGTCTTTCCCATCTTGATCTAACTTGAAAAATCTGCAGGTGACACAGTGGTGTTCTGCCCACATCCCTGATTTTATTTAGACAACTTGAGCAGATTTAAGTACCTCCACCTGCAGAAGTTTCTGGGATGTGCACATTGGACATCACTGGGCTCACAGTGATTTTTCAGAGCTCTCTGGGGAGTCATTGATGCATTGAAGGTCCTCTGGCAGCTCTCAGTGGTTTAGCCTTGCTTTCTCAAAAAGCTTTTGGTGCCTAGCACTCAGTGAATATGCAGGATATGGCAGAGTAGGAGCCATATCATATTTATGAGGCAGGAGAAGCACATCCTGTTGTGTTGATATATTTACTATTATTTTGCATTCGGCATTAATGTGTAGCAAGATATTGAAAACAAATCAGAGACTATAAATGATCCCTGAAACATGGGTGGTTTTTAGAAGGCCTTTGGGTTCTTTATGGACATGCACCTTCCCAGGCAGTCTGTGAAAGCAGCATCTGTCTCAAACCTGCCAAACTCATTCATGTCTTAGCCTAAATATTTTGCAGTAGCACATTACTCCCTGATTTCCTCTGGCTGGCAAGAAGGGGGGAAGTGAGGGAAGAGGAGAAGCAAGGAGGTTTTATCTATAAACTGGGAATTGCCTCCTAGGTCCTAGAAATAACATGCAAGAATGTTATGGTCATGCATGATCATGTAAAATTCTTGTCTTGAAAACCAGAGAAAAGGGCAGCTACTTCCAAAGTTTTTTGGTTTTGGTTTTGTTTTTAATTAGTAGGATTTGTACCAAACCCATCTTCTGCCAACAGCAAGAGAAAGCAGAGTCCTAGAGTTGCTGAAAACTCATATTGCAATCAATCACTAGAAATAGTGGAGTCCCTGATGTCAAAGTTCATTCTCTGCGTTTTAGAGGACAGACTTGAATTTCCATCCCAGGGCACTACTGTAGATAGTATTCCCTGCCTCACTGGGACTCTGCCATGTTACATCAGTATTTCTACATTCACTGAGATCAAAGGAAAGCTGTTGACTACACAGTCTTGTAAATTTGATCACTTATCTGGAATGAGACACACTTAGGCATTGAGTCCTCACTTTCCAGACACTCATTGGAATTGAGTCTACAATTCCTGCAGAAGACCCTAAATCTTGGGGATCCCAAAGCATTTATCTGATGATTCACTGTCAGATCTTTGCTCCTATCATTACAGTCTATGATGGTGCACAGGCCTCATTTGGTGTTAACATACAATTTTCTTAAGAAATGAAAAAAGGAGATACATAGCCAAAAGCCTCGTCTTTCAAATACTTGTACTGGTCCTTTCAAGTAGTAGAGATAGGATAGGAGGAAATGCCCCAGGGGATGTTTAGATTGGATACTAGGAAAAAAAATTGTCACTGGAAGCATTATCAAGCTTAAGAATAGGATGTCCAATGAAGTGGTTGTTACCATCCCAGAAGGCATTTAAACATGTAGATGTGGCACTTACAGACCCAGTGGTGTTATACTAACAGTTGGATCCCATGGCCTTAAGGACCTTTTCCAGCCTCAATCAAGTCATGATTGTATTTTCTACTTAAAGAGCTGGGTGTTCAAGGTACTACAATTTTGGAGACCTTTGCACTGGCAGCATTCTTATTTAACAGAAAAAACACTCCAAAATGAAGGAAGTAACACCCAGTACTGTCTAGTAATCATATTTGCTGTCTCATGCTTTACCTACAGCCCAAATACACAGCCCTCACAGATGGAGGGCAGCCTGTGAGTGGTTCCCTGAGAGGATGATTAGTGTTAAGTGTATATGTCCAAAATACACTTGCTTTGGTTTCCTAAGAAAACTCAGTAAGATCACAGTCTTATCACACATGTCATCATTTGAAATTGACAGGCACACCCCTCCTCTCAGAAATAAAAGCTTTGAATGCTAATTTCCCAAATTCCCACATCATTAGGAGGATGAAATTTAATCTCCACATATGTCAGAGTGGACTGAGCTGGGGATTTGGTTTGTTAGGAGAATCCTGGACCTGCATTTTTTTGCAGAAGGAAATGGCAACATTTCAGTGTAACACTGTACTGTGCTCATCCCTCAGGGGAGGGTTTGTATAGAGTGTTTCAGTAGCATGGGGTCATTTTTTAAACTCACAGGGCATTGCTTTCTTTAAGGTCACAGCACCCAGCAATGAGCCAGCCTCTAACACTCAGGAACAAAAAGTTGGTAAAAGTCAGATAAACAGTGGCTGGTGGATGCTGCAAAACTTGGGGCAAGAAAACAATGAAGTAATGGAATACCTAACTGGGTAAAAACCTGAGAAACTAGTTAGCTGTCTGTGTGAAGCTGGAGGCTGCAGATATAAGCACAAGAAAAATGAGAGACTGCAAATGAAAAGAAGATAATTTGGGGGTCGATCATAGCATGCTGATGTCACATTGAAGAGAATAAATCCTGCAAAATTTGAGCTATTATTAACAGCTTTTAACAGCCTCTAATAGAAGAGCCTTTAATAATTTTCAAGGCAAAAAAAAATACTAATTTTCATTAACTTTCCAGGGGAAAGCCAATCTTGGTACTTAACCTGCATCTTGTCAACTCTCCCTGCAGAAATTATCTTTCTTCTTTGGGGAGTGAGCACTCCACAGTGGTAAATGACCATGCTATCTTTTCCATAGCCCCATATGTGAAATAGCTACGTTTTTTCCCTATGATTAATGAGATAAGTTCAAATAAAGGTTATGTGTTTAACTAAAGCTCAGCAGCAGAGTTATGAGACACATATTTAATATTTTTTCATCAGAAGCGACATGCTGTTCTAATTTGCTGATTGCCAAATTATGTCATCCAGCTAAAGAGGGGAGGTTTTTTGTTGTTTGGGTCTACAGAGTTGTCTTTTTTAAATAGAAAGGGAAAATTGTCAATATTAAGGGAAAAAAATCTAAATTACAAAATGGAATTTCTACGAAATATGGTTAGTAGACATTTCCAATAAATCCCTTTATTAGATTAATAATTATGTTCTGAGACTGACCATATCATTCTTATATGCAAGACCACCATTAAATTAATAAATCTCCTACTGGTATAGATTTACTGCATAAACAGGCAGCAGGCTAGAGAGGTTATACAATCTTCACCTTTTCGCTTTGTTGGGGAGAAAAGTGCATGGGAAGAAAATTTTTACTTTTTCTTCTCATTTACTCTCGTTTTTCCTCTCCCACATCAAGAGATACAACCCAGTCCCTGCAATCTTTTGAACGACTTGTCAAGCCATGTCACTGGTTTGAACATCTTGCTACCAGCTGTAGAATGGATGCAATCAAAATGTGAGGGAAGTGATAAAACTTTCCCTATAGAGACTAGAGTGCAGCACAAAGAAATCAGCTGAGGGTTTTATGGTAATAATTTTGTCTAAGGCCTGCACTGCAGCCTGAAAGACTGTGCAGAGCTCCTAGGGCAAGATCTACAGGAAGCTATTGAGCCATGACACAGCCAGGCCTGGTGAGGGCAAGGTGATCACAGCTCACCCAGCTGGGACATTTCTCATCCCATGCCTTGTCTCTAGCTACAGGAATATTTCCAGGATTTCAGTGGGGTTTTCAAGGTTTATCTTTGTGCCAGAACACAGGAAAGATGTACCTGGGATGCTGATTGCCCCATGCAATACAGAATCAGTGCTTGAGGATAGGGTGAAGCCTTGAGAAGGCTAACCTAAAACAGAGGCTAGACAGAGTTAAAGAATAAAATAGGTATTTATTAAAAGGCCTCAATGGATACACCTTAGGCAGTACAAGAGTCTGGCCAAGGCTACACCCAAAATGAACGCAAAATGGTCACAAAATGGACGACCAGTCATGAGGTCTCTCACTTTTATAAGTTTTGGTCCATTTGCACATTGGGGTCAATTGTCCAATTACAGCTTCAGGTTATGAAGTCCCATCCTTCTTTATTTTCTCTCTTCAGTCCACATTGTTTATGCTCTTAAGCCTGAAACTTGTATTGGTGATCCTTGATCCCAAGTGGAAAAGGAATTGTTTTGTCCATCTACTCTGTGAAGAGCTTACCAACACTTAATATGAAGCTCAGAATGGCACACCTAGGCACAGAATCTAAAAAATATGAAGATAAAACTTAAGGCATCAAGGGAAGAAGGGTCGCTGAAGGGGATGCTGATTGCCCCATGCAATCCAGAATCAGTGCTTGAGGATAGGAAAGAAGGGTCACTGAAGAGCATCCTAGTGCCACTGAGTAAATGGAAAGAGAGCTAAACTTCCTGGGTAGAGGAGAAAAACTTGATGCTAATAAGAAATTTTCAACCATGAGTCCCTTGGTTTTAACTGAAGAATACATCCTTCCGCTGGCAGGACCAATAAAAAAGTGCTGTAAGAATGCAAACATTGCAATAACAGATTCAGTTTTTCACATTTTAGAAAATCTTTGAACTTCTCTTGCATCTGCAACACAGACAAGGCAGCAATTTCTTTGCTTTAACTCAAAAAGTATAAAACAACCATGTGTGTCCAGAGCACAGCAACAAAAATGGTCAGAGGGCTGAAACAGCTCCTCCCATGAACAAAGGCTGAGTGGCTTGGGACTGTTCAGCCTGGATAAGAGAATGCTCCTAGTGTCCCTTGTCAGTGCCTAGTCTCTAGTAATTGAATATGAAATCAGAAGAAAAACAGCTAAAATATACTGTACACAAGAGCTTGACTGGACAGTATGGCTATTCTTATGCATAAAGCTCTCATAATTTCTATAAAGAACTAGAATTTTTACACAAACACAGATTATGGATTACCTCAGGATGTGTGAAAATAATCAAGAACTGATCTGTAATTTTCAAAATACGAGAAAGCTACAGCTGATTAATTTATAGACAAAAGTCTTCATCGATTAAAAAAGAGTGAGACTTGATATGAGTAATCATATGAGTTACTGGAGTAATGAAATTCATTAAGTTTCAAAAAATTTTCCCATAAATTTGAAGAACCATTTTTCTTACTGCTATCTACTTCAAGTGCATTTTCATAGGAAGTATCATAGAGCAATAACCCTGTGTGATTACTGCAGTGAACATGACTGAAGCTCACTGTGAGTGCAGATTTTTAATTTTATACAGCAAAGTGCTGAAATACTGAGTCCTTCATGAACTAAATGAAAGAAGAAAACAGTAAAAATCCAAGATTAATCTCACTAACAAACTTGTTTTGGCAAAAATAAAAACACAAGTGTTCATTCCTAAGGGACTCTGTGCTCAGTGTTATAAAGCAAAAAAAACTTGCTATGACCCATGCATTAATTTACCCTTTTAAACATCTCAATATTTTTAATAAAAATTACAGATTTCTCTTGTAATACAGAAGCACATTTTAAGCCATAAGTGTTCAAGAAATTTCACTTGAAGCTTGATTGAGACATTTTAAAGGAAAGGAGAGAGGTTTAAACCATGAGGCTGGATTAATGTAAATTGATTTGTCCAAGGTTATTTGTTTAGATAATAGAGGTAATAGAAGGAAGGCCCTGGGTCTCACAGAAGTGATGCTCTGAGACATCCCATCCTGTCATCATGCTCAAAGCAGGTTCACAACAGGGCATACTCCATTTAGGCAGGGAAAATTCAATTAGGATCATTCTGTGGACTCAGGCATCCCAGTGGGGATCAGGATAGGCAATATTCAGATTTCATTGTCTCATGACAATATATGCCAACAAAAAAATTTTCTGCCCTGCCTTGTGCTCCCCCTTGTGTTTTCCCATGGTCTGGTCATAAGGTGTTTGTATCAAGAAAAAAGGGTATATTTTTTAAATTATATTTAAAATAATAAAAACTGTAATTAAATACTATAAATAATGATAAAATAATTGTCAAACCTACACAAAATTACGAATTTGGCACTGCACAATGACTAAAATTAAAAAGCGTACTACAAATACAGAAAGACAAAATTATTAATGAATAAACCTATAATTAAGGAAGAAACCAAACAAACAGCAAACAAAAAACAACCAAATGAGTTTCTGGGATCAGATCATTGTTCTGTCTAATAAGTCCATATTTCAGCAGCAAGCCCTTGAAAAAATCAAGCAGGACATACTTCCTGCTGTAGTTCTTAGACCAGTGCAATGCTAAGATTTCAAAATAGTGAATGAGACATTTAAAGTCAAAGTGTTAACTAAATCATTGATTAAATGTGAGACTGTGTTGGATCTGTCCTTTTGATTTGTCTTCTTACCCTCCACGCCATGAATGTGTCACAGCTACAGAGATGTCAAGTGTCCAAATCGTCCAAAACCATGTAAGCTGGTTCTGGTTCACGCAGCAAGAGTTCTTGTACCCTGATGACCAACTCCACCCAGCAATATAAGGATGCTGTTTAATCAGTCTTTGGTCCTCAGCAATGCAAATACCAGTTTCTTATCCATAATTCTTTCTTACCACTGAGGTGTTAGTGGAGGAGAGTCTGTACTTTTCCTGCAGCACTTTTCATCGACTTCCTTTCCACAGTAGCAGCAAAGGTATTTATTCAGAGCAGCTGTCCTTGTAGAACTGAAACTCATGTGAATCCTTTTAGTGGTATGGCAGACTTCTGTGAAGACTTAAGATGCTATACTGAACACAATAGATGAAAATTAAAAGCACTGAGGAAGAGAAGAAAGAGCTTGAGGGAAAATGTCCAAAAGACATAAAATTAATAAACCCTATATTAAACACATCAGGAACAGGAAAGTTGCCAAAGTACCTGTAGGGCCAGTAAGTAACCAAATATAGAAGGAATGTTCAAAGAAGATAAAGTTATAGTAGGAAAACTCTGCACATGTTTTCCATCTGCTTTCCCTGTGGAGAAGAATAAGAAGGATTCTCCAAAATACCCCCTTTTCTATGTAGGACTTGTCAGAGGATCTTATTGATGCTGAACTTCTGGAAGAATGTGGAACCAAAAAAAAAAAAAACAAACTAAAAAGAAAAAGTTTCTTACCTATATAATCTGATACATGCTGCAGAGTTAAACAAACTCAGGCCTGCAGTCTTGCTTCCCAGAGCTAATGGAATCCTTTACAAGAACAAGGATGATCACATATCTCTACTCAGTCCTGGTGAGGGCACACCTGGAGAGCTATGTCTAGTTCTGGGCTCCTCAGCATGAAAAAGACAAGAAGCTGCTGGAGAGGGTCCCGCAGAGGCCACAAAGATGATGAAGGGTCTGGAGCACCTCTTATGAGGAGATACTGAGGGAGCTGGGCCTCTTCTAGAGAAGAGAAGACCAGGAGAGAATCTCATGAATGCATTTAAATATCTCAAAGGTGGGTGTCAAGGGGTTGGTGCCAGACTCTTTTTGGGGGTGCCCAAAGAGGCACAGGATGAGGAACGGTAGCCGTAAACTAAATCACAAGAAGTTCCTCAATGTGAGGAAGAACTTTATGTTGAGGATGGCAGAGCCCTGGAACAGCCTGCCAAGGAGTGTTTGGAGACATTCCAAACACAACTAAAAGTGTTTCTATGTCACCTGCTCTAGGTGACCCTACCTCAGCAGGGGGGTTGGACTAGATGATCTCTAGGGATCCCTTCCAAACCTAACAATTCAGTGATTCTGTGATAACTATAGGGAAATCTGAGGAATATTATCTCTCTAGATTCCAAATTGTCTAAAAGATATTGGTGAAATGAAACTGCTGCAATGTGAAGATCTCAGTCCCCATAAGTAGCAGGTTAAAAATCAGGAATCAGCCAGTAGTAAGAATTAGATCACTTAATAAAAATAACTGTATTCTTTCCTCACATGCATAGTTAACAAGTTTAGAATTCAGTTATGAATAAAACAATCATTAAGATAATCTCTAATACCCGCTGTCTGCCTCATCATTAACAGATCTCACTGTTTTTCAAAAAGCTATTGGTCTTACCTAAGACTTCTTTAGGTCCATTGATCTATCCTTAGGGAGGACTTCCAAAACACACCAGTGTACATTCTGCTCTGGAATTTAGGAAGCCACATTAGTTATCTTGGAAGGAGCCTGTGCTTTTGATAAAAGTAGAAGCCTTCACTATATAGGTTTCATTCCTGGAAGTTGGTTTAATATCTAAAAAGTAAAGGGATGTAGAAGACAGATAACATTTTGTTTCTCTCAGTCTATTGGACCAGCTACCTGCATAGCAGACTTTAGCAGATAAAGAAAACATTTCTTGTCTATTGCTTTTTAATTATCTGGGATCTAACAATGAGTCAATATCTTCAGACTGCAGCTTTCAGTCCTTCCACACACTTGCTCAATTTGCAGTTTTCTGCTTACCACTCTTCTTGTCCTCTGTTTTCATTTTGAAACTGCAATCTAATATTTTCTGTACATATCTCTTGGCCTAAGAGTGCCAGCATTTGCAACCACAGAATCATAACATGCTTTAGGATGGAAAAGACATTTTCATGTGCAACTGTTAGCCCAGCACTGCCAAATCCACCACTAAATCATGTCCTTCAGTGCCATGTTTATGCATCAGGAAAGAATTAAAACAGGTAGGACACTGTTGCTGTCTGGTTAAAAGGAGGAAACAGACTGACTATTATGTGTACAGGACCACCTTGCTGAATGAGTACAAGGGAAAACAGGGATGTTTGTTGGCTTACCTTGCTGTTGGAGAGGTTTTTTTCTGCTAACCATTAATAGTTTCAATAAAGGATAAGGAAAAGAAAGTGTGTTACCCACGCATTTCTTAAGAATTGGAAATCAGCTGGGAAGAAGGTAAAGCAGAGTGTACAACTCTACTTAGATGTGTCACAAAGAAAGGACAATTTCTGGAAACTCTTCAGAATGAGATACCTAATTGCATTACTCCTCTTACTGTACTGGACAAATCTGGTGACCTAAGTGAGTTTGATGTCATAAGTGGTCCCTCCCAAGCTTGCATATCTTGGAACCTTGTGTTTCTAAACATGTTTGATCCAAATCAAATGGCCTTTTCAGATTCATTGGGAAAAGTTATTCTTCAAGATTCATATTTATTTCAGGTGAAGTATAAGAAATTTCTTGTTTCACTGAGGAAATCTTAGTTTGACAGTACCATCACAACAGCATTACTACTGGTCTGGGGTATGCGGGTAATGGCTGAGCACAAATAATCAACCAGGTGATGTGTTGTCCTGAACATTTTCTGTGCCCTGAAGTTGTTTCACAGCTACATTTATGGTAGCAGAGAAAACAGGAAAAGCTCACAAGATAATACTATAACACTAATACTAATTTTTTTATGTCAAACAAACTGAACATGTATATCTCCTATCTGAAAAAAAAGAAGGAACCAGTAAGACTGGATATGACACAAACCAAAAGCTTAGCTCAATAACCAGCCATTATTTTTCATTGTATTTCTTAGAAAATGAGCCTTTATGACTGTCTTCTTGTTTTGTACATCTGGCAAACAACTGTCCCTCCCCTTACATTAACTTTCAAACCAACTTACCACTTTCAGTCAAATGCAGGTCATATATTAGGGCCTCAAAAGTAAAATTCCTCCAAATTTTATGAAAAAAGACAGCCAGATAAGGAAATACAAGCAATCTACAAAATTTAAAATCACCACTAAAGGGAAAATTGCACTCTGAGCTGAAATTGTTTTTTAGCATCACAAAATCTGTTTCACATAGAAGTGGAGTAAAAATGTATTGTTGTTGACAAAAACTAAAGTTTATTTTGAAAGTAATTTTATATATTATTTTGCATATTGTCATCAATATGATGGTTTGCACCAAATTCAAGTTTTCATCCTGCATAATTTCTATAGTGAAAATTATAATTATGTTGCATTTTTGCAAGGAGGCACATTTTCATTTCACATTTCTAGCTCCTAGACAAGCCAGTAATATTCATTTTCCTAATTACAACTACCAGGATATGAAACAGAGAATTAAGACATGATGTAGGTAACAGGAGCTCTGTGTTCATTTCCTTTGATGAATAAATAATTCGTTATTTGATTAATAAATAATAATATTTTGTTACCATTTTTCTCAAACACTTCATAAAAAAAAAAAGACTTCCTGGCATTGTTTTATTGGTTATTATCTAACACTCTTTTGGGATCAGGAAATATTTTTACCTAAATTTCTCAGCTGAAGAAAGTGGGGCATGTGCAGTTTTAGATATACATTTTAACTCCCTGGAAAGTCAAACACTCTGCACTGCAAGTTCCTATGCTTTTTCAGACACTGTGAAGAAAAGAGGGAATGAAAGGAGAGATGTGGGTTCCAACAGAGAGATGCTCAAAATGTGAAGGTGTGGGGTTTTTTCCAAAATGTATTTGCCCAGCAGAGATTAGGCAATTGCTCCATTCTGTGATTGCAATTGAATCATGGCAGCACTTCTACTGATACAAACTTTTCTTGGAAAGAATATTCACGTGCTTTGTGCTTTGTTGGCCTCCGCAGTGACTGAGGCTTAGGGGGGAAGGTGCAGAGGAACAGTGCAGCCCAGATTATTCCCTCTGAGGTCCTACAAGCAGCAGTGAGTAAGGAACAGTAGTAAAGTTCCATCAGTGGAGATGTCTGCTCGTGCATCCACTCCCAGGACAGAGGAACTGCTCATCTTCCTCTAACAGGACAAACAACAAACAGTTTTCAGAATTTCTGCCTTAACCCGAATGCCAAATCTTGGATACTCTGTGACACACATGTCTAAATCAAACATTATTTGCAATTTCCTTGTCACAAACCTCTGTCTTCTGTAAGAGGAGATAGTCTGCATCTCACTGTGCAGCTAATTGAAATAGAGAAAAATAAACAAGAATCTTATGTTCTGAAAGATTTAGCCAGGCCTGATAATGAACAGCACAAGAAGCTTAGCTTTCAAATAACCCAGCATCTGTATTAATGTTGTTATTCATCTTCCAAACATACTGGCTTATCATAAGTAAAATAAAACAAAAAAGTCCCCACAAGCATTTTTATTAGACACAAATTCTTCTTGGGTTCATACTTGTAAATGGGTTTATTAGTGAAAATATTTTTGATAACACATCTTTTTGCAAGAAATGTTATTTTGGGAATTTTAGAAAAGGGTCTCTAATTAAAGACAAACATAGCTCCTATTTGTGGAAGGAACCATTCTGAGGATTTTCTATTAAACTAGTATCTTAAAAAAGCAGACTTTTCATGTTCTACTGCTACTAAACATTTATGGTACTTCTCACATTATGATATCTCATATTCAAAAGATCTTTCATATACAGGAATCTGATAATGTCTTTCTCAAAAAGATAATTTTAGCACCATTGATAAATGGTTTTATCAAAACTAATTGAAAAGCTTTTCTGCATATATTGTTTGCATTCTTCAGCCTTGCTGTGAACCCCGGCAGCTTTGTCCTACAATCCAGTTGTTGAATAAACTAGAAATTTTACTACAGACTTAAATACAATGAAACCAACTTTTGTAGCAAAAGCAGTTTGTTTTTTTTTTTTTTAATTACATTTGCTGTAAAAATTGGCACAAAAAGCAGTAGTGCATCTTGCTATTAGGGAAAGAAAAATAATAAACTGTAAAAGTAGTAGTAGGTTTCTAGCATTATACGTGTACTTCAGGCTGCTGAAGTACCCAGCCTAAATTTAAGAAACTGTTTCTACTATTGGCTGAAATCAATCTCATGACGGCATAGTGGAGTCTTGTGAAGGGAATTTTCTGTGCTTTACTTTTGCTTTGTACAGTGTAGACATACTTTTACTTTTCTGAACTTTTGTGTACAAGATTAAAAAGAATATTGTATGCATGTATGCATATATGCCACTATGTATGAATGCTGGGAAACAATACCCAGAATTAGAATTCTGCATGAGAAAACTTGCATAAAAGGTGTACTTACATAAAGGTAAATGCTCTGCTGAAGGATGCTTTTGGTTTATGCTGAAATTTTATGAGCTGCAACATGAAAATTTAGTGTATGAGGAAAAGCAAGAAATCTACAGATCCAGAAATGTGTGCACATGGGGTATATTGTTGCTGCTCCTATTTGCATTCCATGCAATGTAAAGGTCAGTTTAGAGTGGTGATCCAATACCACTACAATAGCATTCTTTAAAGAGAAAATATATTTACCAGACTTATGTCCTAACTTGATATATTTAGAGATATCTGTACACTGGATTGTTTGAATAACACATGTTAGACTTGGACTTTAGAATCACTATGGGCAATAACTAGCTGGGAGCAATGTAACTTTGTGTGTAATATACAGAAAAACTTGCTGAATTTTGTCATTAACTGGGCTAAGAAAAGTTGCCTTGATTTTTTAGTTTTTTTCATAGTAGATATTCCAAAGGAGCTGCCCATAAAGACTCAGTGTCAGTGTTAATTATTTTCTTATTACTGTAGAATTTAATTAATATTATAAAGGAGCTATAGATGGTAACTCCAGAAAATATATTTGTTATATTTTGGATTTTTTTTTAAAGAACTTAGGACTAGCACAGCAAAAACTGTGTTGCAAACAGACCAGACTTTAAGGAGTTGAAAGGACAGGGAAAACACATACCATGCTGCTCTGTGATCAAAGAAAAAAATAGGAGAATAGAGTGCATCATTCCAAGTGATGCTAATTTTTCACTTGGAGGACTGAAGAATACTCAGCTGGGACTAAAAACTGGACCTACAAATATCCATATACAATTTACCAGAAAAATTGGCTCAAGCAAATAAAATTATGCACAGTTATTTTGATGGAATCATATGCTTTCCTAGTAGTTGGTGGCATTTTGTAATACTACTTAAATAGAAAAAATACATTTTGTAAGTGCTGAAAGGGCTGAAAGCCCCTTTCTTTTGCTTTCAAGTGTGCCTACCAAAATTTTAAAGATCTGAGATACAGCCAGACATGGTTCTTGGAGCCAGAAACCATGGCATGAAACTTAGCTACTAGAAAGTATTAATAGAAGAAGAAATCATTATCAAATGATTATAGAGAAAAAGCTCTCATTGCCACCAGAAAAATTATGCCCAAGTATTTGTCTTGCTTTCCTTTTGTGTTCATCAGGGTAACAAAAATACAAGTGGAAAAGTAAATCTAATTAGTATAAGCAGGCCCTGTTCTTGATACTTTGTTTATCTCCCCATCTTTCCCCTATTTATTTATTTAATTATTCATTTTTCTATTTAGATTAGAAATTTCGACAGAAGCAGTTTTTCCTCTAGGTTTATGCAATATCTGGTAAAGTTTGTGGAAGAGGAGAGGAAAATTTTGATGGGATTTTTTAGAGCAAAAGTGTTAATGAAGTTGATGTGTCTGCTCACAAGCAGAGGAATAAATATTCCAAAGGAGTGATCTCTTTCTTCCATCTATTATTCCTAACCACACTTGCTTCCAAATTCAAAAGCAAAGCTCATTTATGTTTTACTGTTAACTCTCTACTTGCAACTACTTGAATTAATAATGATATAATACTGCAATATAGATTACTCTGCAGCTGTGATATTCTGAAAGAAAATGGAAGAAGTGGTGGGTGTTGCCTCAAAAAAAAAAAAACCAAAGCAACAAAAAACCAAAGAAGATTGAACCCTTTGGTTTCTTTTACTATGGCTAAAGAGAGTTCTTCTGGCTCCATAATTTTCACTTTCTGTGTCAACAGCAGCATCTTCTCAGACTGAAGAATAATTTTCTTTGGAATGCTTTAGAACTCTTTAAACCCCTTTTCTGAGGCCTTTTAAATGCTGGTAATTTCTCTGAATGATTGATATCCTCCTTCCTTGCTCCAGCTCCGAACAGGATGCCTTTCCTTTTAGAACAGCAATTTTCATTTTCCTAGGGAAAATATATTCCTTCAGAACCGTGTTATAAGTTAGAGCCACAGTCTTGCAAGCTTCAGCTCAAAAAAATGCTTTGTATCCCAACACAAGCACAAGTAGAGTCTATAACAACGAGTTGTCTCAAGGTCATTTATGGTCAGAAATGTTATTATGTCATTATAGAGATGTTATTATGAAATTATATAGATGTTATCTCTTTTTAGCAGTTCTCATCTCTTTTTAGCAGTTATCAACTACAGTTGAAGAAATGCTCACTATTTCATATTCATGCATATCCTAGTGATTTTTTATTTCTTATTAAATGTAATTTATCAGCTAGCCTCAGGAAGAAATGATTGCTTAAATTGTAAAATTCCACTGAAGAATTTGCTAAGTCAGAAGGGACACAGCCAAAAGCTTGAACATTTTATGTTTGCCTTGGTTTGTAAGGCTTAGTTTGAAACACTCCCTTTTTCTTCCTGACAGACAAACCTGATATGACATTCACTGTAACATGATTAACTCAGGTGACATTTTTATGAAGTCCCTTTTGGACTATATCCATAATTTTCTTAAAAAAAAATAAAAAAAAAGAAGACTTACAAGCAGGAGGATGACTATCATATAGCATCTTGTAGTATCTTGAACAAATTTAAAGCATAGAAATCATAGTTAGAAAAATTGTGGTAAAAATTCCACAACCAAGAGAGAAAACTTGTATTAGAGGTTCTGATCTATGTGTGTGTAAAGACAGAAGTTACAGAGATGAAAAAATTAAAAATTGCTACACATTTTTTGCTTTATTTTTTACAGTTTTGAATTCTCTAGTTAATAATAATATTGGATTTTCTTTCTCTCTCCTCCCTGCCTGCCCTCCCTCCTCCCTTTCATCCCCTTCAACTACATTCAGGCTGCCTGATCAAAACAAATTACAGGACAGCCTTATAAATTAGTTACAGTAGACTAATGTCTAATGGTGACATGTCTGTTTTGCCATGGTGATGCTCATCCTCCAGAGGTAATGTCACCTAGGTTGTCAGACAAGCAACAGCATTTTCATAAATAATCCATGTGATGCTAATACAGCATGATTTGTGATGCCTTATAAAAAGTTTGGTTGGGTTTGATTGAGTTTCCCTCAAGATACTGTATACTTAACATTATGACCTGATCTGACTTGGTTGATTCTGATTTCTGAGAAGGCTACTCTGAAATCCTGGTGTGTAACACGAAGACACAATGTTACCCAAGCACAGCTACTTTGGTAATACACACAAGACTGTAATATTTTGCATGCGTCTCTGATTATATCAAAATTTCACGAGTGCATCAAAGTACCTATAGAGCTAAAAAGTCCAGCTGGCATTTTTCAAGCATGAATTTATTGGGTAAGGAGAGAAAACAAAGGGAGTTGAATCTCTGCCCCATGATTACCATGGCCTCATACAATTTGCATGCTTCAGTTCACATGGCACTGGCCTGTCATTCAACTGCACAGCCCTCTGACACCCCTCCTGCCCTACCTGATCCTGGCTGATCTGGACCAAATTCCACCTTTCAAAAATGCAAAGGTCCATGCTGGCATTAAACAGCAGCTTAAACTACAGAGGGAAAACACTAGGTGATTAATATAATGAGGCTGTATACCTTATTTGTAGAGCATCACCTCCTTTTCAACTAATAAGGGCAAAAAGGCAAACACAGGGTTGAAATATAAATTAGTCTCTAACTGGTTTACAAATATGAGCCAAATGCTCATTATCATGCTGGAAAAATCTCAGCATGTGCCCCTATTGATATATTGAAATAAAGACTACCTTCACATGTCTCAACACAACCAGTTATAATTTTACTGGTTGGTTGGCTACTTCTGGTTAAGGACATCTTGGGCTCCTCATAAATGATCTGGTTATTTCTCCACTTTTTTAATAGGACATGTTTTGCCAATATCTCGACACATTTCAAAAAAAATTACAATGGCTTCACTGCTGTCACACAGAGTTTCTCAGTCCTGTGAAACAATGTGTTTCTTAATTTAAAAAGAGTTTTAACTCTCTTCAGCACTTTTCAAGATATGATGGATGTATGATATGGTTGAATATTCAGCACTGATACAAAGAAATTAACTAGATCCTTAAAAGCCACATCCTGCTTTCTTAAGAGACAGACTGTATGTGTGCATGGACATGAGAGGGCTCAGACAGCAACTGAGAGGAAGGAAAAAATGTGGAGGAAGAGAGAGGACAGAGAACAAAGTGCTCCGCTTAGGGGGAAGAATTTAACACACACCATCTTTACAAAGAAATGAAAACTAGGAATGCCTTCTCAAATTTCTTATATTCTCTTTGTTTTCTGCGATGTGGCTCATGATACAAACACTCTAATACTCATCTGTAGAAATCAAAGAACTTATTGAAAAAACGTGAGAGCTCCAGCAAATACTGCACCCCCCTCACACTCTGATCAAAGCAACAATATAATGCCAGAATCAGACAACAATTCAGTAATGAGACTGAGTCATAGTATGACATCCAGGGATTCAAGGTTCAGCTCAATTCTAGTAAGAACAGAAAGGGAGTTTTAGTATTGCTGCAAAGTGATCTCTTGGACATTCTGAGTTGGTGGCATACCCATGTCATGGTGTTTCAGTTGTGCAATTGCAATTGTTCCCCTAAAACCCTTATTCTCCACAGCAATCCTTATTCTCCTTATTCTCACAGTTGTAGCATCCAACTGCATACCTGGAGAAATGGAGAGTCTCTTCTGTAAAGTGTTGAAATTTGTGCTCTGGAAAAGTCAATGCTTTTTAGAGTTCACTGTTTTTAACCCAGATGTTCCCCTCAAAAGCTCTGTGGAAACAAATGAAGCCATCTTGGTAAATAAAGAGGATTCCAGTTTTCAAAATCTGACTCTATCATGCCTTCCCTCTGACATTACTGAAGTTCTACAAGAACATTAAATGTCATAAATTAATTCAGAAGTTGATTCCTACAAATCTCTGTTCTTCCCTAAAACTGATTGCATCACTTCACTGGAAAAGATTCACCTCAAAGTCAAGGTTATTAGACTATTTTACTTCTGGTGAGTTAAGCTGAAGGATGAATGTGGATCTGTGAAGCAGCCCCCAGTCATCAGTGCATATCTTGGAATTTTAGTCAGGACTTTAGTCTATAGCCATAGTGAGAGAGAAATACAAGTTGCTCAAGCTGGATTCCCACGTGACAAGCATCTTTCACAGCAGTACAGAGGGATTTCACTAAAGCAACTTTCCTTGGCTTAAGCAACATCTTATAGGCTGCCCTGGCTTATTCATATAAAGCCATTTTTTCAAAGGACACGCTGCCACACCAGAAAAATGGCTGCTAAAGTTTTTCCTTAGTCCTCTCTGGGCAAGCAGTCATACAGGCTCTGGGTCTTTTACTTCCTGGGCTGATTTACAGCTGTGGACCCCTGCTCCTTTGAGGGACTTTGAGACACCTTCAGAAGGGTCTGTGATCGATTTTTCATTAACTAGGCTTTCACAATAATGACTTTTCTCTTGACCTCATAATTTAGTACCGCCTGTAAACAGCTTTTCCAAACATAATTTCCATCTGGATATTTGTGGTTTAAGACATTTCATCAAGCACACTGCCATAGTCCTTTATTCATAAGAGTTTTATAAATATGAAGACTTTCTGAAACCAAAATTCTAGTTTTAATTGCTTGAAGAGAAACTTTATGCACTAATTAAAGGCATCTTTTACACCAGATGTGCCCTCCCTGTTCCAATAGGGATATTTAACTTTAATAAAGGAAAGTAATAGTCCCATAAATGTCCCATCCTATGATGTTTCCAGGTGTCCACCTTTAGGACAGCAACCGTGACAATATCAAGTAAGCTAAAAAGATCACATCTCACATATGGTGTCAGTGTCTTGAGGCCTTCCCCCACCCTGACTTATGCTCAAGTTTTTCCTGGCTGTTATATGCTGCTTTGAACAAGGGGCTCAAAGATGAAAGCAAGCAATCACTACTTCTAAAGAATAGAAAATGTATATCAACATCTGTATCTCAACAACATAAGCAACAGAACTCCATAATTAAGCCAAAGGGCACTTCTAGCTGCTGTTTCCTAGTCAATGATCATTGAAAATACATTTTTTCTGTTCTCCCAATTTTAATTTTTTTAAACAAAAGTCAGGTGTTAAACATGTCCTCAAAAAGTGTTCTCCTGCCTCTCATTAGCACCTGTTAATGAGATGCATATTCACATGTCCCAATATTAGATTTACCTTGCCAATTTCATCAGGGCTCTATCTTTCCATGACATAACTTGAATATGTACCAGATGAACAGAATAAAACAGTACTAAGTCTTTTTCTTTCTTTTTTTAATTGGATTCAATTTTAATTTTTTTCCTTTTTTTAATTGGATTCAAAAGAGTCTGTTGTGCCAATTAATAAAGTACACTAGAAAGAATCAAAGTTGTTTGTATCTTTCTGCACACCACTCACATGGCATATATGCAGTCTGTTGCAGATCTTTTCTTCCGTACTTGGATATACTTTGGATGGGTGCTGTTTTCTGAGAGCTATTTTTTTTTCAGACTTTCCCAGACTGAATTGAATACAAAGGCCCAAGGCACTCAAATTATCCTAGTAGTTCATGTCTTTGGAGAAAACACAGTATGGAATTAAGGTATAGTTTACTCAGGAAGAGAACACTGGCTCTGTTTCACAGGGAAGTCTGCTCTAGTAAATTTTATTTCAGATGCCAAGGTTTGTTTTGTGTGCAATATGGCAGCTGATCTGCAGGAAGGAGTGGAAAGTAGAGATGATCCAGCAAAGCAAATTTTTTGTTTCAAAACTGTTTGGCTTTGGGAGGGATATAAAGAGTGTCAGATCAGTTCTTTAGCAGATCAATGCTTCAGAAGAGAAAATAGCTAACATTCCTCAGCATCCCCATTCAGATTCCAGTATCAGAGACCATTCATTCCTGAATTTTATTGATGTTTTAGGTGTGCAAATAGCTGACAGAATGTTTCTGCCTTTGGAAGTGCAACCTCTGTATACCAGAAAGCCCAGATTGTCATTAAATTTTCTGAGTGGCCCTAGAAATTGTTACATTGTTTCTTTCATCCTCACTTTCATCCTTACATTTCTGTTTCAAAGTCTGTAAGATGATTTCAGTGAGACAATTTCAGTGAACAAACACCTCTCAATATGAATGTGGAATCTCCATAATTATGTTAAGTGTGCAGGTAAATAACATCCTATATAATACTACAAAGCAACATGGTGACAATAAGACACAACATGAAAAAATCCCAATATTTGTTAAATCTTATATTTCCCTAAATATAAACATGCTTTCACATTAATATCCAGGAAAAAAAATTATAGTTTTTTAAGTTATCCAACTATACTACATCTTTTTGTAAGAAATCAGAACTGAAGATGCATCCTATACTTATTATTTACTTCCTGAGAGTAATAAAGCTCACACAGATTTGAAAATAGTTTGATAAAGATAAGGAAAATAAATACTAGCTTTTTTTAACGGACTTTTTAGCAAATCAAATTGCACGCCTTGTATATGGGATATGACTCGATGAAACTGCTCCAGGCTTCAGTATTATTGTCATTTGAGAAAGCAAACAATAGAAACCTATTTTCAGTCAGTTGTGAGCCTGCAGTTGTTTCAATGATGTAACCGTACCTTCGGTATTCATGAGTGAAGATAAGTACAGAACATTCCTAATCCTTCAGTGAAAAATGCAATATTGCAGTCTCCCTCCCTGTTCCTGTTCATCCCTGCACAAACACAGACAGCTACTCCACAACTAAAAGAAGTACAGTCAATTGTCTTGTTATGCTCCTTTTGCATTACAGATGCATTAGAGCTCTGCTTAGGTTTCATAATTGAGTTATAGCAATCATCCACATATTAGATTCTAGGCTGAGCTTTGGCAAGACTAAATAATAGATTGAAAAATGCAATTATTGCTTACCTACAGAATTCCTTTGCTTGGGAGGTAAAGCATATCTATCAGAAAAGTTGCTGTTTTTTTTCCTCAGGCCTATTCAATAAATAAACGTTACACCAGGATTCTTACACAGAGTATCTTTGAAATGGGTTTTGTATTGATTTTTATAACTACCCTGTTAGATGACGTTATCCCTTAGTGTGTCATGTTTAGATGGGTCCGCCCGGAGCAGGTCACTGAGGTGATAACTGTCATTTGGAGGGACAGAAAAGCAATCATAGCTTTTTCATTACTTACTGTTTCCCCCTGCAAGTGTAGGATCATTTGACATATTATGGTTTCTGTGATTTAAGCTGCATTCTGAAATTAAGTGCTAGAATATCAAGCTGTGGGTTTAGAAAAATAAACTTCATGTCAAAGGAACCACATGCCCCGTAGGTCATAACAAAGATGCAGGAGAAGTGACAGTCCTCAGCATTTAAGAAAAACCAAAACAAACCCCAAACACACCCCCTCCAAAAAATCACTCAGAAAATAAATATGCTTTTATAAGAGGCAAAAGGATCCAAAATTGTTAAAGTCATTTCATATTGCACTTCCCATGTGAGAGAACAATTGAAAAGCAATTTGCAACCTGACCCTCTTCATTTTCCATGCTGAAGCAGAAATATTGTAAAAATACCACCCTTTATTTAATGTATTTATTATGCTCAGAAAAAAAAATCAAGAAAAATTTGTTTTCACCAGCCTTCAAAACACTGCCACATTTCCCTCAAAAGTGACTAAGTTTGTAAGGCAAGTTTTGTATCCATCCAAAATAATTTTAAACCAAATCTATATTAAATCCGTCGGCATAATTGCCAACAGAAAATATAGAATGTCAGAGTTACTAAAACATGTTGATCTAGAGCAAGGAAATTTTTCCTATTTTAACTGAGCTTTTGCAATTTTTAAAAATTAATCAAATATCAAGTTAAAACCATGTTATTTAGCTAATAGACTGGTCTTCTGTCTTGGTTAGATTTTTATATGTAAAGTGGGTTTTAGGGAATTTTAAAAACAGGGCAAAATATCAAAGTGGCCCTTCCCCTGTTAATCTTGAACATTTACTGAGTAGGAACTGTTCATATACTTAAGGAATCAGCCCTTAAACTGTCACTTTGGGGGTTTTTTTCATTTATTCAGGATCTTCATTTTTGATCAAAATCATATTTTGTTCACAAATTGGTTCATGCTCCCCTTACATGAAACTTAGTCAATTTGGATTTCATGCTGAAATGCTTAAACCAAGATTAGTAAAATAAACCACCATTCTCTTACCCCTCCACTTTCAACAAAGGTAAGTAACCAACAAAATAGCTTTCTTGGGCTTTTGTTTGGTTGGGTTTTTTTTTAAAAAAATAGGCAATCATTACATTAATATTTACTGAAGTTATTATGGACATTGTCTTTCCAAACCATAAATCTATATATTGATATAAAAAGTATTGTTAGCCTTCATTGATCTTAAAGTGCTCCACAGTAGAGTTACAGTGTTGCTTCTAAAACTAAAGCCTTTATTAGATGCTGCTTATACATATGATTATAGATATGATTCTTTTAATACTACATTTAGGTTGCTATCTCCAATCCTGAAGAAAAAACTGACCATGAATGAGTTAAATTATTTTTAGAATGTGCTCAGAAATTCTCTGCTTACTTGGCCATAAAAATAAAAGTTGATTGAGTTACATACTTCTCTTTTTGTCAGATATTTGAACTATGTTTGGATATCAGCACTATTTAAAAAAAAAAAGGAAAATATCCAAACTCAAAAGAATAGGTATTGTGTGAATTAAAAAATAACCATTTGGCATATCTAAAAACCAAACACATTAAAAAAGAAATTGATGGGATGATTTCTAGTGAGTAAGTCTGGTCAGTGTATTCAGTAATTCTGTCACTCACAAGAAAAAGCTGTTCAGATTTATCCAGGGATTGGTTGATTAAAGAGAATGGTGAGAATAGGCTGCTTATTCAGAGGCATCCAGATCACATGGCATCATGGCTGTATTCAAATAACATGCATTTTAATATACATTTAATACATTCAGTATTCAGCCAGAGGCATATTTTGAGAGAACTCAAAACCAGGTTTCTGATAGAGTGCTAGTCACCATCTTATTAATTTTGAAATATTATTTTTTCTTATTCAGAAGACAGTCTTAAATTTTACTATTTAGGAGTTTAAAGAACCTTTGTATTTTTCTTTTTTTTCATATTTGCAAGAAATTATATCACTGGAAGATATTCAAAACCAGTAGTTTTTATTTGGTGTTTTTTCACTGGTTTTCATATGCAAAGTCTTCTGGTTTCTGGATGTCATAAAATTCAAATTGCAGGCACACATTTTTCCCTTGGAAAGAAATTAAATCATCATAACATTGATCACTGCAGTCATTCCCTGAGATTCTAGAGCAGTTTAAGAATCTAAGCTTTTTCAAATTATTCAAATGAGTCTCACTAGAAATATCCACTGTTAATTATGAGGAATTAATAAAAGTCATACAGTGTTCTTTTCAAACATTAATATGCTTCCTCCAAAGGGGAACTAAGAGAGTATTGTGAAGCAAACTTTATTGTCCCTACAGAAAGATATAACTGTGGGTTAACTGTCAAGGAAATATGACAATACTATCCTTTTTTCACTGACATTATATTTTGAAAACACAGAATATTAAATCAGGATACTATCAGTTATTCTTCCTTCCTTAAATTCAAGCCACAAAAGGTAGTGAAAATTGAGTGAAATTGACATTTTTTAACTTCTCAAATCTCTTTCATGATAAAAAATTAGTTGGATTTTTTTATTGTTATTTTACTGCGAATACTTTCTTTTCTCCCTTACTGGGTCACAGACTTGCCAAATGACTTTACATTGTATCATCTTAAATATGCATTATTGCCTATCATGTCAACCTTCAGAGATATAATCCCAAAAATGTATTCAGGTTGTTTAAAATCCACGCATATAATTCTGATAGAGAAACACTACAAGAATCTATTGTAAAAAAGATCCATTCAACCACAATATATTTATAACTTGTCACAGACTATTAATATGCATCATCCCAACAAAGACTCTCTTTGTTCCAAACCGAAAGTGGAAGAACTGAGCGAAGCTGGGAGGATTCTTGATCCACAGGCTCCTGTTGTTCATTCTTAAGCCACCATGGCTTCTTTTTCATGGATATACTTATTTACTTTGTCTTCTTTCAGGAATGTAAAAGGAGTTTAAAGTAGCTTTAGCTGGGCTGCAAGATTGGGTTAATAAGATTAAAGCAAATCTTTTCAGTTCTTCAGTCATCTTGCCTTGGGTTTGACTATGTGGTCTGGGAAGCCTTTGAGCTTCAACTGAAACAACTTTCACATTTCCCAAAATGCAAACTTCTTAATTAGCCCCAATCTTCACTGATGGAAGCCAGGTTCTGGAGAGCCATTTTCTACCTGCCACAAAATTGTTGTAGGTACTTGGCAGGTCTGTTCTGTCTCTGTGACACAAGTGTCCAGATGGCCCCAGTAATCCAGCTGTTTTCAAGGAAGGGCCCAGATAGTGAGGAACCATCAGCACAACACACTAACATGTGATTTCTAGGTGTTCCATGTGCTGAGGTGGCACTGCACTTCTGGGAGCTTGGATCACTAAGGTTGGGTCATTCATTTCCTCTTCCTCACATCCACACAGTGTCTGGTTTATGGCCTAATTTACTGTAGTGTTAAGCATGCCACATTCATTTCTGTCAGAAAACACCCTAATTTTTCAACAAAATAATATAAACTAACATTTTTTTTAAAGTCAAATATTTCACAGAAATTAAATATCTTTACATCCTGTTTAGCCAACATTGTCCAGCAGAAAACCATACCAAAAAATCTGAGAAAAAACCCCAATATTATAGAGTCATCAATATTTTCCTAAAACGTTTCTCTCACTACAATACAATGACATAACATTTCTTTGAGATTTTCTATTAAAACAGCATTTATTTTACTCTTTCTAACCTAGAAAAGAATTTCCACAGATGAATTTTGTTGAATCCATTATTTTTTGCAAGAAGGTTACATTTTAGAAAAAGAAACAAAATTATTTTCCAGAGGCAAACAAGATTCAGTGCACTTGATAGAATAGCATGAAATAAAATCGCTGGAAATTCAAGAGCAGTGATTCCAAACATCAATTTACGTATCTATACTTAGCTTATGTTACTTTTGTCAGTGTTTGTGATCTAAAATACCAACATCTAAAAACTGTCTGGCAGAACAGGATACCAGATTTTTGTAAAAGGCTCCAGTGGAGAGATCTATCTGGGGAACTTGAGATCATCATATATGGCACAAAACCTGAGTAAACTTGTACAAAGTGTTAATAATGTATAGAAACAGTAGGTCCAAGGAAACATGAATCAGTGGGGAAGAAATAACCAAGTACCCCTTGAGAAGCCATGTGCTTGCAGTTTTTTAGTGATCTCTGTAGGACTGAAGGTGAGGGTGATCTGGTTGAAATACTATATTTTGAATTTTACAAAGCTATCTGCCTGATCTCTTGTGGTAGGCTCCAAAAGAAATTAAAACTTTAAGGTGCAACACAAATACCTATCTGTATAGTATGGAACAAAAAGAAGGATAAATTATCATTCTGGAGAGGTATGTCAATAATGCAGACTGGTAGGAATCTGCATTAACTTCTGCAGCGTCCAAATAAGGCTGTCATTGCTAACTTGTTCAAGGTTCTCAAGTTGGAACATCTAGGTATGTGAAGCCTAGGACAAATATTAACCATTATTTAGGAGAAAATAAAACATTACTTCAGGTGACATTCTGGTCCCACAGAGGGTAAAACAACACTGGGAGAGGGAGTGAGGAGGATCTGTGACACATTTTCCCTACAAAGAACAGCTAAAGAGATAATAATTGCCATATGGAAGAAAGATAACAGTCCATAAATAGATTTATGAGAAAGTGATATAAAACCAGAAGCAACCTGGATGAATCAAAATACTGCATTTAAAGGAGTGATACTGTACCACGTAATGAATACCAGAAGCAGAAATTCCTGGATATGTTCACAGAAAATAATCAAAGAAAGGGCGCTGTCCTTGACTCACCCTGTCCACATGCTGCTCACAACTAGGAGGGTGCACAGGGGGGATTATCACTGCTTCCCTAGGCATCTGCTGCTAGTCACAAACAAAGAAAGGAATCCAGGATAAGATGGACTCTTTCATCTGACCCATCATGGCAGCACTAATGTTTTTACTCAGGAGCCCCTGGCATTAGAGAGGCGAAACAATGTCAATTAGCTGATTAGCAGTATCCCGCAACAGGGAAAAGCAGATGCTCTTAAACTAAATTGCTCTATTTGGAACGCATACAGGGCTGCAGCAGAAGTTCCCACAGAGATCTTGCAGGCTGGCCAGCTGCAGTCCTGCTCAGCACAGCTCCATGTCCATCCCAGGGGCGTGAGGCAGGACAGGAGGTTATTGCCCACCTTTGTGATGCACCCATCCAAGCTCACTGCAGGACCACCTACTTTAGAAGCAAACCACACATACAATCCTGGTATTACTTGTTTCTTTCTTTTAAGTTGCTGACACTAAACCTACAAGCTTTTTGAGATCAAGGCTGCCTGAAAATTTATATATGTGAAACAGACAAATGTCAGTGTCCACCTCTATTACCTTATGGGTTTGGTTATGTCCTTCATTTATGGTCCTTGCAATTGAAAAAATGCTTTGACCCTACAGAAGAGCCTCTATTAGAATCAGAATTGATACAGATCTCTTTACCAGTCAACAAGAACTAAAAGGAGACAGAAGGAATCTAATGACTATAAAACTTTTTAATCTAATTTGGATCGCCAGGGCTAGTGCTTTGAAATCATAAGATTTTACCCACTGTAAGGCATCATCACAGATCAAAAACAAAGTCTTTGGAGTGGCTTGTACTCTAATATTTTTGGATTTCTCTTAAGTGCCACTTAGGTCTGAATTTCTTTGATTTAAGGATAGCTATGTTATCACTACTATGTTTTATTGTCATTAAATGGCACGTCCACTTTCAGCTGTAATCAAGATTTTTCTTGTGTGGTAATATAGGGTCTGGTTATAGGACTTTTGCTAAGAGAGAGTGTAATTCACAGAGCACTTTGAGATTTGCAAGCAGGGTCTCATAATTCAGTCTAAAGAATAATAATGGAAGGCAGTGGAATTAAATTATTAACATTATATGTACACTCAATTTTGTTTCAACTGACTTTTCATCATGAGGACTTTTCTTGACATATAAATATGAACGTCTATGAAGGAGGGAGATTTTTTTGATTGTTGTGAGAGAATGAGATTATTAAAAGGAAATTAGTAACTTGGATAAAAACTTCAGCCAGGAACCGAGTATTACTACAGGCAGAAGCACACAGTCCTCACAAGGATTGTGCAAAATAGAGAGCTCTAATCATACGCATCTTTTTGCATTTAGGCATAATCAACTGAAAAGGGAAGTGAGGCATATTTTGTCAGGGTTATGCAAACCACAATTTTTGTGAAGATTACATCTCAAAGCTGAACACCATGGCTACTGAAGCTTTTTGTCTATGACCAGTTTTGCAATAGTCTCCACAAATCCACACCACAAATCATGAATCATAAAACCAACACACAAAAAAATACCTGAGTCCCAGAGACATTGCCACATCATGGCCAGATCCAAAGAGAACTAAAGCTGAAGAAGTGGACTATAGGTAAATTTAGCAGCCAATGTCCAAAACAGCAATTCTGAAACGTGTGACTGTTCAGGAGCATCTTCTTCACAGAAGAGAAAAATTTCCTGTTTACTACTCTGTTAGCTCTGTTCCTCTCTAAGTGAAAACTATATTATGCTTTGGTATTCAGAAGAACACAGTGCTATACATAAAATATACAATTTGGAGTGTTTTATTCAGAAATAATTCTGAAATCTGTTAAGGTAAAATAGTTCTGGTAAATTAATATATTTCAAATGTCAGATACAGTTTGTGAACTCTTTACAAGCCAAAATGGGAGAAAAACAATAACAATTATTATTTGTTGTGAATAACACAACTCTTCCACCAACCAATATTAGGCTATTATAGTTTAGGATAAGCTGTTGCCCTCTCAATAATAAATTTCTACTGATTACATATTCTATCCAATTAATAAATTAATTCTTAAAAATGTCTGGCATTCCCTCCATTGAGACTGACTTGCTCTAAATTTCCAAAAATGCAAGCTACTGTGTTGCTGTACAACTTATAGCTATATACCTGCCTGTGTTTATTTCTAACTTTAGCAAATGTTTTAACTTATTATCCCCTTTTATGGATGAAACATTAATTATACATTTTACTCTAATCAGTGCATTTCACTTTATTTCAATGTCCCTATATTTCAGTTTCTTTTCATCATATATTTGACTTGAAAAACACTGGGGATTTTTTATTCTTTGCCTTAAATTGTTTCACAGAAATTACACAAATTGACCAAAATAATTTCTTCATTAAATCTAAGTAATGGGTTCCAGAGTCTTTCTACTGTCTCCCAAAGGAGAGCTGCCATTCCAGAAGGCCAGGTATGCTGGAGATGATGTTCAGTAGTGTCTCTAGGAGAGAGAATCAGTATTCTCTTTAGGAGATAGTTACTAGTTGTCACAGACACATTTTATGAAAAATCCTTTCCTTAAGATTTTTCCTCCTGCGAATCTGAGAGGCCTCAGGAACAAAATGTAAACAATGATTATCTGCTGCTGTGGAATGCAACAGGTGGAGCTGTGATTGGTCTCATGTGGTTGTTTCTAATTAATGGCCAATCACAGTCAGCTGGCTCGGATTCTCTGTCCGAGACACAAACCTTTGTTATCATTCTTTCCTTTTCTATTCTTAGGTAGCCTTCTGATGAAATACTTTCTTCTATTCTTTTAGTATAGTTTTAATATAAAAATAATAAATCAAGCCTTCTGACACATGGAGTCAGATCCTCATCTCTTCCCCCATCCTAAGACCCCTGTGAACACCGTCAAAACTAGTTACCAGTCTCTGTGTTCAAAATCACTGGCCATATTCTCCAGCTGTCTGCTCACTTGTTTTCTGATTAAATTTAACCCACTTAGAAGACTTTCTCTTTTCCCAAACAAATTATTCTCCTAAGACATTCAGGCTATGAGAAATGCCAAGGCATTTATGCAAATATGAATAGTTTGAAGTATCATCTAGTTCAGTAAAACAGAGCGCAAAGGAGAGGCCAGCAAATATCTCATAGCATGCACATCCTTAGCTGTTGTGGCAATGTGCCTCAGAGAATGTGTCACACTGGAGGCACCAGGGCTCCTCTCAGTCCTGCCAGTGGCAGAGAAGGACCTGGGGACTTTAGCAACTCTATGGGTCAACAGTTGGTCCTGTGAGTCAGCCATGGGTCCATGGTGTAGAAGAGAAGAAGAAAAGGCACAGGGGTAGAACTCATGAAATTGTGCAAAACCCTGAGGGAAGGAAGCAAAAAGACAGAGCCAGGCTCTTTTCAATGGCACCCAGTACAAGACCAGAAGCAATGGACTCTCACCAAAACACAGGAAGTGCCATCTGATAATGAGGAAGAACATTTTACTGCGAGGGTAACCAAGCACCGACACTGTATTTTGTCATTACAGTTTCCAATACGAGTGCTTTGTAATTTGAGGGCACTGATGTATTTACACAGCATCTTTTGGATAAAAGATCTTTTCCTTGCGTATTTTTTCACTGTAATGAAGTACTGGTTTAGAATACTCAGAAGAGTTCACTGAGTCATACAATTCACCCACTTAGAAATACGTAGAAAAGTTTCTAGGACGTTATCTAAAAATGGGGCCAGCACAATTAGCTTCCCATAGCTGTTTTTCAGTTCTGCTAGGAAGACTAAAAAGCTGCTGTCAAGCTCCATTTTATTTCTTGTAGGATGCCAGTTTCAAGAAATACGCTGATTTTTACAACTAAATTAGATTACAACCATATTTAATGAAAAAGCAGGTCTCTACTGATGTTTCTAAAGCTTTTCTATTGCATAAAGAATCAGCAGTGACTCACATTGTTATCTGTAACAGAGTTTATGAACTGTAAGACATAAATAAGTTAATCATATCTCTGTTGCCTCAATAATATGAATTAATAAGGTGTTGAATGGATTGTGGAAATTAATTTATTCTACTGAAATGACATTATATATTTGTATGGAAAAGAATGAAAATCCTCTTTTGAAGCCAGAAAGAAATTGAAATTTTAATAAAATTTGCACTGTAGCTTCATAGAACTGTTGGAGTTGGAAGGGACATTAGACCATCTGATTACAATTCCCCTGCCATTACAGGTACACCTTCCACTAGACCAGGTTGCTCAAAGTACCATCCAACCTGGCCTTGAACACTTCCAGGGATGGAGAATCCACAACTTCTCTGGAAAACCTGTTCCAGTGCCTCTTTACCATCTGAATAAAGAATTTCTTCCTATTACCTACTCTAAACCTGCCTTTACCCCTTGTCCTGTGACTCCATGCCCTTGTAAGAACTCTCTCTCTAGCTGTCTTTTAGGCCCCCTTTAGGTACTGCAAGGCCCTTGTACAGTGCCTCCAGAGCCTTCTCTTCTCCAGGCTGAGCAGCACCAACTCTCTCAGCCTGTCTTCATAGGAGAGGCGCTCCAGCTCTGATCATTTTCCTGGCCCTCCCCTGGTGTTGCTCCAACAGGTTCCTGTCCTGGAGCTTAATGCAGTGCTCCAGGTGGGGTCTCAAGAGAGCAGAGCAGAGAGGGAGAGTCACCTCCCTGGCCCTGCTGGCCACGCTGGTTTTAGTGCAGCTCAGGTTGTGGTCAGCTTTCTGGGCTACAAGCACACACTGCCAGGTCATGTTGAGCACCAACACCCCCAGGTCCTTCTCCCCAGGGATGTTCTCACCCAGCCCATATCTGTGCTTGGGATTGCCCTGGCCCAGGTGCAGGACCTTGCCTTTGGCTTCATTGAACTTCACAAGGTTTGAACCCAACTTTCAAACCTGTTAAGATCCCTCTGGGCAGCATCCCTTCTTTCCAGTCAACTGAGCCACACAGCTTGGTGACATGGATAAAATTGCTGAGGGTGCACTGAAGACCACTGTCCATGTCACTGACAAAGATGTTAAACCATACTGCTCCCCACACTGACTCCTGAGAAAGCCACTTGTCACTGGTCTTCACTTGGACCTGAAGCCATTGCCTTGCAAACCTGCAAGCGTGACCATGCAGCCAATTCCTATTCTCCAAGTGGTTCATCCATCAAATTCACATCTCAAGTTTAGATAAAGGGTTGTGTGGGACACTGTCAAATGCTTTGCTCAAGTCCAGGTAGACGACATCAGTCAGTCTTCCCTTAACCACCGACATCATAAGCACATCATAGAAGGCCACCAGATTTGGCTGAGTGTATTTTTCCAGGCAAACACATCTATCATTTCCTGTGTAACTCTACCATGATTCTCCTTTGGAAGGAAGACACTGGGATGTCAATGAGAAAAGACCCCCTGCATTAATGTCTCCAACCTGGTCAGTCCAAAGGTCTCAAAGTATGCAGTTCATGGAGCTTCACAGTATCAATGCAGGCACAGAGACCCGAACCTTAACAACCAAAGCTGGTGACCAAATAGGAAAAAAAGGAGAATTAATCTACAAAAGTAGTAACCATCCCACACTGGACACCTTATGAGGTGGTTTAGCATAAACTGAAACCCCAAGGATGCACCTCTGTGTCTTTGTGCCCAGGGATATGCTTTCAGCAGGCTGTCTTTGCTCAGAAATCCTGTTGCAGGAACACAGGAGATTGAATCTGAATGGTGTTAATTAATATTACTCTTTATATACTCATTTCATTTGTATCAGACACCATGTCTTCCATTACAGTTTAGCTCAAGAGTACTTCTAAAATATATGATTTCTCTAAAAAGAAAAGTTTCACATATGAACAAGCAAGATGTTGTGAAATGTACAGCTTTAAAACAGCTGAGAATCCAGCCCAGAAAGTGTCCAAAACTTAAAGTGTCTCTTCTGATGCACCATTTTCCACAGCTGTCCATAACACTTTATTTACTACGTGGTTTTGTCATTATTTATAGGCACAGGCACAGATGCACACAAACAACTGTGTGGATGAATTTCTGATGTGATATTACATGCTTTTACTTTCGGTCCAAAGCTCCGCTAGACCCAGTTGATTCTGAAATAAGTGCTTTCAGGAAGCATATTGGAATAACTTGAAGAATATTTCTTCTGTTTCTACTAATAAAGGAAAGGATTCAAGCCACATCTGTACTGTTGAATTTCCAGACAAGGTGTGCTTTTTCTACCAAGGATATGCCAATAATTCAAGACAATCAGCAGGTGACATTACAGAGGAAAGTCTGAACCAACAAGCTGTACAAACAAAATAGCAATCAGAAGATTTAATGCATTTCTGATGTACATTTAAGGCATTGACACTGGGCCACAGATGTACATGTGTTGTGTTTTATCTTGTTGAGATATGGCTTGTGAGAACCTATTATAGCACATCATCACCCACAAGTACTGGGCCCAGCAAAGGAAAAATTCCATCACACATTACTCCTGCAGATATATTAGAGAAACAAATTGTACTTGGAATTGAAAAGTCACAGGCTTATTCTGTCTTAATAAATTCCTGCCAAAAGGCTAAGTGTAAAACTAGAAATACTTCCCAAATGTTGTTACTGTATTATCATCTCTGACATCTCAAGGGCTGCTAGGGGAATCATCTAGATATCATTTCAGAGTTCTCACAATAAATCTGGGAGTTTTTTAACCATTTTTTAAATCAGCTTGGTTTTATGTAGCCTGTACTTTTTGAGTTTCCTGTACTTGAAATTTAGCATCACCTTTACCAAAAGGCAAAGGCTGCTTAATAACAAAAACTCTGACACATTGGTGGTGTGATGATACCATACACTTTTCAAAATCATAGATACACCTTCAAATCTTACTTTAACATTGCCAAAGACACAGCCTGAAATTCTGTGATGCATCAAAAGAATCTTAATAGATCTCATTCTGCTCCTACACTGCCATATTTATTCTAGATTCTACATCACATTTTGAACATTTTTTATTCTGTTATCAATTCTTTCAAGACTCTTGATTGTTTTCTAGCACACATACCTTGTAACTCATCTAAATGTCACGGTAACATAAAAATATTATAAAGTTCTCCATTACATTTCTGTTCTCTTATATTTTCGATTCTTTACCTCTTTTACTGAATACATGAGGAGTTTATAACACACTGGTATGAGGGAGACAATGTGCACTAGGAAAGACCACTTTTTTTGAAATTATTCCAAAACAAGCTGTCTTTCATGTCAGCTAGGAAAACCATTTTGTCTCATGTTATTTCTGCTACAACTAAATGTAAAAAAAAACCAAAAAACCAACCAACCCAACAAAAAAAGCCCAGAGAAATGCACAAAGTGTGCCTATGCCATCAATTTAATGACTCAATTACCCTGCTTCTTTGACAGGCAACACTTCAGAAGTGCTGATATTTCCTGGGATTGAGCAATATCAATTAAGCAATGCTTACCCAGGCAGCACCCAGGCCTGGCTGAAAACTTAGGTAGGCAGGTACTGGGATAAGACATCTTGCTTTGTTGCCCATTCCAGTCTTCCAATACCTTACATTCAAAACCACATTCATCCCACCCTCCTCTGCACATGTTGCACACCCTCAGCTTCACTTCACTGAACATAACTATCTCTGTTCCAACATAATGTCATATGAATTCTGAAAGAAACTTTAGCAGATTTTGTAACTGAGTCTCAATAAGAAAAAAAACTTTTAGATCAGGAAAAAACAACCCTGACAGGTGCTTTTATCTATCCTATGCAAGGCATGGGGTAGCTTCCAGTGAGAAGATGTCTGTGCTTGTCTGGAGGAGCTGATCAGGACATTCTGTGGTGAGGGCTATGAACAACAACTGGCCAGAACTGGGCCTTGGTGTTTTCAGTCTAGAAACATAAGCAAAGACATTCCAGGTCAGGTTCAGTACCACACTGAGTCATGTATCCCAGCAAACACTGGTCCAGCATGGTGTGATGAAAAAATAAACTGAAATTGTAAGAAAAATGCATTAATTAAATTTAATGTTTAATATGAAACAGGAAATTATGTATCCCTTGTGAGTAAAGTTTTGCCTTATGAAACACGGTTGTGGACTCTGTCTATCAGTGTGCTTAATTTTTATGTTTAATACTTTTTTGCTCAAATAATTCAACGCTCTAAGTGTTAAAATAATAAAGTATTTGTGTAAAAATAATTGCTGCCTTGTGGTCCAAGAAGTCCTACCACGTTATTCATACAGCAGAAGAATAATATGAATAGCAAAGGTCACCTTGCTTTTCTTCAATCCTGTATCTTTTATCATTCTGTGCTTCCTTCCTAAAACGTTCCAGCACTTTTTTATATGAGAATGTGGACAGCTCTAGATTTGCAATGTCATTCCTTCACAGGCGAGGACAACATAAATTTCTCACCAATCCTTCACCTTCATCCTTGTGCATGTCCCCATGCATTCTTTTGGAGGTGAGGAATTAGGCAACTGCAAGTACTTTGGGTAATGAGGGTGCTTTATCAAGTATCTAGCTTTTTGGGAGGATGTCTTTCTTTCTTTTCTTTCCCATAAGTGAAATTTTCTTACAGTTAAAGTTGATATGGCTACTGCTGAGCTTTGTGTGAGTTCACATCTAGTGTTCCAAGAGACCTCCAAACCTCCTCCAAGCTTAAAGTGATCAGACATTTAGTGATCAGCCATTTCTGTCTTTGTTACAGCATCTTGCAAAACCAGAACAGCAGTTTGCTCTTGGCTGTGTACAGGCTTCTCCACAGAGCACTTTACATCAGCAATCAACAGGTAGGCCAGATAAACACAGGTCTCGAAATAATGAAGTAGCAGCTTGTCATTTCAGCTGCGATGGAAGTCAGCAACTGTGGTGTCAGGTATGAAAATGTGCAGTAGAGAGGGGTGGAGGGGTGATCTTGTTCTCTGGCATCTGAACAAGACAGAGAAGACAACTGGGTTTCACAGTTGCGCATCAGTGCCTCAGTTTAAAACTTGTTAATGTTAACAGGCCCTGGTAAATGAGTGAAAAGAAAATTGATCATTAAATGGTGCGATTAAATGTATGAACAAGACATACAGATACCAGAATCTTTCTGTGTACTGAATGTAGCAGCCTTATAGGCAACAAGCTTACAACGTACACCTGCAGATCCCACTAAATTGTTTGGATTGCACACTTTACTGTAGGTCAGGGCTGTTAATCACCAGAACGCCCCAGGGCAGCCACATACAGCCTTATTTATGGGCAAATCAAGAAACTGAAATACTGAACCGTGCCTGATTAGCTGCACTAATATGCTACTTGTGGCTAATTTCTGAGCTGCTTAATTCGCAGGTGTTTGCCCCAGCCAATAAATCATGCTTTCTACCTCCTCTTTGCACTCATGACCTGCCATGCATATGTGCAGCCTGTTTAAGTGACAAGCAGGAAATAATTGATGGTGCATTAAATCACTCTGGTGCTTAGTGAACTGGCTCCCCTTTGAAACAGGCCCTGCTATGTTCTCACTCCCAGGCTCATTTCAGATGTTATTGTAACCCAAGTCTTCTGCGCCACTGCTCGCAACCTTTCAAAGGTACAATGTGTACATTTCCTCATTTTTATTTGTTTTACTTGTAGAGCACATGATTTGCATAAGCCATCGCTATTAAATTTTCCACAACAGTTAATCACCAATGTGATGAAACAGAACAAAATTCCCTGGACTGAGAAGCTGGGAAGGAACATACCAGGAGCCTTGGCACATCCAGCCCTGCTCTGCACAAGAAGAATACGAATAATAAGAATAATAAGAAGCTGTCAGCTATAAGGTGTTCTCAGTCATGTTTTGTGCCAACCATCACTAAGTTCCTCACCCTGATTTCCTTCCTTCAGGTGAGACAGAGGGATCTGAAAATTGAACTCACAATTCACTTCTACCTCTTTCTTAGTCACAATGTAGCAGACTCATGTTCTTTCCTGTATCTCAACCCAAAACCACTGAGAAATTGCAAACTTTCCAAGCTTTAATTGAAAATGTTGTTGAGAGTACACTGGAAGGCCCAAAAGCAGGAAAGACTATTTTTCCATCTGTCTTATGACATATTAACAAGGGGTTCAGTGAAGTAATTTTTATTTTGGGGGAATCTGTGTTATTCAGATTACATTGTACCTGAGATCATAGTTCCTCAGAGAATTCTGGATGAATCACAAAAATCTTTTCTGTGTGTCCATCTTTCCAATGTCCTTTGGAGCAAAGGAGAAGAGGCAAGACCTAACCACTTCTTTCCACTTTAAGGAAGTCTTAACACTGTCCATGATAAAGTTCCTTAGCCTTCATTCTGACATCTAAGTAGAATAATCTCAAAGGAAAGGATTTCAGCAAATAAGTAAAGATTATGGGTTTTGATCAGTTTTACTTGCTATTTATGAGTTATACTGACTCCAAAATGGGTAATGAGGTAGTGTGCTATTAATGTATTACGCAAAGTTTAGTGGTAATCTACAAACCACAATGTTGTTAGAACTCTTGTGGTGACAGCTAAATTGGGGATTTCTTGAGCTGTTTATTCTAGGGGCACTTAAAAATGACAATATTTGTTTAAAAGAGTTTTAAATTTCTACATGTACACTTACCTGGGAGAACTTCTCTTGCTGCAGCTAAGGGCGGCAGAGGAAAATTCACCCTTCCATAGAGAAGGCAGCTAATTAAAGAAAAATTAAAAGAAACTGAAAAAAAAGGGATAAAATGCCTACAAGTGACAGAAAATTTTTTAAAGATCATGTATTAGCCATTCAAATTAACAGTGAATCACTCCTACCACCAAAATATACTTCTCATGTGTTTCATTGGAAATTGAAAAGGTAAAGAAAGCAATAGCAAATCTGAAAAAAGGGTAATTATCCTCCTTATTTGTAGCCAACTGAAAATGTCTTAAAAAGCAAAAATTTAGACAAATTACAGAAAAATTCCCCCACACAGTAAGGCGCATAAAAATGGAAATAACTTTTTTAAAGCATGGGAAAAAAAATTAATACCAAAACAAGAAACTGTTTGGGTTTTTTTCCAGACTTGATATGTAATCTATGAAGTGAGCAGAAGGTCAAAGTTTATACAGAGAACTTACATGCCCTATAGTAGCCAGCAGTAAATTTACAATACTGAGTTACATGACCATGTAGCCTGACCTAGCATGGTAATTTTATGTTCTTATCTTCTGAGATTGTCAAACTAAAGTTCTGCTGACAGGGTGCTCTTTCCTGCTCTTATATACTTTCCTTGAATGCCAAGAGAATATTTTTTGACTTCTGTGGAAGCTGTAAAGGCATGCTTTGCTGTAGACTTGCAAAAGAGTTGGGTTATGATTGGGATTAGGAGTGGTTTTTATTGGATTTTTAAACTTCAAGGCCAGAAAGAGGTATTATGTTTGCCTAAAGTAATTTCCTTTGCTATCCAGTTATGGCATTTTTTCCTAAGCAATTTCTGAATCTGACGGAATTATTGTTTTCTGTTAAAAAGGAGTTTGTTTAGATTTAGAGACATTATGAAGAAACAAACATTTCTGTATAAGGACATAACATTTTTACTCTATTTATTACTGAAAATTTCGTTTTCTTTTGGTGCCTAATTTTCTAAGAATTCTACTAGAGAATAATGCAGTGCCTGCAATTAGTATCATTTCAGTTTAACAGACTGCGGTGTTTTGACTAAAAATATGTTTTCCTTTAAATTTAGTTTTCTTGGAAATGAATATTTGGGGTCAGGGTTTTTGTTTTGTTTTGGGTTTTTTTAGTTAAAATAGACTTTTCTTTGTTTTTTCTGTATTACCTAAAAATTTCATAACCTTCTTATTAAATATTTTTATGTGCTTTCTCAGGGATTAGAAAATTGTTATTGAAACTAATTATTAAATCAATTAAATTCAATCATGGATTTATTTAAGAAATGTAACACCTTCTATGACATGTTCAGTAGATAATTCAGATAACACTTGAATAAATAAGTGCTATAAATTTCAGCTTGATGATAGGTCACAAATAAATAATAATATAACTGAAATAGGGAGTCAAGGAGTGAACAAATTTGTACAGATCTTCAGTTCTTCGCTTATAACCTGTTGAAAGTGTTTCCAGGAATAAATTACTTTGTGGTCAGCTGATGTCCATGGGAAAACACCAGATGAATTTGAAGTGGACAGGGATAGAAAATACACACACACACACACACACACATTACCAGTATCTCTACTTGATATTTTGGGTATCTTAGGACTTCTTGTACCAACCTAGAGAAATCATCAAGACAATATTCATTGGCTCAGTTCCGTACCCTTTTTAAAGTCCAGGACACTGTGAACATGGTGCATTGGACACAAAAACTGTTTTCTGAAAACTAATCTTAATATTATTCCATTGTCATTCTGGTAATTTTTGTGGTATTTCAAAGAAAATTACTGAAATTTTCATTAGGATTTACATAAGGCTCTGATCAGGACAATCAAATAATATAATTTACTTTTGTTTGCATTTTTTTTTTCTTTCCTCACTCACTTTCTTTTATAATACAGATAAACCTGTGCCTCAATCATGCTAACATCCTGTTTAGCAGACACACAACAAACTGATGCAAGGATCATAATTGTGGATTTGCAGACCAATTTTTCACACTTCTGAAATAGTCTGAAAATCTAATCTGAAGGTTCTGCTCTTTCAAAAAAAGAAATTGTTAAATAAAGTGAAATGTACTTATAAGTTCCTTTAAACTGTCTTGATTTTTATGTTTGTTTCCTCTTACAAACATATTTTTCCGAGTTCAAACTTCAGTGAATTCAATAACCCTGAACTTTCAAGGCTGCAAAAAAGTCACAGGGTGTTACAATAAATCCTACAAGAATAAGCTGAGAATAAAACAAGCTCCTAAATTCTGGAGGGGCGTATCAAGATGAGGACTAACACTAGGCTGTGATCACTAGCTGGGTGTGCACCAGTAGAACTCTGAAAGAGTTTGCTGAAGTTTCTCTATCTTGTCAAAGTGATGAGGTAAGTAGAGAGTTAAGATAGTTTGGGTAGTTTAGATACCTTAATTGCTCCTGTCCATATTCACAATGCTCTGAGTGTTTTAGAAATTGAAACTACCCCATGTCATTTTTGTGCTTCAAATTATTTCTGATTTTGGGCACTAATCCTGAAAATACACTCTGTGCTAGAAATAACCAAAAGATATTTGCAATTTAAGCACATATTAACAAAGATACCTATTATTATTGAATTTTGGTTTTGTTTGCTTCATTGTTCTTGAATTGATTTCCCAGTTGAATACCCACTCTTTCTTCACATTCTGGATCACCAAAGAAATACTCTATGACAATTCATAAATGGAAAATGGAAAGATATAATGCAACTTAGTAATCCAATCCAATTGTCACATTGCTGAAATGTAAGCATGGAAAGGGGATATGGGAACGTCAAGAAGTGTGATTTCTGTATTTAAGAATTAAAGGTGTGCCAGACTTTACTGTCAGAATACCTTTTCAGGAGGCAGAAATGAAAGTTTATATTACAAAGGTCACTCAGAGAAGAAGAATGTCACGAAGTTAAGTACATCCTGGAAAGCTCAGATAATAAGGAATATCTTTTTCAGCACTAAAATGATAGATTGCAAGAATGGCAAAAAAGAGAACATGGCAGAGAGAAGGGGAAATCAAGACAAGAGAAAAATAAAATAGAAGGGTAATACAAGTGAATCTGTAGAAATCATAAAAGAAACTCTTGGAAACAAGAGTGAAACTTATTGAATAAACTAAAACTTATTCAGAACATTCAGATGGCAAGATTCAGAAAAATCACCAGCAGAGTGGCATCTCAGCTGATTGAAAGATGCTTGACAGATACATTTTTTAAAAATTGTCATGTGTTTTCATATAACACTATATGAATAATTTAACAGCAATGCCAAGATTTATGAAAATAGTATTATAAGTAAATTTTTAATACCTGAGACAAGACATTGTGGGGGTTTAGGGTGGCTGTACAGTTCTAATTTATACAAACATAGCATTTAACATGGACTTGCAAAGCTGGTACAAGATCTTTCTGGATTTCTTCATATCAAGAAAGATGAAAGCTTGATGAAGTTTGGGAATTCTGAGCTAGTTGTCATTTAATACAATCTTTGCCAAACAGAATATATATAAAACTGTCAATGCCATATTTACACAGAATAGCAGTCTTAATTATTTTTCATTTAATATTTTGGCTTCCTTTGATGAATTCATCATAAAGTTATCCTTTATATTGAAAAGGAAATTTTATTATGTCATGGAAATTTTACAGACAAGAGCATTATGTAAAGTTTGTCATTTTGGCCTTGAAAAATCCATAAGGAAGAGCATGTGCAGGCAGAATTGATTTTGTTGCTTGCACACTTGGCCATGTGAGAGAGACAACGTGAGAGAGACAGTGTGTTCTGGTTTCCTGTGGCATCTGCTGCACCTTGGGTCAGAAACCCACCTGTGCTCACCATCTTACACTGTCATACAGCGCATCAAAGTTACTGAACAAGCAGAAAGTAGACACAATTCCACCAATTTACCTCTGCAGCCCTCAGCTGCAGGATTGCAGCCATTCCATCCAGATGTGGAAATGTCCAGAGGGAACACAAGTGGGTGGGGTACAAAAATACAGACAGTGTCTGTTTTAAATTTTTGATGCTATAACCATTTTACAACTTCATCTGCCTCAGTGTCTCCCATAGGGAGAAGATAGTAAGCTGAATTTCCATGATTTCCATGAAGATCAGATGTTCAGACACAAACCCAGTGATTCTGAAATCTAATGGTGAGCATAATCAATCTCAAACAAACCCATTGTCTTAAGGAAAAACATAATTTTAAGTGAAATTATTTAGACAATGTAAGTATCTATTGTGACCCGAAGGGCAGAGGTTATGGATTCAAGCTTTTAGGGCAATTGAGGCCAATTTTAGGACAACCTTTCTGGTAAAACCTGTTCTTTGCAAAATATATCAGAAGACAGATAACATACTATTCTAATAATGTGGGTATTCCCCCCTTTTCCTCTACCAATATTAAAAATTTGATCAAGGCTAAAAAAAAAATCCCGCAAAAGTACAAATAATCTCTGGGTCAACAATTATTAATAAAAATCCCAGGTTCCTCTTCCTCTACTGGTAAGCTAAAGAAATACTTTCTTCTCAACACGTCATTTCCTACCCACAGTAATTTCCAAATCTTCCAGTGTTTTATTTTAATTATACGCTACAATATCTTTTACCTTGACCAATAGTAATTTCTTATCTATAGAGAGCAAATATTTGATGAACATAGCCTTCTCTTAGAAAGTATTCTAATCACTGAATTTATGTCAGGAATATAAAACTTACATATACATTGAGATTGGTTATAAAGTCTGGCTATGTTCTGGCCCATGGATTACTTGAGCTACAGAAATACAAGTCTTGTACCAACCAAAACCACCCCATCATGCTGTGGACACGGTGACTCTAAAATATTTGGAGGTGCTGGGGTCAACTTGTTATCCCTTAGAACACTAACAATTGACAAAATCACCCAGAACAGTCTTTTCTTTGGACATCTCTTGATGTCAGGTTGAAATTAAAGCAAGAAAAAACACAAAGAGAAGAAATATCCATGAATCCATAGCATTACCTCCAGGCATCTTCCACTAGGAACAGCTGTGTTTAAAATGCAGTTCCTTCTACACTGGAACCCAAGCTATGCTGTTTACTCTGCAAAAACAACTGTGTAGCAGCAGTGATTGTACATGAGAGAGAAATTGGTTAAGGCCTTTCAGCTCTGAATAGCATGAAATCTCAGGTTGTTAATCTTGTTTGTCCACCTAAGAGATTTTTTGGGATTGAAGTATTACCTGAAGATATGTCCTAAGCAAGTTCACTTAACCAAGAGTAATGAGTCAGGTCTTAGTGCAAAGTTTTGACTTTTGCAATATATTTTTGTAATGCATTTTTAAAGAAAGTTTTCCAAAAGCATGCAGACCATTGCACAAGTACATTAAGCCTATAAAACAAAACAAGCAGATTCCTAATGTATTTTAATCTCTGCAGTGAGAAATATTGGAACATTCCTGTTTTCTGCTCTTCAGACTGCTGTATATCACACATGACTACCAATAACTGTTGTGGCTATTTTTCTCCTTCTTTTCATTCTTTTTCAGTACATTGTGGCTTATTTTGAAAAACAGATTCTATTTCAAAACCATAAACAGCATAAGACTCTTAATTTAAAAAAATAGATGTTTTATGAAAATGCTGTACTTATTGCGTTGCAGTTGTGTATGATATTATGGGTGGGACTGAGACTGATTATACAGGTCCTTTACATTCCTATGGATTCTTTTCACCAGTGGGGTACAAAAGGTCTCTACAAAAACTGTAATTAGGCCTCAGGGCTTTTTTCTTTTCTGTGAGTAGTTCTCTGATTTCAGAAATCATGACTGTCACAATGAAATCTACCAATTCACGAGCCAACAATTTCCTTGGTCATCTGGCCCTGCAAAAGCCAAAGGCAGCCGGAATGGAAGAACTTACAGGATCATCCATCAGCTGAGGACCACCTCTATTTTCTTCATTCATAATAAAGACATATTCCAACTGTTTTGGGAAACTCCTGTGCTGGAGATCCCACAAAACTTCATGTCAAAGCCATGTACTTGTTACTTTCAGATAAGGATTTATTTGTTTGTTTGTTTTAATACAAAACAAGTACATTTTTGCTGAATAGCAAAAAAGTTTATTCCTGTCATTGATATTAAAAAAATATAGTTATGACTCTTTAAGCTAAATAGCATGATTTCAATCAACCTGTTTTAACAGGTGACACTGATCTTTTTCATCCTTCTACTAATTTGATTTTCCTCTTGTGGAAAAGCATGGTATTAACAAAAATGAACTTGGTGTGCCAGCTTGGGCCATCACAGCACTGAGCAGAATATAATCACAGAATTGCAGAGTTTGAAGGGAATCACAAGGATTTTCAAATCCTGCTCCTGGCCCTGCACAGGACCACCCCAAGAGTCACACCAGTGCCTGAGAGCATTGTCCAAATGCTTCTTGAACTTTGTCATGCTTGGTGCTCTAGGTCACATGTTTCTGTGGCTATGTTCTTAAAATCCCATGGTGGTGATTTTCTTTTTGTGACACCATTGGCATGATTGACTGATCCTGGGGCCCACTGAAACCTCACAAGTTTCTCTGCTCCAGCCCTCCTGCTCAGTCAGCTTGCACTTGTTCTTACAGCTATTTATTCTTCTCTAAGTATACTGCTCTGCTGATTCAATATTTTTATCTTTTCAGTTTGTCAGAAACTCTTTTTTCTATTCTAATCATGTCCACCTGCATCAGCCAATCTAACAGGTTCCTTAAGCATCTTTTCAAGTCCTTTGCCCAATTCTCTAGTGAAAAACTCAAATCAGGACAGATCTCTCTGAGACTCATTCACTGCACTCTTCCATTTTGAAAATGTACTGTTAATAAACTTATGGGTATGGTTTCCCATAAGTTTTGAACTAGCAACAATTTGAACTAAACCACCTTGGCCAAGCTTAATTTTAAGACCACCCTAAAAAAAGCTTTATCAAAAGATGTATATTCTGTCACCTTCTTCCTTTGCCTGTCATGTAATTGTTTTGATATAATTTGCCCCTCACAAACCCCTGATGGGTGTTTATTCATTTCTATTATCACTCAGATGTTAGCAGATCCTTTCATTACTAAGTGCATGTATTTTTTCTAATAATGGAATTTTTTGCTACTGCCTTATATTTCCTTCTTCCTCTTTTTTTTTTTTTTTTTGTTTATAAATGGAGATGTCCTTTGCCATTTTCTCCTTTGTGGAGCTTCCACAAGGTCTCAGAGAAAATGGCATTGCTCAGTGTTAAATGTCTGATCACAGTCCATCCTTTTGGCAAAGATGGTAGTGTGCTGCTTTGTGGCACACTGCCATTCTTTCCAGTAGCCTTCATGCTACAGCACATGTGCAAGTAGTAAAAACATAGAAAAGCAGCAGAGAGAGCTGTTACCAAATTAGTAGAATATATTTAAGTTTCTTTAATTGATGACCACTTTGTTTTACCTGATTGTTTCCTAGTTTTGGCCCTATATATTTCTTACAGATAAAGGGAAGCTCGCTCCTTCTCCATCTCTTTCCACGTCTGCCTTCTTCCTTTAATTCTTGTTCTCTGCCTGTTATTGTGAGCTGCAGATCTTGCAGGATCTAATAAGATGAATGTTATAAAGTGAGAATGGGAAGCTCTGTGCTTTCAATGAACTAATCTCTACCCTGGTCTAAGGGGTTTATTTGCAGCTGAAAGTCCTGGCAGTCTAGAAATAAATGCCTCATAAAGAATTACTTAATTTAGTTAATAATGTTTGAATCAAGTCATTCTTCATTTTCCATAAAACTAGAATAGGCTAGAAGTAATTCAATTATTTTTTACAAGTACTAATGAATAAAGTAAATGTGTAATTTCCAATAAATTACATAGTTACTTGTGGTGTGAAAAATTGTGCACTCAAAACAAGTAAAAAATGTGTCACTTTTATTTTTATAGTATGTCCTTTAGAAGATATATTAAAGCACTGTTTATTTTATCCCATGGTACTCTATAGAAAACTGTAGATTAATTTTCCCTCAGAGAAGTCATATAGTATTTCAACCCTGAAAGAAAAAAATATGCCTTGGAGAGAATCATTCAGGTACCTTGTATAAATTCTTCAGTAATAAGAAATAGGTATTTATGCATTTCACAGACAGCCTGTATCTGTTGAGGAAACACGCTCTTGCCCTGCTAAAGGAAAGATTTGGGGTTTTTTCTAATTCTTTTTGCCCCTTTATAATTAAAATGGAAACTTATGTATAATCTTGCCCTCTTGGACAGTGTTCTGTGTTTAGACTTTAGTTTCTCTGGGCAACAGGGAGGACAGAAGAGTCATGAATGGAAATGAAATTAAGTACCACTCATGCCATGCCATCCCTCCTCTTTTTCTCTCAAAACCCAAGAAAATCTGGATGTGTAAATGACAAAGGAACTTCAAATTTTCAAATATAAAAAAGAGGCAGCCTAGAACAGTACAGTATTTATAAAAATATAATTACTCTGAGCTGGAATCCCCCTTAGCATAGCATGCAGGCACTGCCTACAAGTAATGCATCCACTGATTGTGCTGCTGCACTGAGGCAGAAAGGGAAAATAAAGAGAATCACAAAATACATATCTCAGTTACCATAAATGAAGCAAATCCGCTTTAGCTTTGCTGTGACCTCCAGGAAGCAGAGCATGAAGTGCTTTGATTTATCACAAAATTGGAGCTTGCATCTAGAAATGTAAGTGTGGGATCATTTACTTAAAAGCTGTAGTCATCACTATAATCTTTAAGGAGCCAGATCCTGAGGCAAATTACTGATGTGCTGATGTACTAAGGCCTAGAAAGCCAGTCAGACTTCCAGGATACTTTACAAATATGGCAATATCGACAGACTGTAAATTGGTTTCCTTGTGCATGCTGTCTAGCCAAATAACTCTTAAGGAAAGCGTGATAATAGCATAAGTCACCAAATGCATTTCACCAGGCCTCTGTGCAGATGTAACTCCTGGGGATAAAATAAAGCAGCCATGCTAGTTTTGAAGACAAGGTGCTCTTAGTTAGTTGTGAAAGGAACCACCACCCAGCACAATGCAATCTCCTCCCCTGCAGTCGGGTTCGTCGCCAGGACATGAACCAGTACCTTCAGAGTGGCACTGAGCAGGAGCAAACACACATGGACTTGGTGAAAAACATACTGACAACTAAGCTGATCGGGTAAATCAGTGCCACACATTCAGCCAGGCATAGAGGAGCAAAGATCTCTACAAGGTCTATATGTTTCTGGGCTGTGGAGGTGAACACAATCTTTGCTAGAATTTCTTGAGATGGATGGGGTGTCCTTTTGGTTGGAATGTTTTCACTTCTGGTAGGGGAGAAGTTAGAAAGTGACCCTTGTTTCAGCTCCACAGGCCAATGACCCATCACCTTCTTTCAACTACTCTACTGCATTCTGTGTTTACAGCAGAATTACATAAACAGAGAACTGCTAGTAAAGCATTAAGTAAATACTGAATAAGTGTTAACTCTTTGCAATGGCTACCTAGTGTCACTCTTTGAGTAATCTAAAGAGCAACAATGCAAAGCACACAGTGAACCAGCTTTTAAAAAGGAAGCAGGATAACACGGCAATAAAATAATTTTTAAAATAAAATTGTGTAGGTCTTTTTTTTCCCAGTAAGATTGCCAGTGCAGAATCTTCAAAACCAAAACATGTATGATCAGTATGTGCACAGATATGTACTAAGAGTTCATATAACAAGTGCTTCTTATTGTTAGAAATGCCTGGAGTACCTTATCTTCTCTGGTATGCTAATGACACATGCTGATTTCCAAAACTGTATCCAGTGTAGGCTAACTACTGGCAGATATGAAAATATTTACATAGATGAACAGAACTCTGCGTGGTAATGTACTTGCAAATTTATCTTACAGATGTCATTTTCAGACATGAAGACACGATAATAATTTTCTAGCTAGCTCTAATTAATTGCTATCCTAAAATACTGTAACAGATTCCCATCAACATATCTGAAAGCATTTTAGAAAGATACTCCTGAATTTTTCAGTCAATACAGAAATGTGATATTTCTGCTATTCATACTCCTTCTGAGATTTGTTTTCACAGCCCAGACTATATCTAGAATGAACTAGATTAGATTTTCTTTTTTAAATATCAGTGCTTTCCAAGTTTCCCGTAATATATTCTTCTAAATTTATTTTCCTATGGGGAGAGAAAGGGAACTTCACAGCCACTTAAAATGTATTTTTGCAAAAAGTATGGCAGAGTAAATCAAAATTGGATGATTGCACTACTCAGAATTAGAAGAGTGTCTTCTATATCCTGTATATATAAAAAAATATATATCAATTACTTAAAAAGAAATTCAAAAATTCCAGTAGCTGAGCAAGGAAGAATCTGAACTAGCTGGGAAAAAATGGTGAGAACCATGATGCACCCAGTCCCAGGCAGAAAAAAAGATGTGCCCTGGGTACTCAACACAAGATCCCAGCATCACTGTTCTGCCAGTACAGTTCTCTGGCCCCTTGCAACAAAGCCATGCACTCTCTTGCACTGACTTTCTCTGAATGAAAGGATTTTTCATTCATGACTACCCTTGCTTCCCAGTTTCAGCAAGAAAATGGAGAATCAGTCTCTCCCAGCCAGCTTCGTGAAGCCTATTGGTTATGCTGCATTCCCACATGATGGAGGCTTTGAGCTTGAACCTATTCAGACCAAGTCACCTTTTGGTTCACTTCAGTCATTTTTTTTCTAAAGCTCAATCAAGGTAATTAAAACAGCTCTGGGGATGTAGAAGAAGATCTAAAGGCATCTAAAGCAACACACTGAAATCTGTTCCTGAAGTAATTAATGTCATATATTTATTTAATATAACTGTTGTAGTGCTAAGAAATCCTTCTGCTGTTTATTTTCATAATACTGTATTAATCCAAAATGTCCACTTTCAGTAATTATATTTTCACAAGACAATCCATATACGTTGTTTTCTCTGTCCATCACATTATGTTCATAGAGCATAATGGTTTTAGCATGTTATTATTTTTGTTGGCTTAAACCACAAAACCACATCAGTAGCATTTATATCAAGATTTGTACAGATACAAATCATGGTAGGAGAAAACCAATGACAATATCAATGGAACAGTTTTAAACATTACTAGGACTTCTTGACACACCGTTAAGCTTAGCTTAAGAGGGCTTATGAAAACTGAGAGATCTGAATTGGGAAATTGAACAAAAATTCTACTAAAATAAAGACATTTTCTTGTGGATATTGACTTCATATATTTTTCACTCATTCCTTTTTAACTTGGTTTATATTTTTTATGTGAAACATTTGAGGGGAAAAAGACTTTTTTTCCCCCTTATTATGGAGTTGAAAGGCTTTGCAAATATTCCAATTTAAAAACTGTCATGAGTAATGCCAGAAAAAAATTACTTGACCACAATTTCAACTCACTTTTTCACCATTAGAGGCACACATGACTTTGGCATCTGTACTTGGGAACTTGACTGGGGATATTTTGTGCAAATTGTACAATTTTCTCAGAATATTTAGAACATTTTGTAAAAATTCAGAAAACTATAAGGTTCTATTAAAAACTAAATAAGGGCTCCAGCCCACATATGTGTGGTGTGGAAACGGTGTGTGGAAGTAGTTTCCATGTTGAAGACTTGTGTGGATTCTCCCTCCTACCACCCACACGGAATCTGAGCGCCTCTGAATGTGAGCAAACTGCCTCTGTAGCCCTTGCACTGCTCAGGGCCATGAGATGCACAAGGGTAGGAAAAGGAGCCCTCCTAATCCTACCTGTGAACCAGGAGCACTGTCTCACTTGTGCTGCTCCATGCCCAACTCTGTCAGTTTGGTGTCTGCTGATGGTGACTGGGTGGTGCCAGCAGGCTGAGGAAGCTGGGGTTGTTTATGGAGAAATAACATCTGGAGTGGTGTGTGCCCAGGTCTGTGCCCAGTGCAAGAGAAATGGAGCCACTGGAAAGAGTCCAGAAAAGGGTCATGAAGATGATGCAGGGACTAGAATACGTCTCCTGTGAGGAGAGGCTGAAAAAGCTGGAACCGTTCCACAGGTAGAAGAGAAGCTCAGAGGAATCTCACCAATGTACACAAGTACCTGAAGCACAGGTGCAAGGAGGAGGCATTCAGGCTCTTCAGTGAAGCCCAGGGACAGCAGGTACAAGCAGAAACACAGAAGGCTCTGCTTCTGAGGGTGACTGACCTCCAGCACAGGTTGCCCAGAGAAGTTACAGAGTCTCTGTTCTTAGAGATACTCAAAAGCAGTCTGGACATGACCCTTACTGAGCTGATGGGTTGGGCGGGAGGGCATCCAGCCTCAGCTAATCTGTGAAATATGTCCCAAGTCAGAAGTATGGATATGTAAGAAACCAAACACTGTATGAACCCCTTCTGGACTCACCCAGGAGGCCATCAGGATATAACAGGGCAGCCTTCATGGCCTTACTGCCCCCTCCCCTAAGGACCTTTCCTTGCAAGGTTATGTGCTCATTCAGTGTTGCACAGAGTTCTTATTTTTTTATGTTCTTAACAAATGGACTGTGTATCCTGAATATTTCCCTCCATTTTAGAAGGATATCCCTTCCAACTTCTCTGGCTTGTTAATGTCCAACTTTCATTATTTCTCTTTCCGAAATCAGCACTCTCCCTGAAGGCTGATTTATGATGAGAGTGTTCTTCAAGTTCTGCTCTTCAGTGATGGAGGTTCCATGTTTATGGAAAGAAAAAAATCTTTTGAGAGTCTCAGAGCACTGCTATCTTGCATCTCAGAAAATTGCCATGGGGTAGAGCATTCTGGTGTTATCTGTTAATACCAGAAGGTGCAGTCTCATAGATTTTTATGTTAAGATGCAAAACAGTGGCACCCGGTGACTTCGGCTCCTTAAGGAGAAAGAATATTTTTGTACTGAGTCTTTTCCATTCCTGTATTCATCAAGTCACATTGCTGCGCAAGAACAGATCAGTTAATTTTTTGGCCCAGCTTGCTACATAGCCATATTAATTGGAATTTTCCATGAAGGATTTATAGGGCACAGTTAAAATGAAATGTACTTGCTAACACCTCTGCAGAGGAGATTATTATAGAAAATAGATGAGAAGTAACTGGGTTCCCTTTAGAAAACAAATGTAAATGCACACTCTGCACATTGCAAACCAGATAACATACATTGTTCAGGGTATAAATTACACAAGGAAAAAAATAAGGAGAAGACAAGATCAAGATCTTAAATATGAAAACTTCCAGTTGTCTTCTCCAGAAAAATAATAATGCAAAATATTTTTCTACTTGTTTTTTTCCCCCCACAAACCAGCCACCTCTCAGCCATCAGGTGGTAAAGTTTCACTCTAAATAAGGGATTGATGGCATGGAAAAACAGCTGAATAAAACCCCAAATGACAGTCAGTTCTGAGTGTCAATCTACACATTTAATGAGAAACTCTGCTCGATTTAATGAATCCTGGTGCTTCAGTCTACCATCATTTTAAGCAGAACCTGCATACACAACTATGTAGTGTCAATTTGGGGTGTGTATTGTGGCAGTACAATACACCTCTGAAGGCAGAACTTCATTTTCTGAACTATTAACCATATAAGCAATTGTTACTAATTTACTGTGAGAAACGTGTGTGAAAATGTATGTGCACATGATTGGCTTGTTGAGACAGCTTGAAAATGTTTAATCAGGGCTGAATAATTCTGTGTCTACAGTAGCAGTTAGATTAAAAACAATCAAAAGAAAAAAAAAATAATACTATCATTTCACCAGTGTGTCAGGGGTGAAAGTCTAATTGGATTGTAGTTGAAGATAAACTAACTTCACTGTGAAATGAGCAGCTGAAATTTGGGGGGGAGGGTCATTATTTGGAGCTTGACCTTTGATTCCTGAGTCTGATAAAACCTGAAAAGAAGGACCCAAAGAGTATTTCATATGAGTGAGGTGGGGGAAAGCAGGGGCTGGACAAAGACAAAAAAAAAAAAAAAAGGAAAAAATGAGAGGAACTCCTTGAGAGCTGCCACTTGACATGAGAACTAGGTGGCTGATTACAGTGCCCTGGTCAGGACGGTTCACTCATTGTAAGTATGCGGATATAATATATCCACTAACAAACGCTGACATTTATACATGCATTTATCAGCCAGAAGTGCCAGCGCAAACAAAACCCTCCGATTGTGTTGGGAATCCCGCTAAAAGCCTGCTCTTGAAATTCCGCACGGGGTTGCCGATTTTAACAATGGTGCTTGAGCGCCGGCTCCGAACCCCAAACTCCGATGGTTACAGACATCCCAAAGCCCAGAGCCTCTCCCAGGCTCCCTGCACAGCCCATCCTCTGCCAGCTCCAGCGGGCTGCAGCCCGGCTCCTCTCTGCGTGCGGCTGAGAACCGACCCATGTAAATACAAGCTGCAGAATTTGGGTTGTGTCACGTAGCAAAAACAATGAGTGGAACAAATGAGCCGGGCAGCTCGGAGAGTTGGAAATCTCTAATTACCAGAGCCAGTCACAGGCAAACACTGAAGGAGGGGCGGACTATTTGCACCTAGTGCCACTCAGCCAGGGTGACAATAAATTCATGAAAGGTCAAAGAAGTTTCCATATGCAAAACTTGCGGCGGGAGCGATGGGGCTGTCGGAGCTGCCGGGGCGATGCTGTGGCGATGCTGCCACCTGCCGATGCGCTCACCCTGCTCCGAGTCCCGCTGCAGGCTCTGCTCTGCTGCTCCAGCCCCTTCCTTCTGCACATTGCTTGGGCTGGAGTCGCTCTCATCACCTCGCAGAATTTCCAGTGACACATTTTGGTTATAACACTTGCTAAGGATCTACCTGGAGCAATCTGGCGCCTGCTCTGCTGAGATCCCGCTGTCCTGCACACAACTTCAATATCACTTGCTGGAGAGACAAACATAAATGTTAGTCAGCTAGCACTTGCCTTTGTTAAGTACAGCCTCCTTTCCTAAACAGAAAAGCTCATAGCATTCATATTGCTGTGGACTATGGTATGCTTCTTGCCAACATACCCTTTATTGATTAGTTTTCAGACTGTGAAAAATGTTTTTCTTACAAAAATGCCTCTTCCACAAATATACAAAAACTTCCACATCCAGCTGTCTTGATGAAAGGCCCTGTAATAGTAATGTCTTATTTATAAAATTCACACAAACATGTATATAGATGGATATAAATGCACCTATAAACATCCAGAGGGAAATAGGATCAATAAAAGCCTTTTTATAAAAAGATAATTTAATTATATTCAATAAATATACTCCCTCTCTGAATTCCTCCTGCTGCTTTTTTTTGACAAATCCTCTAGATGAAGTTAAAAAGTGGGAAATTAAAAAGTGGTGGGGGGCAGGAGGGAGGAACTTTGCATCAGCATTCTCACTACAGGCTGTAAGGGAGATTCCATTCTGCAGTGTCTCACTTAGGTCATTTTTGCACTTTTATAGTTCCCTTGCATGGGTTCATCTGCATTGTCTGGTGGTCTCTTTGTGAAGAAGGCCCAGAAGAAAAGCTCTTAGCAAAGAATTGTTTGAACAGGACAATCTCCAATGGAACGTTCAAAATCAGCTGGCCAGCTGTGTCCTGTGTGTGCTGCTCCTCCCCAGCAAACACACACATGCACAGGGTACACAGACACACACTTTCAAGTAGCTGCTGAAAAATGCCAAAATGTGTTTTGGAAGAAAACCTTGTTCTTTCTCCCTCAAAATCTTGGGTTTGTTTAATTATGTGTTTGAGACTGCTTAGGACAATGTTATCCTGAGTTTCCATTTATCTCTGTACCTGCAAATGTGTGTGGATTTTCCTGTTCTGATGTTGCACATGCCATCATCACCCCGCTTGTGCTGCAGTTACAGCTAGCCCTGCACTGTCACACTGTACTTTCAGTTTTCAGCCTCTGCAGGGGACAACTTATCTTCAGAAAGCATTGGGACAACACTCTCAGGCACATGGTGTGGTTCTTGGAGTGGTTCTCTGCAGGGCCAGGAGTTGGATGATCTTCGTGGGTCCCTTCCAACTCAGGATATTCTGCAAAGGCACGCACAGACTTGTGACCATTATGATCAAACTCCAGGGAAGCATGTGGCAGTGGCCTGTGTTCAGAGCAAAGCCACCAGCTCTCCCACGCTGTCAGCCCAGCACAAGCATAATTCTTGTTTATTTGTGCCTGATTAAGAACTCTGCACCTGAATTTTAATCATGAGAAAATCGTGTCCAGTACACAGAAATAGAGAGAGAGGGTGCCCTTGGGAGGACCTTCTGTAGCAATTATTTGGCCTGAACCACTAAATTTCTTACATTATGTTTAATCATTATGAGACAGATAGACTAAGGGTAACAGTTCCAGCAGTGGACAAGCCCTGATGGTTACCTAAGGTACCCAGGGCTGTGCATTTTACCAAACATTAGCATAACGATGCGGCTGTTTAAAAATTACATAACAGTACAATTAAAATTCCAGAATGGCACAGTGGGGCTGCTGCTTAGGTTAACTGATCGTGGATCTCTCTTCCAGCTGCTTTCTTCTCAGAAGCTGTTTGTCCACTTAAAATGTAAAGGCACGCTCTTCCAGTGGCTCCCACAGTCCTCATCCCATATAAAATCTCTGGTGGGCTGCACGGTGTTTTCTCCAGGAAATATTTCATACCTGCAACCTACAATAGCATCCAAGGATTTGCCATCAAAAAAATACCAGCATTTAAAGGTCTCCTTATCTGCAGTTATGAAGCTGTGGCTTGCATATTGTTTACAAATATATAGGATAATAATAAATATATGCACACAGCAGTTTTCTTTCTTAAAAAAAACCAAACACCACCCCCACAAAATAACAATTGTCCCAACCTCCTGCTAAGTTCCCAATATATATCCTAATTGTTTAATTGAACTCTGGGCCTGACTGTTAATATTAATGTAGGTATTTTCACTTCAGCCTTAGCACCACTACATATGATTTAAAATCTGCCTTTAAATACAATTAAACTTTGACATCCACAAGTGCTGAAGAGAATATTCATTTTTTTTTCTTCCTGAAAAAATTCTTTCTAGTCAAATATCATAATTGAGCCATGAACAGCTGGCATGAGTCTTATCTCCTCTGACAATCACAATACCAAATGGAAAGACACGACTTCCCTTACCTCTGATTTTAGAGATTACAAAGGACTCAGACCAGAAGTCCAGAAGTTAATATTTCCTTGTTCAGATAAGAGTGATTTGTGAGATCAGCCCTGAGTTTAATTTTGTGTTTGGGCCTTATCCCAGCTCAAGATATGAAATATTGCTGGGAGAAATGTGACAGGCAATGGAAGCCCACTCTAAGCTGACTTATAATGGCATTTCCTACTTCTAAAAATGAAAATGTAAGAAAGAAACTTGCAATTCTTGACTGCAAATGACTGCAAGTCATTTATTTTTGATCACTGGTATTTATTTTTGATAATTGATATTTTCTAGGAAATAAATTAAAAATCAGAGGAAGGTAAAATTTCTCCTGTCTGTGTTTCAGAGAATTAAAGATACTAACCACTAAGAATCTTGCCTCTCTTTAAATATTAGGCTTTCTGTTGTCTATTTAAAGTTATGCAAGACCAATTGAGAATGATAATGAACAATAACCTTTCAAGAAATTGCAACCAGTGGAATTCATTAACAAAAACCTGAAAAACAAAACAATCTTTTTGTAAATAAAGAATTGTTTTCAAAATGAAAAGCTCTTGGTTTCCTCCCAATTTCATTTTGCCAAAAAGAAACTTTGCTACCATGAATTCTGAGCTGCTGCCAAGATTATTGTAATGTGGAACTCCTCATTTGGTACTGAAATTCATGTTTTTTCTAGAGAAGTTGCAAATTGAATCTGAAACATTGTTTTCCTTTGACTACCAAATGAATGTAGTTTCTATGATGTGCGAGAAACATCTTACAACAAGCACATGTCAAGCTGTCTCCAAGCAGACTTTCTTCAGGAGAAAAAGATAAACTGGTTTTCACTTGCCAAACAACGCATTGTTGTTTTAAAGAAGTAAATAAATTTATATCTATATATTTACAAATATGTTTAAAATATATATAAAAATATATTTTGCATTTATGAAGCATTCAGGAAAGGAGAATTCTTCCTCAGCAATAAGAAAATAAATCGAAAGTTCTAAAGCAACTTCCCCACTCAAAGAACACCCCCAGCCCTGTATGTGTTGACTGACATGCCTTCAGCTTATTACTGGTGTTACACTATTTATTGGCTACTTGCAAAAATGACAATGTGTACGTAACCCTTTTACCAACTGTCCAAAGGGCTTCAGTTTCAGTAGAAAAAAAATTAAATTAATAAGCCTGAGCATTCCATTAGCAGCTAAGCAGACATCTCACACTCAACACATGGCTGCAGGTAGAGAAATACAGAAAAAAAAATGCATTTGCATTTCTTTAAATCCTGGAAAATACAAATATTTCATAGCTATATCGTAACCACTGGAAAGTCACTTTCACACAGTAATTTATAAGACCAGACTGTTATGCAGGGAGCTGTGAGTGGGTCAGTGCATTTCTTTCCCAATGCCAATAGAACCCTCTCCTGAAGAAAGGTACTGGCACAGCCATTAGGAACAGATAAGAACTTTGAAATCACAGACAGTGTTACTTCTTTCTTGAAAAAAAGTTGCAACAACTTATTTCCAAAGGCACACCTGTAGCAGAAGACAGGGATAGCTGCATCTTGGCTGATTAGTAACATCTACTGTACATAAATGATAGGTATTTGTCAGCTGTTTGAGGTTTGGAGCAGCTCATCCACTGCATTGGACAGGGGAGAAGGAAGACCAGACCAGCCATGCTTTTTATATATCAGAATTCACTATACATTTTACATTTGCTTGGGCTGAAAGCCAAGAGCAAGGTCCCTTTTTCTTAAAAAAAAATCAAAATTCCTTAATTTTTTTTCAAAACATTATTACTTGAAATTGAAAGCCAAAGAAGCAAGATAGTTACAGGGAACAGCAGTGTGGCATTGTGCCATAGCACCAATAAGGATAAGCACAATAAATAAACTATTTTATTTTTCTGGACATTAGACTTAGATGCCATGAACATAAAATGAGCAAGGTACAGTCCTCTAATACAAACCTATACTGCACATAGACAAGAAAAGGTTTTCATGCACATTAATTGCTCTTAATAGAGGAAAATTTTTGTGAAAGGAGCTTGAATGCCACATTTTCAAACTGAACCATACCATTCCTATGTGGAAAGATTGATGATATGTCTATTAAAAAAGCAAATGCTAAATCCACTTGCAAGCACACACTTAGCTGCTCATCTCTGATACCTGTAAGATAATACCTTATGGGTGATCTATATGCTGTTTAAAACAGGTCAAACATAGTTATTACTGGAAACCAGATACAAATAAGTCAAGAGACTGGATTAATTAGTTTGTTTTGCAGGAATTAAATGAGGGGAAAATCACCTATGGTCAAAAATGTTCTTGCTCTGCAAAAGACACCATGATTCTATGCAGTGAAATGTTTAAAACTTGTTCAATACTATGAAATGTAATAAAATGTTATGTAGCAACACAGATCTTGCTTCTGCTGAGGTGTGTTAATCACTGCTGGTTTCAGTGGAGACAGGAGCAGGTTCTTAGTTAGAAATTATAACAAGCCAAGTTTCAATTCTCTTATCTATACCAAAGACAGTTGTCATCTTTGACAAAGGTGCAGAAATGGCATGGAAATCTATTCATGTGCTTTGGACACTGGCTTTTTGGAGCAGAAGAACACGTATTAAACAGCAAAGCTTCACAAGCACATGCAGGACTGGCATTACAGATGACTTTCCTGAACAAAGGCCAAGTTACTAGCTGGGTTTTTACTAAGCTTTTGAATTGTACAGAAAGAGTGTTAAAAATATTTTTCAACCTGTTGCATTATACTGACTGAGTTTGAATTAAATTGCAGATGTTCAATATCCCTGAAACAGTACTTTTTATTAAGAGACAGAGTAGTCCATTAAACTTCTGTTTCAAATCACATTACTTGTCATTAAACAGTCAGAGCATGTTTTCTCTTTCTTTTGACCTTGGCAATTAACATATAAACTTTCAAAGCACTGCGCTCAGGCCTCTGAAAAGAAATATGATATTGAACACAATTAGAGACATAGAGATGAAGGAGACAAATAAAGAGTATCTAAATATAAAGAAATTTCCTAAAAACTCTTCCTGGAAATAAGACACTGTTATTAGAGAGTAGACAGTTTAAAGTGAAAAGACATCTGACATTTGCATTGATGCTGTAGTAGTGTAGCTCTGACTTGCAGTAGGTGTAATTAGAGCATTCAGTCTACAGAGGAAGAAAGACCTGTCACTCTGCAGCAAAGCCCCAAGCAAGGCAGGATAGCTAACAATGTCTTATCCTTAAATTACGCTTCTGATTTGAAAAAATATTTTAAAAAAACAAGGTTTGAGGTGGATTGTGTAGTGTTAGTAACTGAACCTTTCCCCGCTTCTCTGTTAATATTATTACAGCAAGTTATTACATATTTTTTGAAGCCCAGAGGACAGCTCAAGATTCATCTGCTTGAGTAAATGCACTGATAGGATTATTTTGGAAAAGCATGATGTAAGCAGACTCTTTCTAATAGAATGAAACCCCTCAAGGTACTCGTAATTAAATTGATTAATTTGGCTTTTGAAGGTGCACTATGTCATCTGATTTTGAAGGTAGACAAATATCCAAGAGATAGAATATCAGTGTCTTCTTATCCCTTCTTTATTTAGGGTTCACGTACTACCAGCTAACATGGGAAACATCTCAGACAAAAGCTATTTTTCAGCCCTGCTGATTGAAAGGAATTCGAAATTTGAATTTTGTCCAGTCCTGGACAAGAAAGAAATTCCATGCATTGGAAATAGCTTCAAATGTTTTGAAATACATGGAATGAAAAGAGTCCAATCGCTGTTCACCCTTGCAAACCCTACTTTTCTTAAAAAATCCCCCTCGTCCACTAACAGGAGTTTAGAAAAAACAGAGGAGTTTCTCACCCCTACATGGCCAGAGATAGAGTGGATGATACCTACAATGATGCCTTCCTCTTTTATTGCAAAAATTAAATGATGCCTTCCTCTTTTATTGCAAAAATTTTGTCAGCTACCCACAGAGTTCCACTGGCACAATTTTATCATTACAGTGTTTGTCATGAGACAGAGAAGGGACAGGTTACTGCTGCTTTTTGAAACACTGATCATAGAGACTTCATTGAGACCAAATGCTGAGAGTTTTCTGAAGCTGATTGCCAGATTGCCACACCTAATGCAAGTCATGAAGGTTTTGTCTTCAAAGTATCCCTAAATCTCCTCTGTTTGGAAGGAGCAATAGCTTTCCAGGGAAGTGGAAATCAATGCTAAAAATTATTGGCAGTTTCCATTGCTAAGGATCCCCTTGGCTACAGTCACAATGAGAGAGAATTATTTTGGCATCCCTTGCCAAATTCAGGAAAATCCATAACTGAAATCTATGCCAGCAAATGAAATATAAGGCACGTAAGCAAACCCAATGAAACATAAGAAAAAATCAGAGCTATTTGGCCAGTAAACAGTTTAGGATTACCATGGAACAAGGCAAACTGGCTCTTCAAAGCCTTTCTCAATAGCTCTCTTGCTTCTGTTGAGTAGGCACTGCATTAAACTTCATCATCATTTGAACTACTTATGAATAATTGATTTAGGAATAACTTCACTGACAAAAATCTCACAGTTCAATTTGCTACGGTTTGTGGAACATATTTATATTCATTTATAACAATGCTAATCGACAGCAATCCAGACTTCAGAACCCTTAAAAAATTAACTGAACGTTACAAACTCAAATACTGTCGATCAACATAATTTAATAGAGTATCTTCCATAGATTACCTAACAAAGATCAATCATAATCACAGGACCCTCAACCATTTCTATTATCTTGTGGTTATTAAAATAGATGGGATTTTCCAGTATGTCTAAAAGATTAATGAATCAGATTTCTGGTAGATCAGAGTGAGATACTGAATTAGGAACAAGTAATTCTCTGGAAGAGCCCTCACTAGTTGCACGTCCCCCTCATGTCTTCTTTGCCAATGGAGTTCCATTTGGAATATCTTTGTTAATCACAACAACAGAAGCATTTTTCAAGGTAATACTGTTTAACTTTTTGTTGGCTTGATGTGTGTGCATGTGAGTCCCACAGGAAATAATAAAAAATAATAATAAAATAAATAATAAAAAATTGGGGTTTTTATGTGAGAATGCATATGCCTTGTTCTGTTGGACACAAGGACACTGAAAATTATAACTCACATGCAAATCCAGAATAAAAAAAGATAATAGGAGAAGGGTAACGAATACAAGAAATGATAACAGAACATTATATTCTACAGAGTCTATTATTCTACCCTAGCCTATGCCCTCTGTCTCACAACAAAATATAGGTCACTGAATCTTCTTTTCCCGCCCGAGTAAGAGATGCAATGTTCAGTTATAGCAAGACTCTTCCTCCTCGCAGACCCTTCACATGATGATGAAAGTCGATCAGGCAGCTGATATAGAAGGCCTCTAGCACTGAGCATAAATTTTTGCTGCAAAAATATGACTGCGAAATTTCTTTCAATCAAAGAAGCAAATCCCCAAAATTAACTCAGTAGAAAAAAACAACTTTGTTTCCACTTCTCTATTTCTATCAAGTCCGCTTTCCTAGATAATTTTTCATGTTTCCTACAGGCCTCTATCACAAAAGCCAAAGTGTCAGAGCAGACTGAGCATTAATTTTTGATATAAAGGTGCCAAGAAAATATCAGAATTTTGTTCTTCCTGTCCCTTTTAAGATATTACAAATCCTCTTGAGCTGAGAAAACTAGTGCTGAAACAATCATAACAGTGATTTAAGAGGATCATCTTGAAAATGCCAGATTTACACTTATGGTGTGTTCTCTTCCTGTGAAGAGTTTCACCATTTCCTTTGGTGATGTTTGAAATTCTCTAGCTTCCACAGCCTCCATTAAAGACATGGCATGAAGCTGTCTAAGAATTTATAGAAGTTTTTATTACATTTTCTACGCACATAAAGAATGCCCACCATGGCACCTACCTATTCCCTTTCTTACTGCATCCTATCAGCATTCTCATGACCTGGCAGATGGATCCAATTTGGAGATGCTGCTCCAGGAAACCTTCCAAGTGTCCGTGGGTGGCTGTAAGAACAGTGCAGCACCAGTGCTGTCCCTACCTAACACCCTCCAGAGAAGAATCTTGGGGTGAGAATGAAAACAGGAGCTGCTCAAATGTGGCCCAAGCAGAAGGGAGGACAAACCCACTGGCAGGGAAGATGTTCTAGGGCAGGCCTGAAGATACCACACAGAGAACACGAGCTCAAATTTCGCATCCTCTCTCAACAGGCCCATTCTTTACTCATGAGACCAAAGAAGCAAACCAGAATTGATACACACTGCAGATGACAGGGAAATAAATTTTGTTCATCCATTTGCAGTTGTCCTTCAAAATATTTGCAAGTTTACTTTGCCTCATGGTCACCAGAGGTTTAATGTTAGCCATGATATGCAAAATCGTAGGAGTTTCACACTCCTTTTGAGAAGGTGGGAAAAGTAGAAATGAACAATTCAAGAAATTACAAGACTTTTGTTCAGGGAGTAATATGCACTGGCATGGAACACCAGGAGAAGACTTAGATTGTAGGTTTATCTGTCCCCTTTTACGGTGACCTTGAAAATGCTTAGAGAAAGCTAGAGAGAGAAGCAATTACATTTTTGAAATTACACACCACTATTCTCATTCATCTTGATAACCGCTTTTAAGGAATCCAAAAAAGGCTAGAATATTGCTTTTATAAAAGTTGCAAAGACCTTGGTTCTGTAGAGTCAGTTTTAAAATAAATTTAGATGTACAAAGACGAATTTTTATTTCCTTTGTGTTGCTAAATTGCTACTTTTGTAATTTAAAAAAAAAAAAACAGCAGTCGTCTACTGAGGACCTTGGCAAAAAAAAAAAAAAAAAGTACATGATCTTTTTTTCCTGGTTCTGGAAAGATATGCAGCAGCTAAACCTGTGTTGTGCAGCAATCCCTACTGTGTCACAAGCATCTGCATTCATCCTTTTCTGTGCATTTATAAGTGCGATTGAAGTGTTGATAAGAAGCTGCATTTATAAAAACAGGATGTTATGCAAACAATAGGCACAAGATCTTAGTTATTCTTCTTCCTGCTGGTTAAGCTCCCCTGTGTTCATTTAGCCATGATCTGTCTTCGTGTCTCTTTTACTCTCATTATTATCTTGCCTTACCAATTAGGTAAGGCACTGAATGGCCTGTTATTCCAGCCTGGGAGGGCTGGGGGTCAGAAGGAGTCATGCTAAATGTTAAGTGGCTGTGAAACATTAAAGCCTGTAAATTCATCAGGACAGTTGGCCTGGCCCACTGCAGGGCAAGGGGTGTAAGTACTTTTCTGCTTGAATTACGCATGGAGCAGCACTGGCTTTGAAATGCCAGGATCCACGCTGAGCTCAGTGAACGCTCCCCAAGTGTGTAGCTCCAGCCTCAGCTCTAATAGCAGGACCAATAGGGGTTATTTTTGGAAGCTCTTGGCAGACAGATAGAAAAAGAAACTTCAAAAATCATTCTGCCTTTTTACTGAGGACCCCCTTAGGAGTACTACTGGGAAAAAGTCTGTCGACCTGCCACAGCTAATAGCCACTCAGCAACCCAGCGCAACCGGCGCTCCAGAATCAATGCGCTGCAGCTATTCAGCGGTACCACATCTGATGCTTGAAAGGATGGAAAATACGACATGCGACAGCTGCTTATGAGTGATAGTGGTGGTGAACAAAAAGCCCGACGGGTACTGGAATGTCCCTGCACGGCACACAGAAAGGACGCGGAAGGGAAGGATGGCTTTGCCTAGCACGGCTGCACTCTGCAGCAGGCACCGTCCTGCCTGCCAGATTGGCAACTCCAACAGCTCAACAGCAATTATTCACAGGCCACCTCTGAAGCACTGGCTTGCTACCCACAGTACCCCTGCTATATCATGTACCAGACTGCTGACTGCACATCGAGAGGTTTTTCACTTCTTGGATGAGAGAATAAGAGACCTACAGACATAAAAGAGAAAAGGGTCAAACCTCTTGGTCTAGAATTTGTATGAGGAAAGCAAGCAACTATTTGTAACCAATACGGACAAGGTTAAAATCTAAGCAAGGCTAGTTAACTTTGGAAAGAAGGATTTTCTGATGTACCAAAAAAACTGGCTGGGGTTTGTTACTGTGGTGTTTTACTACTGGCTTCATTGGGATCTCAGTTGCATATTCTCTTGGTCTGCTTGAAATTTAGCAATATTTAAATATTTCTGGAATTACGGGTTATTTCTTGAAATACAATAGCATCTCATTTTGATATATAGCAAGATATTTCTTTGGCAAAGGCAACTTTGCTTCTGTCTACTATGTGGCTTAGCACCTCAAACTTTTGTCTCCAAATCTGAATAAATACTTATAGTTACACCTCATCTCCATGATCTTCACTCTTCATTGCAGAAGCATAACTAAGATTGGTATTTACAGAAAAAAATATTCACACATTCTGAGAGGAAGCTCCTTTTTTAACATAGCTGAAACTTTTAAAAATATATCTCAAAATAATTCTCATAAACTAATAATTTTGGAGAGTTTCTAAGGAAAAAGGGTCTTCTAAATAAATCAATAATTTTATTACTACTTGCAGAATGATAGAAAACCTCCCTAAAATAAAAAAGACAAGAAGAAATTTCATCAGGAGAGAACCTAGTTATTAAAGACATTGTAAAAGCAAAGTTGACTCTGAATTTGGTGTACAAAGATGAGTTTGATCAAAGGTTAGTTTAATCATTTGTCTATACAAGGAAGTGCTGCCCTGAGTTGTCAGTAGCTCTTCTTGACCTATTAAAAGTCCTAAGAGAATATTATTTTGTAGATCTCAATTGAAAAGGCTCCCTTAATAACTAATGTACAAGAGCAACTTGTTAATATATATTTTTACTAACATATAAATATTTTCTGTCATGTTCAATATTTTTATACTGTAAGAATTTTTATCTTGCTTTAAGATATGTTTCCCTTTCAAATATTTATATACCACCAAGAAATATTTTCAAGACTGCCTCTGCTTGTGATTTTATCTTCATGCTAAGGGATTCAAAAGGTTAAGATTTTAATCCACTGCAAGGGATTTGCTGAATAAATATCTTGTTTGCAAGAGCTGGATTAGGACAACACACTAAACCTGCTCCATCTAACTACAACACAGTGAATCTTGTCAAGAAAATAAACTCTTCTGTTTATCCTCACTTATGCACAGAGCTATGAATAACTCTTATAACCAGCTAGTGATCCTGCCTACATTATCTTGTCTGTAAACATGCCCTGCATGCTGAAACAGCTGAAAGCAACATACAGGATTAGGAAAAATCACAGAACCTGAAAACATGTTTTGACGCAACTATGGGAGAAAAAAATCCTCTGCTCCAGGTGAAAAGCTTTATAGTCTGTCTCATCTCCCCTTATCCTCACATTGCCCAGAATTGCCTTATTTTGTCAAAGAGAAGCTATGATGAAAAGCTCCTTAGAGTGACCCAACTTGAAGGAATGCTTCCTTCTTTAATTTCCCTGAGAGATAAAACAGTATATAGGTGTCTGCTTTCAAATCATTGTTTTTCAAAAGGTACACTAGGAAAGGTTAGGAAGAAAATTTATACTGAGTAAAAACACACACCTCAAAAGATTTGTTGATTTGTAAACCACTGCTTAAACTTTGAGTTTCAACATTTGATTTTTAACCAAGGAGATCCTAAGCGTGTTACAAACCTTATCAGAGACCCTATTTCTCATTAACGTATAAATCAGTGGGCTGCTTGGTTAAGGACAGCACCTAGCATTAGCCTGCAGAGGAACAGCTCTTTCCTGACTTTATGGGAATGTTTCGCCATACTTGACCCAGGTGGCCAAGAAGGCCAATGGCATCCTGGCCTGTATCAGCAGCAGTGAGGCCAGCAGGAGCAGGGAAGGGATTCTCCCCCTGTACTCAGCACTGGTGAGGCCACACTGGAGGGCTGTGTCCAGTTCTGGGCTCCTCAATTCAGGAAGCACTCTGAGAAGGGTCCATAGAAGGGTGGTGAAACTGGCCAAGGAGCTGGAAGCACAAATCCTGTGAGGAGCAGCTGATGGAGCTGGTGGTGTTCATCCTGGAGAAAAGGAGGCTGGGGAGACCCTATCACCCTCTCCCTGCAAAGAGTTGCAGCCAGATGAAGGTCGGCCTCTTCTCCCAGGCTGCCAGTGACAGCATGGAAGGACATGGTCTTGGGCTGCACCAGGAGAGGAAAACATGTAAGTAGCTACCTGGAGAGCACGGACTTCAAAAATCTTAAAAATAAGTCTAGGGTTTTTTTCATGTTTTCTCATTCATGTTTTCTTGATTGAAATGAATCCAGCTGAGAAGTCCATAGAAAGCTAGAATTACAGCAACAAGAAAATATTTCAGATGAGTCTGCACACTTCAATAACATATCTCTTCAGAAATTTTCTACCTAAGTGTCTAGAGAATTATTTCCTCTAATAGCTTTAAAAATTTGAAAAGTGAACTCTATATTTTTCTATTTCCACCCTTCCACCTGAATTTAAGCTTTATTTTATTATGAAGACAACATACATGGCAACCAGCACCAGTTCTCTTCCCTAACCAAATATATTTTGCAAGTAGGCTTCCTTAGAATCAATTTCAGAGAAAAAATGTTTTTACAATTGTTTTCCAATTTATAAGTACAAAACAAACCCCACAGTTCTCATTGCTAATAAAGGCAGCAGCCTCACCCTGCCTTAGGAATTTCATAAGGCACTGCATGATACTAAATAAGTTTTTAAGCATTCCTTTTGCAATATACAGTATGCAGATTTTTCTGGTAACCCAGTACATTTTACTATTTACACTCTATTTCCACAACAGAATGAAAAAGAATGTGTGACCAGCAGAACTAGGGAAAAGGACAATAAAATGATAATTTGATGTAAAAGTTGGGGCATTCCAGTCAGTTAATTTGCTTTTCTACAGGAGGCGTAGCTATCTGAATTTCCATAATATAAAACCGTTTACTCTTCCACTGAGTAGGAATTTATGAAAAAAACCATCCCTGTGGCATGGTTTAAGGTCAACTATTACAGTAAAATATTCATTATCATGATACATATGAAATAAACATTTAAATATAAAACACCTCCATTTCTTTCATCAGCAGTAGCAAAAGCAGCAAATAGTTGGTTCAGCAAGGAAGCTTTTACAATTATTTGACAGGATTTTTCATTGTCTGTTCAGAAACATCAACCACTTCTCTATGAGTAAAGATATAAAGAAGTGAACACTGTTTAGTATTCATGGATGCTTCTATAACTAAAATTACAGCATGGATTTATACATAAAATAAAGAACACATTCACTCAAGATATGTCTTTTTTTATTCCCTCAAATAGTTTCATAGGATCAGCAGCCTCTTCTCATAAAAAAAAAGAATGACCACTCTTAATAAAATGGGGAAAAAATTATATTGATGATGAAAGACACCCAGAGCTTATAAAAATGAATCACTACATATGCTGGTTAACAATGTCTCAATTTAAAACAATATAATTCCTGAAAGTTGTGAGGCAAAATTTCTTTCATGTGAGCAGTATTTATATGGATTTGTCAGTATTACCAGGAGAAAACAAACAAATTTTATTATGCAGTCCTCAAACTCATACGTTAGCATGTGCTATCCAAAAACTGGAATCATTGCTAACAGCAATAAAAATGTTAATTTATTTCTAATCCTGTAGAACTCTATTTTCTCTAATAGTTACGGAAATGGAAATGAAGTGGTGTCTAAAATGAGCACACTGTATTTTACTTCTTCAAAGACCAAGAATTTCAGCTGGGTACTTTTGGATAAATTGTCCAACATGTTTTGTGCAAGATGGATCTGGGGCATAAAAAATGAACATCCTGAAAGGTATACAATAATACACTGGGTTAGGCCTTATAAATCAAAGTATTTTAGACTTTTTAAGAATTGCAGAAGTGGGATTCCTTCTCATGGACCACATGACCTTTTGCATGTGTTTATATATGTATTGTGCTTGTTTTTCTGCATTCAGTGTATCTGCACTGGCAAATTATCCATCTGATGTTGACAAAAGAGGTTTGGAGAAGTCTTTAGAGTGATGTCCTACAACCTCTGTCTTCAGGAGAGATAGGACTTTCCTCATGCTTCTCATCTATTATGAAAAGTATATGAATCTGTGGGCAGAGATTCTACAAATGTATTTCACGTGTTACATATCTGTCTACACATGCCCATAACTTAAAATGGGGACTATTTTCCTTAAATGTATAACTTTTTCATCTCTCTACATATTCTGCTGCTCTTGTCTGAGTCGGTGAGTCCAACATTCATGCTCAATATCAAAAGTGTGGAAGGCCATTTTCAATCTAAATGAGAGAGGAATGAAATAACAGAATTGAAAAAAAAAAATTAAATGCATTACAAAGAAAAAATGAATATTCACAAAATCCCCGCAAAGTTTCCTGCCTAAAAGTTTAATGCACAGATAAACAGATTTCTGAATTACTTATATTCTTCTACAGGTACATATACATGCTTTAAATAGTACATATAACGACTATATTCATTTATAACATGTCCATTTTGTCAAAATTTCCAGCTCCCTGAAATAAAGCCACATTTTACTCTTAGAATGTTTCTTCTGGTGGCATTCATTAAAAATAATTCATAAAATACAGGTGGCAATGTTCTGATTTAAGGCAGGCCAAGGCAGAAGGTTTCGTGTTGTCACTTTGAGAAAACAGGGTACGAAACTTAGAACACTTGGATGCACAAAATCATTCTTTTGGATCCCTTCACCTCCTCTGCCTTCAGCGTCAGCCCAAGAGATGAAATGAATGTTACTGATCAGCCTTGTAATTCTGGCACCATTAAGATGACTGCCTTCCCTTCTCTCTTCCAGTTCTCCTGACACTTGTTTTTAGTCTGCATTTTCTGATGAAGCCCAGAGTCTGAAGGCCTTCCTCAAAGATCATCCTTACCATGAGGAAAGATAGACTTTCCCAAGGGGCTGGAAAAAGAAGACATGTAAGAAACGAGGACACAGATGAAAAGCCACATTTGTGAAGGTTTCTGTTATCTGAACAGGATTGCATTTTACTTGTGACCGTCACTAATAACACCTCCATGCTGCACCTTCCAGCCGTGGCAGTGCCTCAGCAGGCTTTTGCATTGTTCTCACCCAGCTGCCTACACCCTCACAAGGCTGCAGCGTTGAATAAAGTCTAATATCTGTGTTCCATTTGTGTGCAAAAACTTCAAAGGCACAAATAAATTCCACTGCTTATTTATGAAACACTTTGGAGCTGTGGCAATGGATAGGAATTGATGCACAACCAGAGCATTACTAGTTTGAACTGAAGTGCCAGTGCCAACTTTGTAGAAAAACTGAGATGAAGGCAACAAACCGAGAGAATGAACCTCACCCTAAACTTTAAAACATGCCACAATGCTGTTGTTTCTGGCAATCTGACAGAAGTCTCTTGAAGTTGTTTTCCTAGGACCCACATCTGTTCTGTAGTGTTGGAAAGTCGCAGTGGGGAGGAGGGGTGGAGAAACAAACATCAGGCAAGGGGGCTTTTTTTGAAAGGCACCGATTCCCTTCCTATTTCCATGGCCTTCTATTTCAGACTTTGAAAGTACAGTATGCTCCAGTAATTTGGAAGTATTACTGCCTTCCTCAAGGCCAAATTGTTGCTTCTAAATGTGAAATTTCTGAATTTACCCACAGCTTACATCCTTGCCTAAAACTGTTCTGTAATGGTCACTAATGTACTGGTTTCTTTGTCAAGGCAGATGCTTCTAAAGACAACCTGAACTGCCTTATGCCAGAGGATGGAGATATATCAGCACTTCAGAGCTGAAACAATCAATTAATTGGTAATAACTCCTAGAATTAATCAGCCTTGTCTATCTGGTTTTGTAACTCAGAAATAAAACACCAGCATGACTTTCCTGTTGTCACTTCTGTTCATTTTTTCTATATATTTTGCTTAATCTTAGACAGCATCATATCTGAATTTATTTAAAAGTCATGCCTCATATTATTTTTCAGTATCTCTGCTATTCCCTGTATCACGACAGCTTATGGAAATTAGATGTTCTGCTTGCTGGGTGTGTTTTCAGGAGGAGAAATTGGAGGTGGGAGTGCTTATTAGGAACACTGGGAGGATCCAGTGATGGTATGGCTTCTACCTTTGCATTTGCAGGAATGCTAAATGTGTGACCATAGACTCTTAACATGCATTTGAAGTAGGATTAAAACAAGGTGGCAAAAGTCACCATTCCTTGCCAGCCCAAAAGCAAATATGTTTTTGCTTAGGCCATCAGCAGCCAGTCAGAGGCTTGGTAATAGTAACAAAAATGCTCAGATGAAATCTTGTGAGGGTTTAGGAGAAATTATTATATCTCTGCCTCCAGAACAGAAACATCCTTCAGACAGTTAGAGTGAATACTGGGCCTATACAGCTTCAGCTTTGCTATTGTTATGTACTGCTGATTGTTTATCCACTTCCAGGATGGAAATGCAAGTATCATATCCACAAACACAGACCAGTTGGAGACATTTCACAAATATTCTCAGCCAAAAGGGTCTTCTTATATGAATAAACTCCAGACATCCATGTCGGACATAAACCTAGTTGGCCAAATTCAACTGTCCAGTCCTGACCTTCTATTTCATGAGTTTCATTCTTCTAAATATTACTGTTTGAAGCCTTTCCATAATTTATAGCATGTTACTCCACACTTTCTTTAGTTTTCAAAGCCAGGTCCTAAATAAAGACCAAAAAACACTTCAAACAACTTAATCCTTCCTAGAAAAGGCTGTTAGCATTCAAAGATGACATTACATCAAAAGCAAAGGTTAAACTCCAGAATGCATTCTTTGAATGAAGTAACCAAAGCTCCATTATAGCCTTTGATCACTTGAGCTCACCTGTAGGAAATGTTACACCTTTTTATTAAACTGTTGAATTGTCTTTGCTGTACAAGCTGGAGACATTCTTGACAGGCTTAAAGTCGTTAACACCTCTGAGGAATGCTCAGCAGAGCCTATAATACTCTCTCGTGTCTATGCATGTTAGTATAGTAACTCTGTACTTTCCTAACAGCCCAGGCACTCTTTCCTTCTCTTATTTCTTTAACAAATATATTGAAAGTAGTATATTGGCAAAAAATAGTACATTGGCAAATTGTCCGTGATACAAATGTGCACAGCAAAATATTTGATGCTATCAAGAAATAAAGACCCTATCACTAAATTAGAAAATGTTTATTTACCATGAGAGGTTTTTAAACAAATCACCACTTAATTACTGTAAAGAAAACCAAACAAATCTGCCTTTCTAATTGGCAGCTGGGCAGTACATTTAGCATTGTCCATTACCAACTGCAGTACACAGTCAATTAATTTTTCATTCAGAGAACCTGCACTCACATTCTCTACACAAACTGACACACACATACCTGCCATGCTTTTCCTCCCTCTCTCGAGCACTAACTACTTGTATATAAATGGATATGCATGAAAATATGGACTATTAAAACAAAAAATAAAGATCAATATTATATCTTTAGTTTCTCTTCCTTTAAAGATTGATGCATATTTTTTTAGTTTTAGAAGCGCTGCCAAATATAAACGTGTTTTCTCTTAAAAGTAAGTAAATAAACTAGCTTATAAGGATTTTCTGACAATCCAGACTGTTATTTAGTTCTAATATCTTTACCAATGAACAGCTGAAAGCTATTTCCCCCCAGTCTCTGTGGATGCTTTTTTTTCTCCTTTTATTTCTTTGGTTCTTTTGCACAACTCATCTCTTTATGCTTAAAGATTATTTTTATGAAGACTAACAGTCCTACATGGATGCACTCTCAAACACACAGAGAACTAGGAGCTGATTCTCCTTTTCTTCCCAAGTTATGCTCCATATACATTACACCTTACATGTCACAAAGCATTTGAATATTTCTAATAACACTTTACACTTCAGGTTCTGAGACATCTCCTGCTGAATAAGCACTCACATACATGAAAGCTGACTTCCAGACCATCCCTGTATGCGCATACAAAAAGAATTCTTACATAGCAACGAATGCTATGAAACAGGTGAGGGCAAATAACTACCAAATATAAATTATGACAGATTTTTTAAAAGAGCATGTATATATCCTTTAAAAAAGGAAATGCACCTGCTGTCTGTACTGTAGCTGAAGCCTCCCACACAGCCTCATGCAATCAGCAAAAACTAACTTTACATCCTTCTTTCCCACTAGATCTATGATTTTCTTAGAGAACTTCTGACTTACTCACGCTTCTATTCTTGGCCTATTTAGAGATAACTATTCAGTGGAGGCTTACAGTGAGCTTCTGGATCTTAATCCTGTTGTCTCGATTAGTCTCTCTAATGATTACACAGTTTGATTGCCTCAGAGGGAGGTGGAGAAGAATGGGGTAGAGTGAAGGGAGCAGTTTGTGTAGTCCCCATTAGCTCCTGATTACAGGAAAAACAAGATAGTGTCATGTTGTCTGAGTTCAGTGGGGAGGAAGGTAACGTGCCTCAGAATAATTCTGTACAATCAAGAGATTAGATGGATTAAATGTAACCAAACCTTTCCTAAAACAGAAGCGATGAGCAATATGTTTTTAAATGGTAAACACTGACTAATTTGTTGACTCATTTGTGAGCGCCTACTAACACAGCAAGAGCACTGGTGAGAATAAAGCAGCTGCCCATACCTGTTTCCACGCTGAATCACATGGAATGGATTTAAGATTCCTGTGTCTATATTACTTTATTCACTAAAGATTTCTTTCCTGCTCCCTTTTCTGACTCAACTGGGCAATAAAAATTCAGTACTTTCTAAAACTATGAATTTTTCTGTACTTTTGGGTGACCAGAACAAATGAGTGATAACTAGCTCACTTGGAAGAAATTTTCATCAGCCCTGTCTTCTAGATATGAGTGATTTAGACTTTGTATTTTTCATTAAATTTGAAAATGGCTTTCATAACAATTAAATCAGAGAAAAACAACATAAATTTATTTGCTAATTCCCTTTGAAAAATTATACAAAAATAAGACAAATACACTTTTCATTTTTCTACTTTTGATCATTTCTTAAATTAACAAATAATGATTTTCTTATTTCATTTTATGAGAATACCTCATTATTTGACGTAATGTGTGGAAATGCTTTATCAAATGTTTTCAGTCTCTGGAGAAAAATTTAATCTTTTCTACAATCACAGTGCTGTCAGATGCAGAAAGCAATATTCACTCTGCACAGAAAAGTCCTTTTTAGTCCTCACAAGAGCTCTGCTGTGTGATAATATTCACAGCAGTGAAAACACAGGAGTGTATCTATTCTCTCTTAAAAGCTTATAGTGATGGCTTAAACTGAGAACAGCAGCTCCTCCAAATCCAAGAAAACACATACTACCCTTATCAGGCAAACTTCATCTGTGCTGCTTATTAATTTTTAAAAGTCATTTCTCCCTAGTGTTAGGCTGCTCCTCCCTTCAAGGCAAAAAATTTAGAAGAGAGGAGTAACTGCAGTGAAGTATGCAAGCTACACGTCCCAGAATAATTTGGAAAGCAAGTGCAACCCCTTCCTATACATACAGTAACACCAGAAGAGTGGAGGAGCTGTGGTCTGTCCCTTGCCTTCCTCACAACAGCAAAATAAAGATGAGTTTATAAAGTTAATGCTAAATAAGACTTTATAAGGAATTTAGGTAATTGGTTTAAGATTATCTATCATCAAAAGAAATTAGTAAGGCAATCTCTGTAAGGAGATAATCTATATTTTATGAGCTTAGGCAGTGTAACTGGAAAATACAGATTTCTGAAGTCCTTTATCAGATGAAATGCAGGAGCTCTTTGTTTTCAAAAATGTTTTAGTGCATGTAACTCCACTTAGAACCAACTCAAGCATCTAAAAATGAAAGTAACAGCATAGGAAAACTGAAAGTATACAGCTCATGTAGACACATGTCCTAAAGCTGACAACAAACTCAGACAAAGCCTGGAAAAACTTTTTAGTTGCTCTTAGCTTCAGATCCCTGGCCTTCAGTCACCAGGATGGGTCTCAGATTAGCATTCCCAAATCTGTTTAGTTCATAAATGCTTATCACAGAATCGTAGAACAGCCTGGGTTGGAACCTGGTTCCAACCCTCCTGCCATGGGCAGGGACACTTTTCACTAGACCAGGTTGCTCAAAGCCCCCTCCAACCTGGCCTTGAACATTCACACGGATGGGGCATCCATGTCTCCAAGCAACCTACTCCAGTGTTCCATCACCCTCACAGTAAAGAAATTCTTCGTTATGCCAAATTTAAATCCATCTTTTTTCAGTTTAAAACCAATACCCCTTCTCCTTTTGCTACAGGTCCTACTACAAAGCTTGTCTGCTTCTCTCTTCTAAGCCTCTTTAAGTAATGAAAGACCATAATCAGGGCTTTCCTGAGCCTTCTTTTCTCCAGGTTGAGCAACCACAACTCTTTCAGCCTTTCTTTATGAAGCAAGGACAGCTATCTACACAGACTTTCCACCAATGCCTAAACTGGACAGCTCTCAGAACCACTCTTTCCCCATTTGGAGTCAGAATCTGATGTTTACTCACCTTGTAATAGGACATAAAATGAGTAATGATGGGGAAAGAGATCTACTGACAATCAGAGAAAAACTCACAGGACTGAGTTTTTCAAATACAGGCACCCTTCTTGCTGGAAGCTCATCCTCAATTAGAAAAGTATAGGCAGTAGCTGACTTACAGATCTGAAAAGACAGGTTAACATGGGTGTTTTAACAAAAAAAAATAATGATTTTCAAATAGTCATCCCAAAATTGCACTTTTTTCAGATCATTTGTTGAGTAACCTCAGTAATCATTAAAGGAATTTAGGGATTCTTTTGACACATTGTGTATCACAAGCAGAAGCTAGAAAGTCACAACACTAAAAAAAGAAGTTGGTTGCCCTAGGCATGTTTCAGCTTACTGTCAGCTCAGTCTGTTCTAGTGTTTCACTTGTAATAGCTCCCTTGCTGCACTTATGACTAATAACAATAAAATATTAACAAAATAGTTTTCCTTGGTGGTGACTCTAGAGACAGGAATGAAAGACCTTGTTGTGTCCTCTGTTTTGTTTCCAGCCTGACAAGCAGTTTTGCTCCATTGCTACTGTAACATTTTGATGCCAAAGGGATCAGCGACAGCAGTACTGCTGTATTCACCTCTGGTCTAAGAATAAACAGCCTGCTATGCTCTCCTCACCTTAGAGGGAATTTTTTTTCTGCAGAGCCTCTTCCTTCTCATCTAGAACTTCCTAATATCCTCCAACATCCTTCAGCTTTTCCCACTACTCCCAGATGTTGCTGAAAGACACGGTGACGCTTTCCGTCCTTGGGCTGCCTTGCTGCCCATTTTGAGCTCCCTTTCATCTCTTCCAGCTCCTTCTGCTCTCATTCAGCCCTCAGCTGCAGACCTGAGAGCTCCTCCAATTCCCAGACCCTCCAGAGTGATGCTTTCTTCAAAAACCAACTCTCTTCCCCTCGTACTGCCATGATGGATGTGAAATGTTTGCCAGTTCTCAGAAGGCTCTCCTGTGAAATCACCCCAAAATACCCAACAGATTAAATTGGAAAATTATAACAATATGCTTTTGTGTCACTGTAGTTACTGCTTGTTTGTAAACATGCCTACAGGTCCCAGGTGAAATTGGGCACTACCCACAGGAATAAACAGCCCTTGATAGTTTGCCATATAAATTTAAACAGACCAAAGATAAGGGAAGCAGATGCCATAATTCTGATTATCTCATTTCACTCCAAAGAACAGCTGAATTTGTGCAAAACCTGTGGCAATGCAGCAAATATTTTCAGGCTGTACTATGAACTTGGTACTTTGTATACTGAATTGAATTTTTATTTTATTGTTTTCTGGGGTTTTTGTGAAGACTTCATGTGGTTCTAGGTCTTACAGAATTATGGTCTATTTGTTTCAGCACTAGGGCCTTATGAACAAGAGGTCTGTTAAGGGTTTCTCAAACATCTCATTCAAGCTAAACTGTGAAGAAAATTTATTTCCTTTAAACCAATTAAGGTCTATGTTTTTAATCCCTTCGGTGATGTCACATGAATGTACAATTGTATGTGCAAGCTAGGATGGATTCTTAGAATAAGAGCAAATAAAATTAAAGAGAAAAAAAAAACAAAATAAAATAAAATAGTTTGAAAAAGTCAGGCACTAACCAATAATACCAAGGTTGATTTTTGCATCGTCTACATAGTTTGAATCCTGTCATTCATACCAAATGATGCCTTTAAAACATGTTTTGCAAATGGTGTGAGAAGATTGGCAAGTACTTGTGGTGTCACAGAGGTTTGCTCTTTGTCCTCATGTTGTGATTCTAACCTCTTTGCAGTAGATCCACAGTTTGTCCTCTCAGACTCTTTTATTCTGGTGCCTTTTTAATGCTCACACCAGTCAACTCCAATTGCAACATCCCTTGGCATTGTAGTGGTGATGTGATTCACATTACCACTGGCAACTTATCTCCTGATAATTGCCTAATTAATTTACTGTGTAATCACCATTGTTTCCAGCAACTTGTTACATGATTGCTGCCTCATTTCCACAAAGCAGCACATCTTGGTTTTGACAGGGTCGAACCATGTGATGTTTAAATTCTTGAGAACTTCATGACATCTGGAGGCTTGAAAACCCCTTTGTCATAGCTCAGATGTGGAAGCTGAGTCCACTTGAGGTGTGCCATCATCCTTATATGGGTAAAAACAATCTCTCTCTAACCTCCAGACCTGAATATTCCTGTGATTAACTTACACATCCTCAAAAATAAATACATTCTAGATACATGGAAACTTCTATCAGCTAGGAAAATTTCAACAAAAATAGACATGCTAAGCACTGCATTTGTCACAGTATGCTGTGGGTTTTATTTTTCTGTCTCTCTTATATACTGCAGTCTCCATACTTTTCCACATTTTCTGTTCTTTGTTTCTGTTTTCAACCAAATTACTTTTTTCTTAAGGTTTTTGTTCCATTTCTCTAAGCTCTTGCATTTCATTCACTCATTGAGAAGAATTTTTAAACAAGACTTTCAAAGCATTTCAAGAAGAGTCAAATGTGGTCTTCTCATCCCACAGTCATAGAAAAAACAGGTAAAATTGTCCCCAGTGATTCACTACAAATATGGTACCCTATAAATGCTAATTTTTATCTTCATTTTTGTCATGCACAGGTGAATTGCTCATTTTCGTACCAGCTCTGTTCAGTTTTAGAAAATAGTAAAAGGAATCAGGAACTCCTTGCAGTTCAAACTGATAAATTTTCCCCTAATTCTTGGATTGTATAAATATTTAATAGCCTACAACCAGGCCTAACATTGACATAAATGAGGACTATGTCTGCAGATCAGTAGCAGAAGCAGAGTTGGACAGAGTTTTGGGGCAATCTGGGAACTAATCAGTTGGAATTAATCCAGCATGTGACACACTCTTTGATTCAATTTTTTGGGCTGGAGGCCAGGGACACCTATTTTAAATGAGACTTTTGAACCTCCCTGAGAATGCTGAAGACATTTCACTGGGTACAACCACATATACAAATAGAACTGAGTCTGGATTCAGATTAAACCAAAACCACTTTTTCTATTGAAGACTCCTTCAGTGAGACAGGCCAGAAGGGTGATGTTCACTATTGTTTAAACATCTGCCAAACTGCAGCTTTAATATTAATGGCTTATTCAGGTCATGCCATTTCTTAACGGTTTTTTTTGTATCATCCTCTATGATATTTATGCTAATGGCCAAATACTTTCAATGAACTTAATTTCCAGCTTCAGTGAAATAACTTCTACACATCTAATTTAAAAAGTAGAACACTTAATTTAAACAGAATATACATAAAAGGTTTTTTTCCTCTTTTGCCTTAAACTTCTATTGTTAAGCCTGAATCAGATATGAAATCTAAGCTTGTTACTGGGAAAAAATCCATTCACATTCAAAGTTTAATGTTACTCAGCTCTCCATACAATCACTGCAATAACATTTTATCTGCCCATTATGAGTGTCCTTGACAGAATGTTCGCAGAGCTAATCATTTCCCTAAAAAAGAATAGACATGAGGGCAAGAGGATATGTACATATTTTTATATATGTGTGTGTATACAAGTATATATGCTCTTGAAGCTGATTTTTTTCTGCTCTGAACATTTGCAACTTCTTACTGAAGTCATAAGTCTTCCTATAAGTCACTATAACCCAAGCAAGGAAATCAAGGCTTCAGGATTCAGCCAGGTTTATAAATTCTTTCAATTACATAAATAGTTTTGAAATTCTTAAAATAATAACAATTGCTGTATATTGATTCATACAATCAATTGTATATTTATTCATTCACCTTATTGAAGAAAATATTATCAAATATAATCCCACTCAGTGGTTATTATGGTGAAATCACACGCCCAGCAACAAAATACTTCAGAAAGGTATGGCATGAATCCAGTTGCTGGCCAAATACACACTCTGGTGCAACTTCTTTTTTAACCTCCTAATGAAACCTAATACTGAGGATTGGAGTCTATCTCCTCAAAACTGCAGCTTACAGGATACCTCTGCGGTGCATTAATCTTTTAACCCCTTGAGGCATACTGAACATCCATTACACAGTGCTGCTGCCCAGAGGTGAGATATGTGAGCTGGAGCTAAAGAAAGACTACAGCAGCAGCATCTTACACACACATCATGAGCAATCCATCTTCTTCAGGGTGTGGGGGCAGGACAACTTTGGAAAGCCATCAAGGCGTAATGCTGTATTTGAGTGTATTTGCGGCTAAAACTAACTTGTCACACAAGGAAGAGCTCGCAAATCATCCTGACCCTCCTGACCTCGTGCAATCTGTGGCTGAGGAGCACAGGCTGTTAAAGAGCCTCACAAGGTCCACACAAAAGAAGCAAAAAAGGACTCTCAGAACTACCCTGGATTTCTCAGAGCATCCAGTTTAGGAGGAGGATGGAAAGTAAATACCACCAGCAAAATTGAGAGTTATCATTGCTATTGCTTAAAGACAAGACAAAATCCACTTTGATAAAAAACGGGGCAAATCATCTCAAAAAACGCTATATGAGCCCCCTGCTACTGAGATTTCCCAGCAATTGCAAATAGTAAAAAGTATTTTATTATTTTTTATATTTAGGAGTTTTTCCTACATAATAAAGCTCCCACAGAAATTGCAATAACTGTATGCCGGCTCTATATTTCCTTTTAGGCAAAAAGTTTATTCTTAAATCTAAAATATGCAGGGTGGTTATGAACTTCAGCTTGCTTAAGGATACACAGAACTTGTCAGAAACCAGTACTTAATGTTATAGGAGTAGATGCTTGTGTCAAAAATACAGGAATACCTTTTATGAGTAGCTACCTACAGTTTCACCAAGGCTTGCCTGCATGTTCTGACACACTCTATTCAAAAACTCAAAAAAGCAGCTGGTTCAAGAAACTTCTAAAATACTGATTAAAGGATGCATTGACTGACTAACTGACAGATAACTGTATATTGGATAATTGACGTGTTAGAGAATAAAAGATGCATTTTCCAAACATTTTTAATGAGTCATCCTGCAGCTGAAGAAAGGGAATGAGGAGCCAGGAACCAACAGTGGGGTCAGGCTGCAAAACTAAGACCTTATTACCTGCTTTTTATTGTTCTTTTATTTCTATTTGAGAGAATAGCATGGAAAGAAAAGAAGTCTGCATTTGTGTGTGTTCAAAACTGTACATATCTTGATACCTATTGCATAGCTACTGAACTATCAAAATCAGTGCACATTACTGGATAATTTCTTTCTTTGGAAATAGTGGGTGTACCTCTTCCTGTGGCAATTTTTTCTTGAGGTTGGTATTTACTTCCTGCTCAATAACTTCTCTGAATTTCATCTCTAAACTTCTAATTATTATCTAATTAGTTAATTCATGTTTCATCCGACATTGCTATTTACTGTGTTTTAAGAATATTTCCCATTTTAGAGATATCCCTTAATATAAGAAGTGATCTTTGCTGGCTAAATGTGTAAAGGCATAAATATTTCTCTAGAAATCAGTAAGAGAAGCCACTACTGTAGAAGTCACTCCTGCTGTTTGTCCAACCATTGTCTGTGACACTCATTAGTCAGTCAAGGCTGTCTGCTCCTGCTGACTGTCACCAGCACCCTTCATAGATGCAGATTTTTAGGAAGCAAAGCAGTTTCCATAGGTCTGTGGACCTGCCCAAAGTTCCTCAGTAGCACAGGCACAACTAAATTTGTCAGCTTTAAGATAAGGAATAAATAACTTACTTTTTTTTCATACATAGGGTAGTTTTGGTTTTTTTTACTGCAGTAGAGCAGGTGCCATCTTCTACTCATGCCCAGTCCCTGCCTAAAGATAGCTGAAGTAACCCCTACTTGCCTCCTGTTTCTACTCTTGCCTTCATTTGAAATACTATCAGTATTTTAAGTACCTGAACAAAGGCATGAAATATTTAGGAATTTGCTTGAACTGTACAACCAAGGAATTAAATGCAGTAAATAAACACTCACTTTAGGAAAGTCAAGCATTGCATAGATTATAGCTCTTCCCAGAATTAGTATGTTGTAGCTGTAGAAGTTTGCTGTGATGGTAAATACCTTTATACAATCACAGCCTTTATTCAAGGGGAAAAAAGACTGGATTGAAGTTGGGTATTTTGCACACACATAAACAGATCTGAACCTGGCAGCAGAAGTGCTGGGCTTGCTGAAGTTTGTGGAGTCACTGATTTTAGTAGGGTTAGGGTCTCATTGCCTCTTTTTTATTTTTAATTATTGGAGGGATTTGGAGCATCTTTCATTAGTGGAGCAGTAAGGGAGAGTCTTAGCTCTCTTAGATCTTTAACTTCTAGATAGATAAAGCTAATCTAAAATAGGCTCCCTCTAGGGTTAATGGATGCAGATAGACATCTCCAGAGGGTGTTTCATCCCACCTAGTTTTGATGTATGCAAAGGAAGAACTGCCCTCAGGAGATGCATGTTTCTCTCTGCTGATTATAGAGACAATATAAATGACTAGTGCATTTAGGTGTCTAGCTTTCAGATAGCTAACTTTACATTAAACAAATACCACTCTGAATAGAGATCTAGATGTAGGTATTTTATAAATTCTTGTGATCTCACTTCCAAAATGAAAATAAAAATTCAGAATAAGAAATGATGGACTAAAACTGCTGTATAAATGCATGCAAAGAAGTTAATGGGTCTCTCCCAACACCATTAAACTTTCCATAACATTCTAGATAATCCTTATTTCTTTGATTGGTCTGAGTAAAGCAGCTTTATGTTATATTATATATAAAGCAACACAACTAGAGTAATAGTCATTGCTTTCATACATGAACACTTACATACCAGCCTTCTGTGTGTGGCTCTCAGAATGTCTTACAAACATTAATGAATTTAACTTCCCTGTGAGCAAAATAGTTCTATTGTGTTTCTTATACAGCTGTTGAAACCACAGCAGCACACATGGGATAGATTCTAGTGCTTCAGAACGACAAAGTTTCATTTAATATCTAACTTATGAAACAAAGACTTTTGAAAGTTGCTTTCTGGAGGAAATTATTCTTGGCAGCAGTGCCAAAATTACAACCGTCCTTCATTTTTGTGCAACCTGTGATTGGCAATTTTCCTATTATAGAAGATTAGAATCAGACATGCTGAGATTCCTAAAATCTTGTTGAATGAATAAATATATTTATATGGCATTTTGGAGGAAGATTTCCAGATTAATATATGACATAGTCCTATTTATCATAGAAGTAGTTGGGAAAAAATTATCACCATTATTTTTTAAATGCTTACCCTTTGAGCACAGTTTATTCTGAATTAGAATAAAATATTTTTAAATAATTATTAAAATTATTAAAGTTATTATTGGAATATTTTTTAAATATTGTACCTGTACTAATGGAAAAAATGCATTTAATTTCATATGTCAAAAACCACCTTATAGTTGTATGCTATTAGATAATCATGTGTTCTATGTATTATATAATCTGCATGTTTACACATATTTATGCAGAGTGGAGAGGTTCAGAGATAAAAAGCCAGTAACACTTGAGACTATGTTAAAATTTTCAGAAGATTGTGTTTTATTATTTTGATCATTGAGAAATGCTTTTAATACATTTTTACAAGCATATAACTCACTGTGGGTAGAATATTTCCATATGCTATTTAAAGTTGTTCATAAACTTGTTCCTTGACATATCACTAGTGCTTTTTGAAATCACTACTATTTTGAAAAGGAAAATTAATCACAATAATATTGACTAGGCTAGAATGCTTTATTTCTTGAATGAAAACATCATCTTGTTCTACCACTTACTAGAGCAATACTTCAGCATTTTTGATCATAAAAAGGATCTTTCTCTAATTTATAAAAATAGGTGACTAGGACTTCTCATATGTAATCTTTATATATAGATAAATGCACATCTATATGAACATCTATGTACCTGTATGAACACAGAAATTGCAAGGCCATTGCAGTATATTTTATACTTTTAATTATTGGTAAAGGGCACACAACATCTCTTTCCTTATCTACTTTGACTGTCAGAACATTCCCATCATTAGGAACATATTAGCTGTCCTCTGTCCTTAAACAAGCACTACAGGACTTGCTTCTAAAGGCCCCCTGTAGTCCAGAGACAAATCCATGGGCCTCCAGAGGGCCTACAGTTTGGAGCCATCCAGCTCTGTAACAAATTCACTGATCCACTAGCTTCTGCCAAAATAAAACTGTTGAGCTTGTTTGTAGGTAGTGCAAACCCACTTCCCATTTCCAAGAAGAAATTGGAAGAATTTATTTCTGGATAATTTTGTTCAGCATCTCTGCTACCTCACCTCACTCAGCCCAAAATAGCTCACTCAGGTTTTTTAAGGTGGGGTTTCTCCCCTGTGAGAGGCAGACAGCTCACAGGGGGCTGCTCTTTGTATGTGACTGTTCTTGCCTTTTGGTTTATGGGAGAATAGATGACGCTGGCTGGAGTCTCACAACAAAGAAAACTGGGTGTCTGAAGCATGCAAGGAATACAATACAGGACATTTCTCCCTCTCCAGTTTGCAGTCTGTTGCAGCCACAGGGCTTTTCTCAGCAGATGAGCTTACCTGCCTTAGCACTGCTTTTGGATCTTGGTGCCAGAAATACACAGAAAAGTATCTACTAATTATCTGATAAATGTGTTTGTTCATGTCTGAAGTGCAGCTTATCTAATTGCCAGTGCCCTTCCTATCTTCCTCTAAGGGGTGGGTTTAGCTGAGAATTCTCCCAAAGAGCTTGCTTTTCATGTGAGTAATTATGTGCTTTGCTTGATTCGAAGGGATAGTAGCTCATCTGCCAATGGCAGCAAAGGAAAAAAAATAATCTCAAGGAGATTCAGATCTAAAATAATACAGAAGCAAAGAATTTTGGATTTGTGGCTTTAGACTTCATTAAAATTAACATAAAGTTATCAGTGAGGCTTGCTAGAAACTACTAGAAGATCTATGTTACTGGAAATGCTGTCTTAAGGGCATAAACTTGAAGGCCAGGTCACTAATCAGTTTCATACTTGGGAGCCAGGAGATTGGAAAGTTAATAAAAACAATCAAATTAACAAGAAAGAAATAGAGGTTATTAAAAGCGTAAATTCTTGCAAGCTCGTGCAAACTTTGCAAATCTCTTTGCAACTCATCTGAAACTCCCATGACTTTCTGAGTGCCAGCAACTTCAAGGCCCAGATGTCCCTTTCTTTATGTTTTGCAAATCTTTAGGAGCTACTGCCAACCTGCAAAAGCCAGAAAACGGTTTAGCTTCTTGCTACGTCTACTGGACTTAGACCAAGAGGAGAAGGACTCAATCCATTTCATAGGATATGTAAGCATTGACTTGTCTGGAATATGGCTGAGCTTATTTAATACAGTAGAAAGCATTCATCTGGATAACAATGATAACTTGTAATATATTTTACATACAATTTAAAATAATGTTTGCATTTCTCATTAGAACAATCATGGGGCTGAAAGAGAATGTTAATATAGTTAGACAGTTATGTAGGTTCATTTGAACATAACCTTCCATATTGAATATTATTCTGATACAGGCAGATACTACCCTTTCTGCCAGTACATATAATACAGCCTCATCTCAGCAAAACACATTACAATTCAGCAATATTTCACTGAAGGAAAAAAAAAAAAAAACAACCAAATTTGGAACATTCACAGAAGACAAGAAATTATAGGACATCAATGCATCTTTATTTTATTTATCAGGTCACAAATATTACTAAAATAGACTACTGGAGTGTTACAGCTAATAGCTTTTGTCCCCCTGGCACAGTCCATTCCGAAACAAGATAGGAAGAAACCCAGATGATTTCTGGCAGAAGCACTATGAAGAAAAATAAAAGCATTGCTGCAACCATTTCTTTGATGCTCCCACAAACAACTACAAGGAAGTATGAGTATTTAATGGCAAGATGGTGGAGAGAGACATTCAAAGTTCCCTGATACTGTTATGAAACAAGCAAACTCCTGCAAAATATTTCAGTACTTTTGGTCAACTGACTTGACTCAATCAATTGGATCAAGGACTTTCTTGTCCTCATTCCACCCTTGGTGGTGGCAAGCCTTCCAAATTAGAGAGAATTTACAGCACATTTGCATCACTGGTCCACTACAAAAGACATAAACTTTGTGACAGAGACCCACTGGGTAAAAATGCAAGATTCCAGTAGGTGTTGTTCATAACAATTCTCTCACTTTCAGAAATTACTGTAATTTTAAAAGCAAAGCAAGATGTCACATGATATTCAATTTCTAGATTATTTGAAGATTTGTAATAATACTTATAACAATGCCAAGTAGTCAGAAAAAGGGTGAAATTTTTCCTGCTTCTTTCTGAGAAGTTGGAACATAAATTGAGACTTCATATGAAGCTTACATGACACTCTGACTGACTTCTCATTCAGATTTTCATAACCTACTATCATGAATTAAAAAAGAATGATACTTTGGCTGACCAACAATGGCCACCTAAGTTGCAGGTATTTAAAAAATAGTAATTTTTAAATCCTTTTGCAGATAAGAATCCAAACTTGATTGAATTCTAATAACATCTGGATGTCTAAATACCTTAAACTCCTTTAAAAATCCATGTATAAGAGTGTATTTCCCCTGTAGATTTACTCATTACTGAAGAAAATTGTAAGTATACATTGCACTATCCAGCACCAACACCAGAACCAGCTTAGACACAGCCTCCTAAAGGTTGTTTGCAATTGATTTCCTGAGTTTCTCAGGCACACTTTGATCCTGCAATGCTCAAGACAACTGAATTTATGTTACCTAGGCTAATTTACTGAGTTGATGGCACAGTCAGTCTAACATATGTATAGTACACTCTTAAATTTCAGTAAGTTTCAAGTCATAAACCTTAGGATTTTAAAATCAGTAAGTACAAGACATGCAAATACAGTCAATTATTATTTCACCCTAGCAATACAAAACAACTTAGAGAATCCATGCTTTAAAGCAGCTTGAAGCCAGAGGCTTTTTCCTATTATGGTAATTTACTATGTCATATGAATCTGTCAGGTTCTCTAGATTTAAGTTTATATTTGTGAGTTTTAATTTAAGAATTCTCTGATTTGACATAGATTTAGACTTGACAACACCTAGCACATTTTTTATATAGCCTCAAAAATATGTTATAAGCTTTTTTGAATATTAAAGGTACCTAAGTTTTTCACCACTGAATTCAATAAAAACCTTGTTATCCAAATAAAGGAAATCAGAATTAGATTCTCAGTGAATACTTAATGGATGGTACTAAACCATAGCACTAATGAATGGCATTAATAGGGGTAGTTGTGAACAAATACCTCTTGGGAAAAGACTTTTCAAGTCAGTTAAATGAGTATTCAGTTAAATTGTAGTTTCAGATTTCTGAGTTACATTCATTATTCTCATTCAGCCCATAGAAGACACAGTTCCCATTAGACCTTCCAGTTTGACTGGCAAAGTGATAAAGAGCTCAGAAAAGCAGCCATGGTTCATTCTGATATATGTTTGCCTTTTAAGAGTAATTTTGACTCTATTACTTTATTATTTCTTGTTACATCTTGAAATTATTGCTATAGACACTGTAAACATGAGCATATAACAACTTTATAATAAATTTTGTTCTGATTAACAGTCATCAAGCCTGTATTTCATTGAAATCATCTGCCTTTGTGAGAAATATACTAAAGGCCAAGCAATCCTTAGCTGCAGTTATTTTCACCAGCACTTTTTACCAGCACTTTGTTGTTTTCAATGCAAAGAAGAAAATTAGGTTATCACTTTGTAATTTTTGTATCTATTTTTATAGCAGAATTTGAATCTGGATCCCAGTCTATTGTGATATATATGGACTGATTTTCAAACACTTTGATAAACTTACCAAGAATACACATGTGCTGCAATATAAGTTCAGCTCCTTCCAAAGGCTGGAGCTGGAAGTTTAATACTGTACACAACACTGAACTGTACATGCATTACTTTCATTACCTTTTTCTTTTCTGCTGCCTTCAAAGTAAATCTTCCTTACCACTGCAAAAGACACTTCCATATTCACACAGAGACAAACAGAGACACACATAGCTACCCCTTCTCTTCTCCCTACACTTTCTTTTTCCTTGAACCCCTCTTCCCATCTCTATAGCTAGTGCTCCCTTCTAAGGAAAAGTTCAAAGACTGAGAGGTTTGGTACTATTTGGATAAGCATGAAATCTTGTTGCTTATCCCAATTACACAAAACCTCTAAGTCTTTTGAACTTTTTCCTTAGAAGGGAGCACACAAAATTTTATGCTTATTCAGGACACCTGGATTTCAAACCTGAGCTGGAATTTTATGAGGATGGTCTCTCTCTTATGGTTTAGTACACGTACTAGAGTGAATAAAGAAATAAGAAGAGGAAAAAAAACTTTGCCAACCATCCTCCATCCTCCTGTCTCATCTCTTTCTGTAAGATGAAACAGATTAAATTACTTATCCATCACAAGAAAGCTGTCAGGGTTTTTAATTCACAACCTATTGCATATGCATTACTTTTCAGAATGAACGTGATATGTTGTACCTCCTAATGTATTTCAGCACCAAAAGTTTCAGACTGAACAGTGCAGAAAAAAAGTAACACAGTGTAAGGAGACTTTTTAAAAATCTTATGATAACAGTAGGAAAACTGTACCTAAACTTGTCAGCATACAGGTTTGCATGTACTTCACATATTTCATTTTTCATATGATTTAAGTTCCGGCATCAAAAAATTACACTCAAATTTCACCTTTATCACTTTGCAGGTTGAATAAAATCTTTGAGATTATGATTTGCCTTTTAGTCTTGAACCTGGTCTCCTGCTCCTCTAGCAATAACATCTATAGAGTAGCTGAGCACTTTAGCTTAAGCTTTATTTTCTGTAGTTACCACTGCTGGCAAAAGGATGATTTTGAGTTAGAGAACATTATTACACTGCAAGTTCAAATGGTTGGAGTATTGCCCCATAAGAAGGGAGTGACAGAGACAGCAAAGTGTCTGCCCTTCTGGGGGTTCCTGTAACAGGCTTCTTGGCTGAGTTTCTTCCCGTGTCCCTGGTTATGACAGTACCATCAAAAACATTTATGTTTCATACCGGTGGTTCTTCCAGAGTGCAGCAGACCCATAGTAAAATAATGAAAGTGGCATTATTTAACATTAAATGTCACAACACTTGACAGGTTCATGTAAATGAGGACCTTACTAGGCAAAAAAAAACAAAACAAAAAAAAAAGCTTCATTTTCTTTAAAGTGAATTCAGGACTAAAATAACAACTGATTCAGACTGGAATTCAGGAACACAGCGCCGGTGACACACATAGACACACATTAGCTTCTCTTAGTCTCACTGCTTTTTCAGTCAGCAAAGTGTAATTCTCCTATTTTGGTATGAATTGCATAATGCTCAGAAAAAATCTTCTCTGTTTTACCCTTTCTTCAGCAGTTACAAAGACAGAAGGAAGGACAGAGGGGAAGGAAGAGGAGGGAGGGACAGTGATGAGGGCTGGGCTGAGTGGCAGCACAGAAGAGGACCAGCAGTTCATGTCCCCACCTTCCCTCCCTCTCTGTCAGAAACACAGTGGAGGTGCTTTCAGACCTAAATGGAGAAAGTCAGTGTGCTCCTCCCCTGTTGTCACAGCAAACATAGCAGGTCCTCCTGATATGGCTTCCACCTTTCTCATTTTCTTGCCTTGTCAGAAGGTTGCCATCATTTAGAAAGGTACACAGCATTTTGAAAGGATTAGGGTATAAAACACAATTCAGTCCTTTACAAAAGAGAGACGGGGAAGGGGAAGGGGAAAAGCGAAGTGTCAGGTGCTAGAGAGTGACCGGACAAGGACAATGTACACAAGTAAAAATAGCAAAGTGATTGAACCCCTATTCCTGTGAAGCAGGGGCAGAAAAAAATGATGCATGACAAATACTGCCAGGGCAAAGCAGAAGGAGAAAAATGTAGTTTATGACAATGTGCAAAGGCAAAGGATTAGGTGACAACAGTAAGGGGAAGGTCATCCCCTCAAAAAAGTACTAGTTCTACAATTTAATACAGACATGGAAAGCTTTGTCTTTACTATTAACTGCATTTTAGCTACGTACATTCACAGTAATGGCAACAAAGGCTGCTTATCATTGTACTACTGAAGCCTGACAAGGTGGAGCTTCTCCCTTTTCAGATTTTCCTTTAAACTTCATGCAAATCCCCCCAAATAATCAGATTGCTCACATCTTTCCCCCAACAAATATATGTCCTTGCATGAAGGATTTGCAGTTTTTCTATTCTATTCCAAGACAAGTTTCACCTTTAACATTAATTATTTTTATGTGTGCTTTGTTGCTTTTTTGGTTTTAAGCTTTTGTTGTTGTTGTTATTCTTGTTGTTGTTTGATGCATCTAATTCACAAAACAAAGAAAATACAATTTTTCTTAACACTTTCTTATTTTTGCTCCTCCTGGATGACAGCAAACACCATTATAATTCTTAAAAACATGACTGTAAAGCCCTGGCACTACCAAAACCACTCAATTTGTTAATTGCTGAGAGGAACTTTACTTAATGTGACAATGGCTGCCCTCAATCAAGAGCTTCAAAAGATTTTTTGTTCCGAAATGGCCGTTATGGAAAGGATATTACCTGACTCAGAAATTACAGCAGGATGCTGGCAAGCTCTAAGTTCTCTGGGCAGGACTTCAGCAGTCCAGCTAGATTCTTTTCTACAATGTCAGCATCTATTTGGCCACAGCCCAATCCCATTTATCCTGGAACAGCCATGACCAGTCTGGACAAAAGGGGAGAAAGTAGTGAGCTAACAACTTCAACTTCATGTTGCTCCCTAAATTGCTGTAGTCTGTCCTGAACATGATTTGAATCGATTATGTGAAGCATGGGGATAAAAAGCTCACAGTACTGAGCAAGTGTATAACACCCCACAGATCTAAGAATTAAAGAAGAAAGTCGTAGTATAAGCATCCAAAATATATTCATGGCTATTTAACTATTGAAGTTAAATTTAACAGATGCTATGAGATGGCAGAATTAATTAAAAAAACTATAACTGTTATCATATAAATTGTTTACAATTAAAAACATGTGATAATATGACCTAAAAAAGTTAGTGGGAGAACATGAATGCAATCCATCATACAGGGATACCTAAATCTGAAAGCAGATCTCATAATACTCATTGGAAAGTTACAGGTATTGCATCATTTTTACTCATTGTAACTCATGAGAGAAGACAGAAAAAGTTACTACTCGTTATAATGGAAGTATAGAATCTTAATCTACATAATCAAACTTAATTAAAGACTAAGAAGTAATGCATATGAACAGATCTGTAATTTTGGCCTTCCCTGATCTCCAAGTTTGTCAGCACACTTCTTTATCATCTCCAGAATGTGTATTTTCATCAAGTTTTTATAAGGCTAGCTGGCTTTCAAAGGAGAAGTTTTAATAAAAAAGATTATTCAAAAAACAACAATTGTGCACAATCTGGATTAGTAATTTTTTTTATTCTGGTTAATTATGCCCCACACTTGGTTTTGGCACTTTGGAATAAGAGTACACACCAACTGAATTTTCTTGGTTCAGTTGCTCTTATTTTTTGTCATGTTTTCATTCCTGTCCACGATTCAAAGGCCAATAATATACAAGCAGGTACTACAGTGATAAACCATTTTCTATTCAGTAGCTGTAGAAATATTTAGACAAAAATTTTTGCCAAAAGCTTCTTGCATTGAAACTCTTAGATATTAGATATATTAAACCTTACACTTTGGATAATTTTATATCACATTCTTCATCATTACTTATGTGCTATCTGTTACCTCTCCCTACCAAAACCATTAAGTTGTGCTTTAAACAAAATCAGCTCCTTCAAGCTGAGAATGACAGCCAGTCAGTGCATAACACATTTCATGATAAGTCAAGAAAACTTTGTCAAAGCACCCAGACTCCACTTTTTTACAAAATGAGGTTTATAATGAGGTTGTAATCCTCAAGCAGAGCTGTGCAGGATCTCAGTCTATGAGGCTTTATCCTAAAACTCGTACTGAGAATTTCAAAACAAATTTGAAAAGTCTGCAGAATTAAAGGTCTGTAAACTGACATGCAATGGATATGCTCAGCATACATCAAATATATGTCAGCAATAAGGACTGCCAGTCGAGAAAGAAATTTTGCTGGACGTTGCAGGTTGTCATCTTTAGGGCTGCAGTTCTGATGCAGACAGCTCATCTATTATGCTCCACAAGTCTTCAGTTTGTGGATATCTCAGTACAGAACTATCCAATTAATTGCTTGGAGCTGTAGTAATGTTATGCATGACAAGCAGGAAAATTGCTCTGATTAGGCAAAAGTGCAGAGTCAGACCTCAGAACAATGCAGTTGTATTTCCTTGTGAAGACACAGGACAGAAAAAGTACGACAGCTCATCTTTTTGAGTGGATGTGAAATAAGTACTTGATGCTTTCATTAAAAATCAAATAAATAGCATTTTATATCATTGCTGTCACAGAGGGCCACCAGACCCCTTTTACTGAAGGAGAAACATCTGTCTTTGAATGGCATGCTTGGAACAACACTTTCTCTTTCTATTGGAACATCAACAGAAATTCTCTCTACTGGAAGTACATGAAGAGAAGCAAGCACACCTCATCTAGAATCACTGCAAATATATTGCCATTTCTTTCTCTCCTACTCCTGAGAATATTTTATCTTTTCCTAGGAATCCTTCCAAATATGTTTGTGGCAGAGACACCACACCCTGACCTCTTCAGGAGAACACAAATTACAGTCTATCTGTAAAAAGGGCATAAAAACTGACAAGTGAATAATTAAATATAATAGAGAAATAAAACTAAATCATCAAAGTGTTTACCTTAAGACAAAAAAAACAGAGGAAGATCAGACATTCCATAACCAAAAATAACAGAGATAAACAAGATATCTTGTGTTCTAGTTTTACAAGCAACAGGTTGTAGCAGCAAGGCAGAGGTCAACCTGGAACTGGAAAAAGTTAAAATAAAAATTTAGTAAACAGAATACAAGAGAAATTACATTACTAACTGATGAATCTCAGAAAGCATTAGGAAAAAATAACACACAAGTAATTAAATGCAATTCCCACATTTTGTAAAGCCTTTGAGGTAAAGGACATTTACCTCAGCCATGAAATGAGCAGGGAAATTGCCTAAATAAGCTGAAAAGTCTTAGTTAAAGCAGTAACATCTAGGATTATTTTAATCATTTTTCACAGTCCGAGCAAACCAATAATTTATTTATATTATATTAAATTATATTTTATAGTTTCATGCACCGTGGTTTGAAAGGTGTGTCAATGTATGCATGTACATTAGAAACGTATGGCTGCATTCTTACGTCTTTCTGGAACAGACCTGTGTGATAAACTACATATATATATATGTAAAACACTATACATATAAACTGCATAGATAATCAAGAAATATGAAGAACATGAGAAGTAACATGAGCTAACCTTGACATTATATGCACCCTGAGTAGGATGTTACACCAGGCAATTTCCAAAGTTCCCTTCAACCTTAACTATTCCCTTGTTTTAAGGTGAGTTGTTTTTTGTTTGTTTTTTTTTTAATATTATCTGCAAGCAAATATGTTGCCTTGTGAAGCACCTTATGGTTTCCCAGTAGTGATCAGTTTTGAGAACCAGTAGCTGAGGGAAGTTGATGTGACAGGGTCGCACGTGATCATACAATTGTGGGGCTGATGGCAGCAATGACTTTCCCAACACCCAGAGATCAAAGCTTGAACCCAAACAGCCTGCTCTATTTTGCCCTAATACAGATTTCTTAGATATAATGTTTTATATAATATTAACTTTTGCAATCACTGTAGGACAAAATAGTCTGAAAGGATAGAAAAAAAAAAAAAGGTTAAATTGCAGACATGAGGTTTCTTAAGAAATATAATACAAATGAGACATACCTAAAAGTTCATATGCAGAGTATTGGGGTTCCAAAATAGTTTACAGATATGTGGAAGAGGAAAGAGTGTTTTTCTGGAAAATCTTGAAAAAAGCAGGAGAAATCAGAGTATAGGCAGAAATAATAATAGCTATAGTACTTATAGAGAATTACAAAAATTAAAGATAATAAATGGAAAGAACTGGAAACAGATCTCCAAAAACTGCCCTTCAGTTATTTGAGTTTCAAATAATTGTTCAGATAAGAGTTTATAATAAAGTGCTGAAAATTATGGAGAGTATACACCAGGGTTTCCAAAGAAGTGGTAACAAGAGCTAAATAATACATTGATGCTCATTTGTGCCATAAACAGCCACACAACTCTATTCATGCTGAGAAAAACTAAGTGAAGTGCTGGGTTTGCATTAAATATTTGGTCTGTAACTATATCTGAACCCTGTATTGATCACTTTCCCCTTTCCCTGTGATAAGCCACACTCCAGGTGGACACAGAAGAACTGTCAGAAGTAGCACGCAAAGAGCAGGCACACCTTTTGCTAGAGGCCTCTGTTAGGACCAAAGGCAGCTCAGAAATGCTGAAGAGAGCCGACAGCGGGTAATCCTGACCCTCTGCTGAAGTCACGTTAACTACTTTTGGGTTTGCAAGACAGAGGATGAGAAAGCACCAAGACAGGTAGCCTGGGGACAGGCTTCAGGTTATTAAGACAGCTACGGGGTTAGCCAGGAGGGATACAAACTTCGGTGAATTTTCCTGAGGGGAAGGGGGAAAATGGGAGTTCAGACCAACCAAGTAGCGTGCCCGGTAGCATCAGTTATACGATGGCAGCCTTCAGCTAGCCAGAGGCGTCCATGAAAACTGCAGAGAATCAGTTCTGAAATCCAACAGTAATGTCCATTTGTTGTAGAAATTAATTCCCCAAAGAAGAGAGCAAAGGAAAAAAATCAAACATAGCAAATTTTTCTGACATTACAAAATGAAGTGCAAGTCTATAACCTTCTCAATATGCTATCTCTGTTACAGTAAGAACTTCATTTCTGATGACAGCCAAATCCCCAAATATTAGTACCATGAAGCATTATTAGATATTGAGCCACTGAAGAAATACTGCAGCAGAATAAATAGCAATGCTTTTCTATCTCTTTGAACTTGATTTTTGAAACAAAGCGTGAGTCTTTCTGTAAGCTATACAGGTGTGACAGAGAAGAAGCATGACTGAAAAACAGAATAAAATGTTTCTCTATCAAATACATTAAACCACTTAATGCAGATGAATATGTACTGCTTGCCTGCTTCCCAGTAGCATTGGCTTGCAAATTATTTGCAAGAGGATGCTAAATTCTCTTTTTGGTATAGATCCAGCAGAACCACTGCCAGATCAGACCTCCTGGGAAATGTGGGACTTGGCATGAAATTTGGCACAAGACTTTACAAATGTCAGCTTCCCTGTAAAAACAACAGGTCTGTTGTCATGAAAACATCAGTTTTGAGTTATTTCTTTTCTTAATATTACTAGGCAATACAAATAGAAAAGGGATGAGATGTCAGTCATGTGCAGGCATGTACTCAGAATTGGATTTTTGTAACTGAATTCCCCAGAATAGAAATATGAATTTTGGATTTTGAAATGCATGTCCAACATCTTGTTGATCAGAACATGTTGTACTTAAAAGTATCTCTGCTCTGTACATCAGAATGCCTGTCATTATGAAATAACTGACAATTAGCAAACAGCATGAGCTAGGTATTCATGTGTAACCCAGAACTTCTGAGGTACCACGCCACTTATAGAACTTCTTTACAGAAATTTGTACCAAGGTTATGGGGTTTTTAATTAATGTTTCCCAAGAATATAAATCACTAGAGAAAATATGAATTTTATCAAGATAATGATGGCAATAAATTCAGTAGTCCATGATGTTTTTTTACCAGCCTGGCAGGCAATGAGTTGCATTTTAGATTTACTGAACCAATACAGCTAAGCTCCTGGCATTACCAAAACTTTAAATGGTTAATTAGTAACTGATTTTAATATAGTATCTAATCTGTGGGAAAGCAGGGAATACCTGCTCCAGGAAAATGCAAGCCATCTTTTGGAAGATGGCTATTAAGTTTGAGGAGCCAGAACTTTTGGGCTGAATGGACTTCATATTCCACGCAGCACTTCAACAGATCTTGGTCACTTCTGTATCTATCAACCTGCCCAGACATAAACATTCAGCCCTCTGAGTCACACATTATATCAGCACTGGGATCTCCTCTTGACATTGACAGCAATTACACCTGCACCTTAAAAAAAAACACTGCTAAAGATCATAAAATTAGAATTTTCCCAAGACATCATATTTTCTAGAATCACCTTTTTTGAAACAAAATTTATTTGACTGTATGTTTTTATGTCTAGCCTTTGTTATCCAGGAAGAAGGACACAGAACAAACCTCAGAAGTGAGAGCTTCAGTATGGGACCAGTGTCAAAGTAGGTCAATTTTTAGGACTAACAGCCTTGACAGTGTCCCTTTAATATGTTGATCTGTTTCTGTAAAGCACATTAAGAAAAGTTTAGCGTGAAAGAGGCTACAAATGTGTTTGATATGATATGGCAATAAGAGTACATTTTGAGCATACTAAAGCTGCCAAAGTACATTTTAAACTGCTTTTCTTTGCTAGCTAAGGGTCCAGTTCATTGAAAAATAAAATCCAGACTTCTGTACACCAGAAGCTGCAGAAAATCTGGTTTTCTGTAACATCTATAACTCACTGTATATATTTTCAAGGTGGAATCTACATCTTTCTTTGAGAGATTATGGATATTTTTTGTCCCTTTGAACCCCTGAGAAACATTGAGACTGCGAAGTTACCCATGCAGAAGCAGGCAAAATCACTTGCCTTGAGACTTTAAAAGTTCTGAGTGCTTTGTTTTCAAGAACATTTCTGAATCACTTCATTTATTATGTTACTTCTGATTCACTTGTTACATATGTGAATCTACTTGATGAAAGTTTGATGTTGTAAGACATATATATATATATATATATATATATATACATATATATATACACATCATATTTATCATATTTACAGGAATGCCTAAGGAAAACACACTTGATAAGGAAGAGTGAGAATTTATATCCAAAGAGAACTCATTAGTTATTATTGTTGTCTGTTTTGATTAAAAGATGTTCATTTAGTGGCTATTGCATGCAGAAAATGTCATGTATGGATAGTTCAGGAGGTCATTCTTTGTAAAAAAGGGTAAAGTTTAAAAGGCTCAAACTTTATAATGAACTTAGTAAAGAAAACCCCATAATGTTTGGCTCTATAACAGAAGCAATTGCTGATGTTTTATGTTTACATAATTCTGACTTCTTCATTGTTCTCACTGTTGCCCAATATGAAAATAAGCTGGAACTATATTCAGTAGTTTTGCTTTATTGCTTTGCTTTTAAGTACATTACTCTGTAGTTTTCACCACTTTTGTATCATTTGCAGTAAGGGGTACCATCACCACAAGCTGTGTGTCAGTATCTTTTATTACATTGCCTGATGCACTTGAAAAAGCAGCCTGGTTTTCAAGCACACAAACCTTTCTTCAGGCCTGCAAATGAAAGCAGCCAAACTTTAACAAGCATACCTTTTATACACACATATAAACCTGTAATGAGCACAAAGAAATAAATGTATTTGAATAGCACTGTGTTCTAACCATTTTCTAGGAAGTTGCTTCCAAATTATTTTTAGAAGAGCAAACATTTAAAGAACGGCATTAAAACATGCAGCAAAGTAATCCACTCTTAGAAGAGGCTTTAAAAACTAAAATTCCATCACTAAGCAACTACTAAGGCTAAATAAAATGAAACTGACATTGTACAAAATATCAAAGAATGAAAAGACATAAAATATACATTAATACAAAAATATATTTTCAAGGAATATATGCACAACTGTTAATTAATGGCAAATGAGGATCAAATAATTTTCCTGTGCTGAGCCACAACTACCAAAGTGTAAAACATAACTCATTGTGCAACATCAATACAAAAAGTCAGATCAACAGTAGGCACTTGTTATTTTCAAGCAAATGAACTCCAAAGACTTCATCTTCAATGATAATTTCCTTAGACCAGCTTTGGTTTATGGTGACATAGAGGTCCCTTTGAAATGGAGTGGGTTGGGGGGAGGGGGGAGATTTTCCCATTTTATAGTTTTATGATAGCATTTCATCTCTTTGTATTCATTTTCAGCACAACTGGATAGGAAGCAGACAACAATATTTTAGCTGTCAACAACAAATAATTAAATTTTTTTTTTCCTACTTACATTGCTCTCCGGATGGAATCTGAAAAAAATCATATTTGTGAAGAAAAAGTTTTTTTTTAAAAAATCTAGTTCTTATACTAGCTTCCTAACCAATCTACACACTGAGTAACCCTCTCAGATTCTTCTTATCTACAGAAATAATGGTGGCTGTGCTAGTTGTCACAAATTCTCATTTTACAATACAACATTTTACAGTTTCTCATGTACCTCTCCTTCTTTTTAAGATTCTTTTCTCTTGGAAAAGTAAGTTTTACCTAGCCTTTATTCCTTTATATACTTTTCTTGGTTTTCCACATTTATTTCAGATGCCATACCCACTATTTCATTGCTCCTTTCTGCAAATACAATGTATATAATTTTTTTTTTGGTTTAGAATGGTCAACTGGGAATATAAATTATTAAAGAGAGTTATTTCTCTAGAATTTCTTCAGCAACATCTTAATTATCAACAAAGGTGAAGAATGGGTAAGTCAAGATTTTGTGTCGCAGGACATCTGAAAACAGCTGCCTGATCACCTGATGCTTTTTTCCTATAAGACACCAGAGCACAAAAATATTATCAGAATAAAATTCTTCACTACTCTGATTCAATGCAGATAAGCAGAAAAACATGTGCCTCATCTTTGAAACAAAAATCCTTCTGCATTTAAACAAAAATCCTTCTGTATTAAATATATAATATATGATAAGAAACATTCATAAGGAACAAGTCTTTAAGTTTGGGGTCTTTTTGTTAAATGTTGCCTAGATGCATCTCACAAAATAAAACAAAACAAAGTGCTCTGAAGCAAATTATGAAGTAGTCTCTCAGCCACTGCCGGCATGTAAAAGCCAGTCCTGCAGCAGAGAGTGCAGAGAAAGAAATGACAAAGCTACAGCAGCAGCCTGCTGCATACACCTCTTCCCTACAGCTTTGCTAAAGTGCAGCCCGGCCAAAATCATCCATCAGCCCTGCCTACCAGAGAGCCTGGCTGTGCACATGGCTGTGTCCAAGGACTGGCAAACTGCAATCACAACAGAGTCAGAGGAGTGGGAGAGACAGTTTGGCTGGACTCTATGTCACAACAACACACCTGCCAAAGCTGAAACAGCCACTGTCCCTGCAATGCTGACAGGCAGTGCTGACAGCCCTTGAGTCAACTGGGAGGAAGAAGCCACAGCCAAGTGTTTCATTAGCAATGCCAAGGAGGTATCTGAAGTACCTCTACTTTCCTTTTCTTTGGTAGCAACCACATAATGATGGAAGTAAAGTTTTGTGCAGACATAGTAAAAGAGTTACAGAGATGCAAATCGCTGAAGTACTCAGGGAGGCTTCAATTCATATCAGGGCAGCCCTGTTCTGGGGACCACAGATCTCACTCCCTTACACAGGAAATTCCATGTTCACACGTTGAAGATTAAGTGCAAAACAAACGAGTTTTGTTGGATAAAACGTTTGTGCTGAAATCCTGTGAATTGGATACAAAACCAGCTTTGTATCTTTGGCAGCCACAAGTGAGAATCACAAAGTGCATCTAGCCAAATATTGCCAATTAAGTGACAATCACCAGAACTTTAAAAGAAGTTTTTTCTTATGTTTCTGTAAACCATCTTATAAGTATTAACTTCAGTATTCATTTAGTATGAAGGTAACCCATTTAGATAATTTACAGTAAATAGGGAATAGTAGATTGGAGCAGATTGGAGAGACTATGTACATTACGTACACATTTGCTACCTGCCAGTCCCATACAAGATATGGGAAATAAATGTGGTTTTTGTATAATATTGCATGTTCTCCACTAAAAGCATACCACTGAGCCTGGGCAAACAAGACAAACAATCCGTTCTTAAGGGTGCAGCACTGCAGAATTTCAAGTGCAGAAAGAACAGCATAATGTGAAAAACAAGTTTCTAAAAGGTAGTGCTATCTCAGAACACAATATTTGTGCACAAAGAACTACAAATAGGAGAAAAGAACAGGGTGGCCATGTAACAACCTTCAATGAATTTTAAAAAAAGAAATCACAGTGAATGACAGCAGCAGCAAAGGAGTGGAATATTCAAGACTAAGAATGAAAGAAATCTCCCCTGAAATAAATCTTTACCAAACTTATATGAAGACAAAGTATTTAGGATTAGACAAGATAAGAGATCAAAAGGCTGAAATTGTGTTTGTTTAACTGGGTTTATGAAAGGGCATATTAAGAGGTGAGCTGCACAAACAAATTAAGCTTATGTAGTTTTGACATATCCAACAAATAGTAGTGAAAACCACAACTACAATCAGGAAACAGCAGCAGGTAACCAGCTCCAGCAAGGGAGGGGTTCAGGAGATGAGAAAGATGATACAGATTGCTTGACAAAAAGGGATTGGAAAGAGCAAAGCCTTGAAGTATTTACCTTTTGATAACTCAGATTTCAGCCTTGTCATGGTACACTATAATCAAAATGCAGGTATCAACATGACACAGAAACAGAAAGCAAGCTTGAAGTTATTTTCATGTAAGACAGGGAGTTGCCATGTAAATTGCTGAGAACTATTTGGCCTCCAGAAGTTACCTGGCCTCCTTTCACTCCAGGAGCGAACAAGACAAATCAGGCTCCCACCAGGTGTCTGGAAGTACCTGCTGGAGTCAAGGCTGCAATATTTGGTAATTTCTTGTTTTCACAACACTCTTACTACTTGAACTCCTCTCCACCCCACCGTGGCATTCCACACTGACCCACTCTGTAGATGATGCTCTACTTATCTGAAAAATGGGATTTTTTTCTAGGATAAAAATCAGCCTATCTCCCCAGTTACTGGTCAAGAGTATTGCAGAAGAGACCCCAGTGTGTGCTAAATTCTACACCTATTCCCACTACTTATGCACTATGGGTTTAAGAACACCACTGTATTGCCCTGTAATAGTACAAAACATTACAGTTAAAGTTGACATATATTTCCAAATGCAGATTGATTCAATTGGCAATTCCTAATATTTTTAGTGATCTCAGATGAAATTATTCTAGCTGTTAAATGATCTTTTTGCATGGTTTTACAACAAACTCTTTCAATTTATTTTTACACACATATTTAGGAGAATGTTCATCTAGCTGCTTTGAGGTCCAAAATGCTAATTTTGAGTTTCATTCTTTAATTGAGATTTTCAAAACCTTATAACCGCTTAGCTTCCAGACAAAACCAAATTAAGAATTATTTTAATGCATAATATAATATATACCCTTCAGTTCAAATATTATAATCTGAGTAACAGAAGAAGAGCTAAAATAATTTTTAAAATATGTTAAAAATAATGCTGTCATTTATATAGCTGATTTAGGAAAAAACATTATGGAATAATTTCATAGCTTTAAGTGTATTTCTATTTCAGCACTTTAAGTGCACTTTAATTTTCTTCTATTTTGTTTATTTTGTAGGTACAATCAAGGCTCATGAATGTTAGCACTGAACAAAAAGTCTGCCCTTACAATATTTTTATAGGCTAACAGTAATTTAAGGACTGCAATTAGCTAAGTTTATGGTCTTACTTTAATTTATTCTTTTAATTGCAATCAACACAGTCTCAGTGTGAAGCATAGGACCTAAACTATGACTTGAAAAAGATGCAGATGGTAAGGACAGAAAAGGATAAAACAAAGGTTTTCATTACTCCTTTCACTACAATCTAATTATTGAAATGGTTTGGGGTTTTATCTGGATCATCTCTTTTCTCCAGATGTGAATTCTTCTATTTCAAAGATAGTTTTTCAATTTGTGTTGTAGGAAAACAAAAGCAGTTGAGTTTTCTCCTATCTAGTGTTTTTGGTATTTTCATTTCAAGGAAGTGATCAAGTGGTCTAACTTTTCACTTGTGCTTAAATCAAGATTCTCCATCCCCAAAAATTCAATATATTCTCAGTCTGAATTTTGCTTATAAGAGGCACAAAAGGCCCAGCTTGGTCTGACAAAAATTAGAAGCACAAAACACAAATTAAAACAAACAAACAAAAGCGCAGCTACAAAGTTATCCTATAATATAAATGAGGTATAGCACCTGTAACCTACTAATGCCTACGATATTTTCAGTCATTTAACAGCTTACCAGCTGTTTTGTTTTGGTTTTGGTTTTGTTTTTTTTTTTCCTGTTGAACACAACAACAAATAATTGGCCAGAATTGCATCTGGACCAATTTTATGATGCCTTTTTAAATTTTTCATCCATCTTTCTTTTTTCTACGTTTGGTATGTAATAAAAATTTTGGCCGTCTGTCTCATAGTTCAACATAACAATGCTTCATATTTGCTACAGAAAACACTTTTATAAGCTGAGATCATGGAGATGTCTGCAACACTACTATCTGTGTTATCACTAAGCCATTAATTATTAAAAAATGCCCTGAAAACTGTAACCCTACTTTGAGCTTCTGGATATTTAATTAATACTTTCAGTGGAAATTAGACAATTATCTTTATTACTTTAATATCAGAATTTTCAACTAATATTTTCCAATAAAAGTGCATAATTCAGCTTTGGAGGAAGGAGGCTAGAGGCAGGGGTGAAAGGAGGCAAAAATGATAGGCATTTACTGCATTCCTTCCATAAGACAAGACAGCAAATTTCTTATAGGAAAAGCAGCACTTCATATGAAAATGAAAAAGACACAAATAAATAAAACCAAGAATCAAGAAAGCTGTTTCTTTCTGCTTTGAACATGATACACAAGTTTTCTATCAGCAGCATGAAATATCTGATGTTCTAAGATCTCTGCTTTACTCTATATTTATGTAAAGAGATTTCAACTTTCCCCTTGGAAATTATTTACACTTTTAAAAATTAAATACAATTAAAATAATTTTGTTTCACAATAGCCTCTGGGGGTTAAAATTAATCCTGGAAATGCAGAAGCAGGTGGAAACAGGTATAGAAGAACCATTAATTGTCAGTGATACAGTTTCACTGCTCAAGAGAACTGCAAGAAATCCCACTAAAAGTTCTAGAGGAGAGTTGCAGGATGTTTTTCTCTTCTGATATTTGTTTGACTCTTAAACAATTATTTTGATTATTTTTTTCTTCTCAGATTTCCTACAGTTGTTTGCTACATGACCAAGATCACTAAATAGTAAATTATTTTTTCATCAGCCATATGGTCACCTCAGAGATTTAGGAATCTAGTTTAGGCCCCTTGTGTGCCAGTAAGAGTTTACTCGTAATGTCAAGAACTCCACTCTGAACAGAAGTGGACACATAGCAGAGGAAATCTAAATCTGAGGTGACGCAGTGCCACAGACAGTTTGTGTATGGATCCCATCTCAGATGCTCAAATTCTGCCCTGGGTCGTATATATAAGGTCTGACATATCATGGAAAAATGGAAATTCACAACTTGGCTGATGTAAGGAAAGGAAGGAACTTCGAAATCATGTTAAAATTTACACCAACGTGAAGTTGTGAGCAGAAAAATAAAAGCTTTTCCCATAGGTAAGGTTCCATGTCTTGGTATAAAGAAGTTAATCATAAAACACTACCTGTGAAAAGGGGAATTGACTTCAACAGTGTTTGAGGTGGCAAAGTTGAAATCAGAGCTCACCAATTTTCAGCATCTTAGGACTAATCACAAAAACTTTCCTCTAAAGTCAGGACCCAGCTATGACAAACTATACTGCAGGTGAGTTTGAAGTCAAAAGGTTGGGTGCTTACCTGAAATCACTAAGCTAGAAATTAACTCGGAAAGGCTGAATTTCTGTCTGAATCTGACATTGAAGGAAGTGGTTAGGAATGACCTCTGCAAAAAAAAAAAAATCTTATCAGTACCTTTTCTCTATCTGATCAGGTTTGCGAATAAGGATGTAGAGTTTATATATACCTGTTCATTTTGAAAAATTCACCCCTTGTGTTGCTCTCTGTTAGAAGCCAGAGGATAAGCAATTTTTAGACTGCTCATGATTGCTCTCACTGATTCTTGGCTAGACTGAAAATATGAAGTAAACATATGAAATAAGGTTTTGCTCTACTAAAGTCAATAAGAAAATAGGCTTTAGTTTATTCCAAGTGGTTCATAAATGTGAAAAAAGATGTCTCTAAAAAAACCCACAAAACAAAGAGAAACAAACAAGCAAAGAAAAAACTTTAAAGGTCACCATTTCTCCATTTTATTTCACTGAAACACTGGGAAAAGTGTACACTTCTTTTTTTTTTTTTTTTAATTTAGAAGTTCAGGAAATAATTTGTATAAAAACCACTTTCTCATTTTAGATAGCATTCATAATTTTAAATGAAATACCCATTACACTCAATGAAATGTATCAGGCAAGACAGAAATGTCAAAATTAAAACTGATGAGAATTTTCGGTTGTAGAGTTTAGAGCACTAAATATGAGAAAGAGACCTTTTCTAAATTCTTGGTACATGCTCGCAATCTTCCTGAAATGTTTATCAAACAGATTACCGAATTTGGGGAGTGGAATTGCTATACTCATATCATTAATACAATCACTAATAGTATAGAAATAGCAATAGTATAGTCTCTACTAGTAGTATGGAGCAATTAAAGTTTATTTCAGTAGGATTATCATGGCCACCTACAAAGTGAAGCCATAAGGTTTTCAGTTTTAGCTGTGGCTGACTACAGATTGACTTTTACATGGTCTACTTGTCATCCCATATCACACTTAAAAATATAAATAAATAAATGAAACCAGAAGTAGGTTTCTATTTCCTTCTCAAAACTTTGAAAGCAAAAATATATTCATACTATGTGTATGCTGACAGCTGAAATATCAACAGTCAAGAAACAGTAAACAAAGGAAAAGTAGAATATATTCACTTAAGTTTCAGTTAGCTCTAGAGGTGCGGTAATCTAAATGTACTGTCAAAATTAGGAGGGAGACCCTACTTGAAAAAGCAGGCAAACAAAAGAGAAATCCCAAAATGACAAGGCCATAGGTGAAACTCAAAGTGCTTTTTACATAAGGTTCAGAAATGCTCCACTGAAGTGCGCTGATCTGGCAGCTGACTTCATTGTTCATGCATATGTACCATCGCCCTGGTGAAAGGCTCTTATAATTGCATATGCTGATTCAGTTAGTTGGGCACCAAGTTTCAGTCAGAACAGTGTCAAATTGGAAAGAGCAACCTGCAACACTTTTTCCTTTCATGAAGGAGCATACCTGAAAAGGGTAAAGTCCTTCGAATCTATGTACACTGGAAATCACAATCAAGACATCGTCAGTCTTTCTCACATCATAAGAGCCCTAGAAGATGTATTTTAACAGTGCAACTTATAACCATCTGCTGCTTGCTCTGTACTAACCATTTTGTGATTGCATCTCCCATGGCCTGCATGTGAATCTCCAACCTAAGCCAACAAATTACTGTGATTCCATGATCACATATCATTCCATCTCTCACACACACTGTTCAGGAGTTTCTTGTTACAGAGGAATACTATCTCTGTATGCTGAAAAGGAGTATGTGCAAGAGAACTTGTCTGACCGAACTTTATCTGAATGTTTGGCATCTAGTCGGAGACAGTGCTCTACACTCTCTCACATGACAGTGGTAGATTTCCCCGAGGTCTCTTTGATCCCTTCCTGAAACAAATCACACTCTATCTCTTGATTACAGAAGGAGCTTAATGAACTCAAAGTTAACACAGGAATCTAAAGTGTGTTAGATAAGTCCCACCTATGCATGGCTTGGTTTTCTTATTCAAAGGCTGGATCTTATTCAGTTTCCCAAGGCTGTTGCACAGTAGATTTGGTATCCTAAGCATGATGCTCCAGGGCTTCTATGTCAAATTCTTTGAGGAGAGAAGAAAGAGGAACAGAAGTACTTCCTTCATTCACACCATAGATACAAATAAAAACAAGGGCAGATGATCTTATCATTTTAACAAGTGAGAACAAACCTCAACTATGCTAGAGCAACTAAAAAAAAAACCCAATGTTTCCTTTTGATACAGAAATAAGCTTTAGGCAAGTTGAAATTTTTGAGATTGTTCTCACTGACAAAAAGCTTTTCAAGACCTATAAAATGCTCCAATGAAGTAGAGGCTGATCAGTTGACAATGCCTACTCCAGATCTCTGAAAGGGGAACATAAAATCTAAGCTCAAACAATATGCATCTGTGTTGCATTTGTGTTATACCAGCTCTCACAAAACCAAATGAAAACAAAGCCTTGCTTTGCTTTCTTTCTGGATGTTATGGTTGTTGCCTCTCTTGTTTTTGTCCTCTTCCATATTAAAGAATCTGCACTGTATTTAGTATGTAAACAGACTGTAAATTTCCTACTTGTTAATTTAAATTTAGTATTCAATTACAATTAAAAAGAGATCAAAAAGAAATATGACAAACTTACAGCAAAAGACATTTTAATGATCTTTTAGCAATAAATCATTAATTGAAATTCATCCTTGAATTGAAAGGACGAATACAGGTAGATGGAACAATGTCATCCATGGATCCAAGAACAATTGTCATACTGTTTTCTTTTTGCCTTTATTTAGCCAGAGAAGTTACATTAGAAAGAAAAAAAATATTTGTAGTAAGCAGACCATAAAATTTACCCTCTTTTAATGAGCATGAAAACTGCACAATGAAAAGCAATCATATACAAATATATTCAGGGGCAATAGAATACTCTTAAATGTTGTATTTCAGTGCACTAGGTGGCAACAAATGCAATATTGCTATAAAGGTGTCTTTTTGCAACAGAAAAATTACCAATAACTTTCAAGCCTTATATCTTCCCTCCTGAGATCTGAGAAAATAAACTAGACCACTCTTGGTTCCTATTGCTTTACTATATCACTTTCTACTAATTGAGTTAACAACAGTAAGTTTATCTTCTCAGTTCTCTTTCCATTTAAAGTTATAAGGTCTGAGTTACCCATAGTTTTGAAAAATTAATTACCTTACAGCCTCAGACATGCAGAAACATTTGCATAACTCACCAGCTCCAATGCTCCAACGCTAAAATCCATAAAACCTGTGCCTTCATTACGGAGTGAGATATTCCCAAGCAAGGATGAGAAATGACAAGTCAGGAAATTATATATGAAGGCAGATCTCCATGCAATGGTCAGTCAAGTAAGGGTTGGACAGATGAGTGTTGAGCCTATTTTTTCACAAAGATCAAAGAAGAAATACAATTTCATAAACAAATAAGTTAGTCATCAAACCATGTTGGAAGCAATTTCTGGAAAAGCAATTCCTCTCTTCTTTGGGACCTCACTTAGGTTCCAATTTTTCATTACCAATTCTTACAAATAGAGGTGTGAATTTCTAATGGGAAAGCTGAGTATCCATCCAGATCATGGCAGGATTCATGCCAAAAACAAATGCATAAGAACACACAACTGACAAAGCATGAGCTGTTGCACATTCCTCTCAGTTTTATTTCATCACTAATGCTGCACATAGTTCAATTTTGCTGGGTTACTATAGGATGGGAGGAGAGAGGGGAGAAACATAAAGTATCTTTCATGGTTTCAAAGCTGGCTACATCTCTCTTCCCTTCCTGATTTCTCTGAATATACCTTGCCCTCTCGAAAGATATAATTATCAAATCTATCAATTTTAAATAGACTACTGCACATGTGCTTGTCTCCTTCCTTTGCTTGTGCTCTGAGCTGACTGGACACAAGAAGTCAGATGCAGAAGCTGGGGATCTATTAGCAGAGCCCTGAGCCTCATTTTGTAAATCCCATGAGAAACTAGACTCCTGGCTTATGTCCACCTGGGCAGATGCTTCAGCTCCACCTCAGTCTACAATGTCCTGTGCATCAGCTGCTCTTGGACAACCTGTTAAGCTGATATTGGCACCTATGATATGTCTGTTGAGAAATCCATGGTCAGATCAATCATCTTACTGTTTCGCAATGCTTTGACATACGAAAAAAAAATTGATAAAATATTTGAAAGTGACTCTACTGTAATTCAAGCCTTTCTATTTTTACAGTGACCAGAGCAAGCTACTCCAGGTGACTCGGACCCCATTCCTTCACAAAACTTCCCCCATCATAAACTGCTGCAGCCTCAGTGGTCATTAGAAATTAAAGTCTAAGATCTAACCTCAGAAATAAGTCTCTTCCTGGACTAGAGCAGAGCTGGCAGTTCAGTCAACTCGTTAATGTCACCGAAGAGCAGCCCAGCTTGAACAACTGTTTCCCTCAAAGCAAAACAGTTGTTTCCTCAGTTGGTGTCTCTGCTGATGCCAGTGGATAGAGGTAAAGACTAAAGGTAAAGACTAAAATGCCTTCCTGAGCTATCAGCAGACAATCTGCCTGACAGGAAACATGGTCATCTTTCCTTCCCTTTCATTTTTATCTTCTTGACAAACCTTCCTATTGAAAGGAAATCAGTGTTTGCACACACCAACTGAACCACACAGAGCAGGTGCTGTGATGCAGCTCTGTCACAGCACCATTTGGAGCCAAAAGCTGATTCCCTCATTTCCCACCTAGGGTTTAGGGGAGTCAATACCTAAAACATGGCTCTGAACCCCCCTGCCAATGTCATGATTAACATTACTCATAGAAATACATTTTAGTGAAAGAATTGTCCTGCTCTATCCCATAACTACTTCACATGTAAATTGTATTTATGGCCTAAGCTCTTAACCAGTCAATTATGTTCAAGTATTTCAATGTTCCTGAGGAGCATTAGCTGGTCTGGTGGCTTCAGCTACCATGCAAACTGACAGAAAAGTTGTTATGGAACAACAAGAAAGACAGAACAAGCTCACTAAGGAAACGCTGTAAGCACTTCAGCTACACATCAAAGCAACAATCTGATATCTCAAATTAACACTGAATTTCCATATCCATCAAATTTCACCAGGTGCTGCTTCATGACAGAGATTTTACTCTGGTGGGGGAAGGAATGCCTACAACTTGCTAAGTCTTCTCACGAGAAGACTCCCTCCTAAAGGTGGGACATTACAAAACAACAGAAAAGGCACACTAGTCCACTATCACCTCTGATCAGCCCATTGTGCACTGCTGATCCAGCTTGATGTTTGAAGCCAACAGCAACAGTGCTTTGTCCATTACTGAGGCCTGGACAGGATGACTCATTAGGGGTGGGGTTATCACAGAATAATCACACCCTTGGGTATTGGGTACACAACCACATCGCAAGTCTTGTAACACCACATGGGTGTGATTATCTGCTGTCTGCTTTAATTCTTAATTAAAACAAGAGCTGCAGCTCAGATAAGATCTGTGAGACGATTATGGTCATTCTTGGTTAGACAAGGGGGAACATGTATCTTTGGAATTAAAATTCAGGTGCCTGGGTGAACTCTGTAATGATGAGCGGTGCTTAAATCCACCTCATCTTAGTTTTCCTTTTAATATGATTTAACCAGGAGGGAGCACACCCAAAAAGCTGCAACTTCCAGGAACCAAACACTGAATAACACAATAAAGTGCACAGTGTTGCCATCATTTAAACATTTTTGCACTTTAATCACTTCTTAGCATTTTAGCTTAAATAAAACTCTAAGTGTGCTTCTAATGATGCTAGAAGACTAATTCTCGTTACTTAGCAGTAGTACAAGTCACAGCAGCCATAAAAACACTGGAGGAATGTTTTGATAAAGTGCATACTAAACTACTTAACTTACACATATAAAGATGGATATACAGCCTGGGGAAAAAATGAATATAAAACACTTCTGTGATTTTTTAAAAAAATCTTATTTTTAACAAATATTAACCCAACTTAAGGTCTCTTTTAAAGGTTACATTTGCATTTACAAAGAACTTTCAAGCAATTTAACTACAATGAATTTTAACAAGGCGCTTCCTGTTCTGACTGCTTGCGTATTTTTAAATTTTATGAGACTCTTCTGGCAGAGTTTTGTAGCCGTTAAGATGAAAGCCTGGATGCATGCATACTTGAAAAGTGGAGGAGGAGGAAAAAGAAGAATAAAAAGAAGAAAGGAAAATAATCAATTTGGTATCAAATTTATTCCAAAGCCGAAAAGTGCATTTTTTTCTGATTGTGAAAGAAGACATGCAGGGAGGTCGAAGGTCAAGCAAAGAGGAGACAGTATTGTGTAGGAACTGTCACGCATCACCACCTATTTTGACATGCACAGGGCCGTTTGTTGTCTGTCGAACATGCAAATTAAGTGCCTGCTGTCATAGCTAGCCGATATCTGAAAGTGGAAAATGAGACCACCTGTAACCAGTGAATGGAGTGATGGACAAGCATTCAGAGCTCGTCATTTCCAACGCCATTCACACCACCTCCGAATTGCATATGACATGTAAAAATCTTTTCTTAATATTCACAACCGGGAAGTTTGGGGAATTATGGAGGCTTCAACTGCTGCATCTAATGGGTTCTCCAAGCAGACAGCTGTGACTGTGAGCTGGCTTGATAATTAGGTGTCCAGGAAGATTTTATGCTATGAATCAGTTAAAAGGGAGAAAAGAAAAAGAAAATAATGGCAAGCAAAACTCGCTGGAATGGAAATTATATTAACCCTTGCATGTCTTCCTCAGCACTTGGCTTTTACAATTCCTGTGAAGCAAGATTTGCAGAAAGCAGACACATAATAATTTGTCTTCTGTCTCTGAGCAACACTGTCCTCCTACTCTGAAAAATTGCACTCCAATTCTGTTTGATGCTTTGTTTTCCTGAAGAGAACTTAGAAGCATAAAATCTAAATATGCCAATCCCTCTTTCATTTGAAAGCAAAGGCAATACTTTATTTGAATTTCTAGTGAATATGGTGCATAGGATTTTAAGAAATAGATTCATTGTGCTAAAGTCATGTCCTGTCATGTGCCTGTCCATACAAAAATCAAACAGTTTAGCTAGCTCATCTGTAATCCTTTGCATATTATCCCTACTTTTGTATGCATATCTGTCTTTGTGCATGGGATGCCATAAACACTGCAGGCAGTGTAATGCCAAGAAAAGATGTGATCTTCCTGATTCTCACTTCTGCTTGATAAATAAATAAAGCTGCTCAAAACACTTAGGATAGGAGAGTTTAGATGTGCCCAGCTGCATGATAAGCTCACAAAACCTGTTATGTTATTCAAGGCCTAACTAATTAATGCTAGTGTTCATTCCTAAATAAAAAATTAAGCTCTTCAAGTTTCAACTTCTATCCCACATTCTGAAAGCCATTCTAGCTGTGTTTCCAGACATAAAGAACACATGTATATAAGGTACAGTCAGAATTCAGGAGGAATATTCAAAACAAAAACCAGAATTGAGCTACAGAACATTAATCACCAGTACTTCTCAATATATCTAGAGTATCTGGGGAGGCTGTCTGAAGTCCTGCAAAGATTGTAGTCCAGCTCTATACTCCTCACAAGTGAAGCCAAGCACTCAGAACAGAAGCAGGCAAGTTACTAGTATATTAAAAAAATCTAAGTCAGGCCACAGAAAACCTGCATTTAAATTGGGTTCATTTTTTAAAAAGCTTTTTTATTTCTATTGTGCCAAATTGTAAAACACAGTAGCTGTTTCAACATTGCGCACAACCTGCACTCACCGCTGGTCTGGTTTACGTCTCCAGTGATTCTATTTTCTTTCCTGTGGAAGTGAGAGTTTAGAAAAGCTGAAAAAATACCTGCTGACCCCTCTGACTGGAGCAGAGAGGGAATATTAGAAAATGGAAGAATGAAAAGAAATAGTGAATAGATACCCAGGGGAAAAGGAGCAGAAGAGACACTTATTTTAGACTTGCAAGTTTTCTTAGAAGCACTCCTTCTCTTAAGCTTTCATATCTCTATGAAGAAATATGAGAATCCCAAGGATTCCCGTTTTCCAGACATAAGCCAGTAGGCCCCATTTGATTATTTACATCTCTAAGACTGCTGGGAATCAACATTCAGGAGAGCCTGAATCAGACACCATTCAGCCAGTACTACACTGCTGGGCACAGCTGAGAAGCATGTAAAGGCATACCTAAACACAACACCAAAATACTATCACTCTCTTCTTTTGTTTCTCCCACATGTTAGTTCTCTGCGAGGCAGAAAGGAACGAAAAAGGAAAGAAAATGGGCACACAGTCTGTTTTGTCCTTGGACACTTTCTTCAGAGTCAGCTTGTTTCTCTGGACTTGAAATCAAGATCCACACAGTACCTGAAGACAGATGCACAACAATGGCATCTTACTAATCATGTTTGAATCTACACACAAAAGAAAATCTAAATCACTGACGTTAACACCATCCAGTGTGTGCATTTCACAGAATAAACTGCTTGGCCACTACATTGGATTAAAAATTCCTTCTTCAGAACACCTTCCAATTACTATCCATGTGCACCACACCCACGTGCCCCAGCAGTGCCTTTGCAGCTGCTAGACTGTCAGTGTGAACAGGATTGAAAATATCCCTTGTCTTTGAACATATTGCAGCCTTTTATTATGTTTTTTTTTTTACTCTATATAAAATGGATAATATTCTTCTATATAGAAGAATAGCTCACTGAGCTTCTAACAGGTCCCTGAGCCAGTCCCTTCCTGCAACATCTGAGCTGACACAAGCAGGAAGGCAGCATGCTGCCATGCAAAACCTACACTCTGCAGCTTCAAGCAGGACTTAAACTGGCATTGCTGATGAAGGACTTTGTAGCTGGGATCTACAGTCAGGGCCGCAGGGTTTATCTGCCTACTGGGTAGCTAGTTTGGAGTTTGAGATCTTGGAGGTTCCACACCGCAGACTGGCCCTAGGCTGTCAGTTCACCTCCAGCAGCATGGCTATACCAGAGCCCTAGTATATGACCTGTTCTTGAGGGATAGTCACCAGTAACAACAATTTTATTAATACATATTTTATTTTTATTTTGTTGATGTTATAGGATTTAAAACAAGCTTTGTTTTCTACATATAGGCTATTAAAATGTGACTATCACCTTTAACATCTGGCAATGTAATTCTTGAGATGGCTTGCTCCAAATTTCGAGGCCTAATAATTTTCAGAGGTCAAAACCAGGCTGTCAGGTAATATGAGGTTGTTACATCCATTACACAGAAAGTTAGAGAGGGAGCAAGGTCATCAGAAAGTTCTTATGAAGGGTGAGGAGAAAAATGTTCATTGTGCCTTCAGTACAAACCAAGGAAAGACTTGCTCATCACAGTTGAACCACATTGCTGTGAGACTACCAAGTTTAATTCAGGCTGGATATTTCCTAAATTTTATTTTGACTGAAATGTTTTAAGCAGGTCACCAGGTGGTACTAAAGGCTGTCCCAGCACAGGTCTGAGTAGCAGAGACTTGGGGGACGTTAAAAGGAATCCTGCTTTCTGGCACATTACCAGGAACCTGAAACAATCATGTTTGAAATGTCTTCTTGCAGTACTTTAGGCCATGTGCTGCCACTCTCTCCTTGCAGTGAGCAACATACCCAGCAGAACACTTGATTTGCCTGTCATCACAGGTAACAGTGGCAGAGTATTTGTGGAAGAAATATTTCACAACCAAAATTTTATCAGTCTTCCCATTCTCTGTGGTAAATCACTCTTTGGAGCAGATCCAGGAAAACAGTCCATGGGGTAAGGTGTCAACATTGTCAACCTTTTTGTGACTTAGACATGCCCAGGGTGATGTAAGCCACCAAAAACTCATCACTTCTGAAAATTCATCCACTACTTACATTCCTTCAATAAGTATTTTGCCACCTAATCTGAAATTTGTGTTTCTGCAGTTCTTCCAGTGGAGGTTTTATTTGTTTTTCCTAATCTTTTTCATGACCCTACCTTGAACAGTAATCCTATTGGCAGCAACAAAATCCAAGGACCCAGAAGTTCTCTTTATTCTGGAGAGATTTATATGTTGGGCAGACAAACAAGGCCCCTCACTTCTGCATGATATTTTTTTTAATAGAAATCTGCTTATTCTATAAAAAGAATCTGTCACTGAGAAGCTGTGCGACTGAAAAGTCACAGTAGCTGAAAAGTGAACTTTATTGAACCAGGTTCAGCTTTAAATAAATCAAGCCAGTAGTTCTTTCTATGTGAATTTGCCCAAATATATGACCCATTTACTATTCAAACATGAGTACATTTACCCTTAATACTAAAAGCTGAATGTGACTTTAAAATGGTGTAGGTACACTGAATTTTCCCTCACCACAAAACAAATTTTCACCCTAATTAAGTAAATAAAACAATAAAAAATTGCAGAAGATTTCTAGTAAAATTTTCAAGGTACATTAACTGCATATTATATTGTTATCAATATATGCTTAACCTGTATTATGGAAAATTACCTGAACAGGAAAAACACTTTGCTTGCTCTGGTATACACAGTAATTAAAATATTCAGTTAGGCTTAATATTTAAAAGCAGCACCAGAAAATTTTATCCCTGTATTAATATGCGCATGGTACTTTTTCTGATTATATTCTTCAGTTTCCAAGTTAATATACTAAAGCTTTCTACTAAAAGAATTTACAGCAATAGATTGTGATGGTAAAAAGGAAAAAGTACAAACATGTCATTCCATTCACTTTCTAGATAAGCTTCATTTTCCATATAATTTTTTAATTGATGGCTTTATAAGAATTTTTCCATGTGACTTTATCCAGCTATTTTAGAAATGCCCTCTTACCCTAATCTCTTAGCACAGATTTCTGAAATACATACAAGGGCAAGTCAGAAGAAAACACAGCATGACTCTAAAACATGCTATCAGAGGAAGAAAACAGCAACAAACTAAACAGCACACGACAAAACAAGTGAGCACTACGCATTGTGATGAAGTCCTCAAACTGGAGTTTTATGATGGCAGCTTAAAGTTTCTTACATGCCCTTGTGTTGCAGCTCAGAATAAGCCAGGGACAGCTGCACCAATTCTCCACAATTAGTCAAGGTCAGACAGTGGAAAGGGAGGACACTCACTATTTGTCAAAAGAACAATGGCAGGAGGCTCAGCCTTTCTCCACCAGGGATGACTGTTCACTACACACATTCAATCCATGGCAAAATTATGCCTGGCCCTTTTTCTGCAGAGGAGAGAGGGGCAACCTTTCCAGACAATCGAAGTGTAAGAGCTAACAAGGCAGAGCAACAGCACAAAAACAAGCTTGTTTTAAGTACTGAAAGCATATGTTCTTGACACAAATTTATGTTTTGACACTTGTGGAGACAAAGGTATTAATTTCTACAAGCTTTGAGCAAAAAATACTAAACCCACTAAAATCTGTTCCTTCACACAATTATTGGGGTTGCACATTAAAAAAAAAAAAAAAAAAAAAAAAAAAAAAAAAGAAAAAGGCATTCTGACAAGTTACCAGCAATTATTTTCCTTACTCTGAGAGGTTCAATGTGTCTTGGGTATATTTGACATGTCTTTTTCATAAACCTAAAAACACATTCAGAAAAAGTTTAATTTTGGGCAAAGACACTTCCCTCAACATTGGTAGGCAACCAGAGATGGGAAACAAGGAAAACAATTCAAAATATCTGCCATCAGCATAAGGAGCAAAAAAAGAAAAAAAAATATTTTTAACAATGAGATTTTGTTTCCCTGTTTAATTAGGTGCACTCAGAGCTGTATTTTGAGTTTCCTTATGAGACAGCAAAAATACAGAAAAGACAAAAAAGAGTTATAAATAATGGATATAGAGGAGTAGTTTTGATACAGAACCCTCACAGTACTGCACTGGAATAAACGGATTTAATTGTGTAAATTCTGTCATTTGTGTGGACAATTGTGGGGATGCAGCATAAGCTGAAATTATTATGTGAAACTTTATGAAGTTATATTATAACAGCACACTATACATTTAGATGTATTAAAATTATTCATATTCACCGCAAATGGCATTTAAGCAAGGTTATGGCAGTTCTGAAAGCCAACATACTTTTAAGGTTTTTATCACATTTGCATTCATCAAAGCCAAACCATTTTTAGATACTTAAGGCTAGAATTCTTACAATTAAGAAGTTTGAAAGCATTACTTAAAGTACATGTAATTAAAAAACATCAAAGAGCAAACATGCTGTTTCTGGACACCACCTGAAAACTAGATCACATTAGCTTTGGAAGAAAGGAATTTCTCCTTCAGGTAGTTTTTGCAGCTACGAAGGTGCAGAAGCCACACCTGTAGTTGCACACTGCCATAAAAGAGGGAAAGATGGAAATCTATGAACATTTCTATCAAACCCTTCCTCCCTAATCAGAGGAATTAGGTCAGCCCCAACTATACCAACTTCTTTCTCTGTCGCTGTCCTGCAGTCACATCAGAATGCTTGAAAACATCTCTTTTTTTAATGCTCACCATCTGTTTGGTGTTTTTTTTTACTCCAAAAAACTTTTCCCCTGTGATCAGAAGCAGGATCAGCCCTGCAGTTAAGGAACCATCTGCCCCAGCAGAAAAATTGATTCTGGAAAGATTCAGTAAGGGAAGGAAACGGGAAAGATTTTACCTTAACTTCACATTCCAAATATCCTACTTTCATAATAAATCTCTACTGAATCATATCTGAAAAACGGGTTTTTAGTGTATTAATTTTAGAACATCCCTTTTCACCCGGAGCAATTTAGAGAAATACTTTACATTAGCATAAATTTGGTTCTTTGTATATGTAAGACTGAGATTTCACTGTAGGAACAGTGCCTGTTAATTGAGACAAGAAATTGGTGCAGTACCTTCTAATTTTAAATCCTTAATGGCACTTGGCTATTGCATTGTTTACAGAGCAAGGCATCCTTGACTGGTTTCTTTATCACATTTCCGATGTCAACGGAATAAATTAGAACAGGAAAATGTCACAGTACAATGTACCTTTTCAAGCCATTTGGCTTAGTGAAGCAGGATAGATTCAGGCAAAAATACCTCTTTTCCAGTCTGGTGGCTTTCCAGGAAGTTTCTTCATGTTTAGCAGTCCCTTCCCGTCCTCTCTTTCTTTAGAAAGCAGCCCTGGGAGGCAAATGACATTAGTAAATGGAAGTGACCACTTAGGTCACTTTCAAGCTGCTTGCCATACACCTTCTCTACTGATAGGTACAGACACTACTTCCTGTGATAAGAATTTATACCTGAAATTTTTTTCATTGTAATCTTCCTTTCCCCTGATCCAAAGCAGAAGTTCTTCACTATCCTCCCCTCAGTGGCTCTCATCCATTTGCTAGGAGGTGAGGACAGGCCCCACGTGTGAAAATAGCGCTGATCAATGGAAAATAGACAATGTCATATAACACTGAGCAAGGAAATTATTAGAAAAAGGAAGAAATAATTTGTTAAGTTATTCCACTCTTTTCACTAAATCTATCATAAGTCAAATAGACCAAAACCCCACTTGGGAATTACTGGATCTGAGAAAGAACTTATTCAAATGAATTCATCTAGCTAAGGGCAACTGTTATTTAACTGCATATTTTGAATTTTTCAGTATGAAAAACTAGATATTTCTATTCCACACTGACTTTTCACATATTTGGATGGCTGAATTTTGAAACCTCAGAGCACATAAGGAAATAATATTTTGTGGCATTATTGAGAGGATTTTTTCCCAAATGTGTCTACTGCCATATCTGGTATCAGTACCTGACTGGTTTGCAATTTTTTTTGCACATAGCCCAAAATGGATAAGTATTGCTTGAAATTTTTATCAGGTATAAACTAGGAAAGTGACAGCATTTTACGTAAAAGGAAAGGAAATATAATAAAATCTATATTAATACTGAATAGCAAGTAGCTTAGAAGATATTTTTACATTATTTTAAAGCCACTATATCACCTTCTCTCCAAATATGATTAAAATTCAACAGGATGTTTCAAATTTAAGCAAAATCTTTTAATCTTGTTCTTTCTGAATACTGTGGCCTTTAGAACATTACAAAAATATCTATTCAAATACACATGTTCCTCAGAAAGAGCTAATAAATGCTTTTTACATTATTGCAGACTGTCTAAAATTCCTCAGTTCATAGCATAATTTAACCATATACATGTATTCTGCTTAAAACTAGGTTTAAATTTGATGGATGTACAGTTTATCCACCTAATAAATAAGAGTATAGCAGCACCAGGTAGTCTATAAAATAGAAGTCATCAGTGGTAAATAAAATGCTATAAACAACATTCAGAACGGTATCTGACCTGTCATTTTGATAGTGCATTTATGCATTTGACAGGGACTATCTTTTCCTAAAGAGGTTAATGGAGTCACATTTATGTATCACCGAAGTTGAACTGATCTATACAGACTGTCAGGAGCAGGGCAGATGGATAGGTAAATTAAAAAATACTAAAATAACTTTCTCACTGCTATAATAATGAGGGAAAAGAGGAAGAACTAGGACTCTGAAAATCATTAACTCCCTTCTGATACTGCTCATAGAGTACTAACTTAGGTCCCTATCGATCCAGAGAGCCTGAAGTACAGGAAAGTCACCTAAAAAGACCTGGGCAAATTATAAATGGATGCATAGTTATACTCCAAACACATTCTTAAAGTACATTTCTATGAATTGTAAACATCACTGATTGCTGAATTCATTTGTTCTAAATTCTATGCTGTGATGAAAAACATCTGACAAATTGGCTTGGAAAAGGGCAAATTAATCTAATATCAAGGCATTATGGACAGATCAAATAAAATATCTTCATTTAAAACTAATAAATCTATGTTTAGCTTAACAATATTCATTACTAAGAGAAAATATTTATGCAAGCAAAAGGCAAAAAGGCAGTTCACACAAAATTACATCATAAACAAATTATCATTGGAAGAATTAGTGTTCTTTAATGATGACAAAAGTGTCCATATAAAATCCAGAAAGTAAAATCTAGATATTCTCTGTAATTTGATAGTAATCAAGATCAGAAATTCCACAGTGAACTACCCCAATTATAGATAATGCTCCAACTGTTACAGTATAGACTGTACAGTTATGTAGTAAAAAGCTGAAAATAAACTTTTTTTCATTATTTTCAGAATTCAATTCCTGAGCATGTATTGCTGGATATTAGCAGGAATTTCTGCTACTATAAGATCCTATGTTTTGCAGAAACACACTTTTAATAATTTCACTCTTATCTGTTACTTGCCTTGAATACTAGCCAAAAAAGAAGAACATAAAATAAGTGCATCCATCAAAGTATCTAATTTAAAATCCAATAGTTAAAAAACCTCAAATTTTGAATCTGCATTTACAGGCTATTGCCTCCAACATCTGCTAAAACCAATGACTAAGATAAGACTTCAAGTTCTGGTATTTGATAAAGGGCCTTGACTTTCAGAGGACAAGTGCTCACCACTTTCTGAATCATTAGGTAGAAAATTAAGGGCTGTGTTCCTCCATCCTGGCAGAAGCATACCATATGATTTAGGTGATGAGTCACTGAGCTGGAATTTCCATGATCAAATATTCACAATGAGATCCTTGAGAATGAGCTACAGACCAAGAGAAGAATTATCCACACAAGTTATCAGGTGAATAGTTTTGAATAACGAGCATATATGAGAGTCTTTGCTTATACCACCTGTGAAGAAAAAAATATCAATTGTAGAATAAATTATAAAATTAAAAGTATGTATCTGTCTTTAAAACATATTTGCCACATTATAGTGAACTGAAACCCTGACTTGTAAAGGGATTGCCCTTTGTATATCTAAGTGCAAAGTTCTCGCAATAGCCATGCACTGCAAGAATCAATGTCTGAATGGAAGTGATGGTGCAAGTTTGTTGTGGAACAAAAAAATATATTGCTTCTTTGATCAAAGGTCAGGCCTAGAGTAGCAATGCAAATACACACAGCCTGGGCATAGATGAGAAGTATTTCATAAATCTACCAGAAGTGAAAGCTGTCACTAGTTTCTTTTTATGAGCTTGTTTGATGAGAGTAGCCTGAGGTACCAATTAAAGGGAGTTACTTTATGACATTATTAGTGCAAAGCGTGTTCAAAGGTGAGCCTATTTGTCATGCCTGATTAGCACCAAGTATGGGAAAAAATTAAAATGGTAACAAACCAAGTAAAATCTGTTTTGAAAAATATCGAGTCAAATTGATTTGACTTTCACTTGTTCAAATGCAAATTTGAGTTGCTCAGAGCTTTGTTTTCTTTTCCAGACTTTTTGTAATTAGGATTCATAATACAATTTCCTATCAACCCACAGGTACCATGACAAATATTAATACTATAGTTCAGCTAATTTTACTGAGTATTTGTGTGGGAGGTTTTGATTTACTGGGCTTTCTAATCATGCTGTTATTTCTCATTCTAAACCACTTGACTGATTTTCTTTCCAACCCTTGACTGGAAAAAAAAAGAGTACATAAACCAAAATAGTCAGCAATTAAGATAGGTGGCAACTAGGCTTGCTAACTACATTTTGCAAAAATATCAAAATTTCCTTTAAAAACTCCAAGACTCTTGCAATCTCTTCTAGAGTCTAGAAGAATGTTTTTCATCCCAGTCAGGAAACCATGTGAAACTTTGACACTAGAGCTCCTATAAAGGTAACTTTTTTCTTGACTATAATAGTCAGTGGGGCTTTCCCTTTTCCCTGCTTCCTTAACTAAAGAAGTTTTATTAACAATTCTCCAAAATTCCTGATTTTGAAATCTGAAATTAATCAAAAGTCATTGGTTTCAGTAATTTTCCCCTTTATTAACAATCCATAAATCTTTTTTCCTGTCCTAGTGTAGATCAAAGTAACAGTCAAACTCAATCATATTTGAGAAAGCTCATAGGGATAAAGTGTACCTGTTGATTTATCTATTAACCCCCAATTTTTTTATTATTAAGTGCAATCTAAAACTAATTGTGTTAAAACATCACCCTTTACTCATAAAATTTCTTACAGTGATACCTGGACTTTAAACTGTGAAATCAACTCCTCTTGCCCTCTGTCCTAAACAGGACTCAACAGAAGACAACAAAACCCAGCATGAAACTTTCACCGTTATATCCTTTTCTCCACAATATTAAAAACAACTTTTCATTTTATTGTGAACCCTAAATATGTGCCCACATTATAGAATCCTGTGAGGAGAACAGCCTTTATGAGACAGTGACATTCTATGTGAAAAAAAGGTGCTTGAACCTAGTCCAATATTAAAACAGTGGTTATATCTAATTCATCTTAATTAATCAGGAGGATGCAGACACAGTATATGCATGCCATGTACCAAGAATATTCTCTCGGTGCACAGGGCATAGTCCCCTGTAGATGTGCAGAACAAGTACACAATGTGTGTGACTTGCTGGCACCCCTTTTACAGGGGGATCTCAACAAATTGACATTTGCTCGATAACATTTTGTGCCTGCCCAATAATTAGAATTGAAAAGTTTGTTTTCTATTTCTACACCCTTCTAAAAATGCAAAAATTGTTTTCATAAAAGCTGCTACAAAACCAGACTCCTGTCACTGAACTGTATAGGCAGTCCATGTTCACAGTTTCCAAGGGAAGAAATTATGTCATGATGCAAATCATGCAAATAATAATTTAGGGGAAAACCTTGTGGACATTAAATATGCCCTTAAATATTCACTTTGGCTGCCCAAAACTAAAATAACTTTTGATTCCAGAATAAGACAAGAGAATTCCATTAAACTGAATTAAAAATAATAAAAAAATCAGAAGCCAAACAAACAAAACCCCAGTCATCAAAAAGAAACATTGCCCTCTTGACAGAGAATAAATAAGCAATGTTTATTTTATATTTAGCATGTACAACCACATTTCTTAAATGTACACCTATGCATTTTCATGGGAGCTTTTCCTAAGGGTCTGACAAACATTAAACAAGTAAACCTGCAGCAATTCCTTCTCTCTTTCCTTACCCTTTCCTTGTCATGAATAAGTTGATCTGATACTTTTAGAAGTAGCATCACTTCTGATCTTGGTCCCTTGTTTACCTCTTCTTTACCTTATTTATAATGTGTTCTGTACTGTGTGCATTTGTCTTCCTACTTTGCAATACAGGAGTTAAAAACTTCTGCCTTTGTACTAAAAATATGGAAGTCAGAAGAAGTGCTGAGAAAAAAACACACTTTTCAGCTTCAGCACATTAATCACAAATGACTTTTGGCTCCAATGTGGGTGTGAAAAAGATTATTATAATAATAGGTACTTCTTACTCTAATAAGAAAGAAAAATTGAAATAGAGAAAAGCTTGGGGGCCAGGTGAAGAAACTGTACAGACAAGAAAAAATTAGTAGGGAATTGTGGGAGGCCTATGAGATACCAAGTAAATATTATGGAATTTTTCCACTTAATTAGGTTAGGGCATGAATGCAAGATTATGAAAAGTAGGTAATTAAAGTATCTTGTAGAAAATTATTTCTTCTAATAGAAAGGTCAACCAAAAAGGCAATAAAGTAGGAGGAGGGAATCCCACCTAAGCAATCTTATGAATTAATAGCAACACTAAAAAATTCTTTCTTTCCTAAAATGATCGCAAAAGCCAAAAGCTTTACAGACTGAGAGAAGCAGCAATTCCTCATTTTCCTTCAAAGACTTCCTGTTATTATTGTTTATGGAAGATTTACCAGCTATTGACCATCTACTTCACAGAAAATAAAACTAAGAAATTGATATTGCATTATGGTCTGAAACTGTGGAATTTGTTGCCATTCTTGCAGGAAGAAGCGAAGCTAGGGTCTGTCTCTGGCTATTACCAGTTCTGCCTTCAATGCTTGACAGTTCTGCTATACTATTACAACATTTTAGCCCATCTCCAATACTCTGACATTAGCATTCTTGTCCAGAGACTCAGAAAGTGTCCTTTTGGCAAAATATATGAGTGTGTTGCACCAGCATCAGAATAGTATCCTTTACAAATGTTGGTATATATCTTGGTATGGCAAAAATATTCTCCATTGCAAATATTTATTCAGAGAGAAAATAGGATCCAAAGAATGAAAAGCAGATTGCGATAGAAGTTTTTCCAGAAATACTGAAGTAGCTTGTCGGAAAAAATTAAAAAAAAAAAAAATCAGAGTTTTGAAGAGATCAATAGAAACCAAAAGGATTGGGATGCATTAAGTGTGAGATGGTCTTCTATTTCTGGGCCAACAACCTGTAGAGTTGGAAGGGACTTTTCTCCCCCTTCAATGTCTGTGTTGAGGTCAGGACAGGTTAGAACCATCAGGCACCACCTACTGCTCAGGTCAGGGTACAGAGAAGTGTGAAGCTTCTTGTGAGCTGTGGTGAATGCTGAACATCATTGCCCACAAGAGTGCAATATTTCTTGATCAACAGCAAGCATCACAACCAGCGTTAAGAGTTTGTAGAGAAGGATTTATCACCATTATCATCTGACTTACAGGAATACCCAGTACAGAATAATACTGTGATCATTTGGAGGTCTCTTAACTCATCAGTTTCCTAATATTGCTGATACATTTGGAATCCATGATATCCCAGTCACTCTTGTAACTTGCTCAACATATGAAGGAAGGTGCCAGAAAAACAAATATTGCAGTAATGTTCCGACTGTGTTGTGGACTGGATACCCAGGGAAAAATACAGAATTCTGAGTGCATAACCTGCAGATTTCCCAGCACACAAAGAAACTTGATTCCACACTAAGCAATATGTTCTGTATCTCAAAACCTGTGCACATTGCTACCCACATGCTAGCATAGAGGAAGGACTAATGCAGACTACATACTTCAAAAAAAAGTTCTTCTGAACTGTTATGTACAAGACACACTGAAACAGTAAGAATTATTATTCCCCTCCTTAAACACTCTGTTTAACCACATAAATGGACAATCAGCTAAACGATGTCACTTAACTAGAAAACATTTCACTGCCCTAGGGAGTTAGTCTACTCAAAAGTAATTCTCAGGCACCTAGCTCTCCATCCATGATCCCTTCATCTGTGTTTCTGCACTTCAAAAAGCCAAAACTTCTCTGATCATTTATCTTAAAATGCTAAATTGAAGTACTTGGGAATGAGCATTAGATAAAACTCCACACTCTTATCTTGAAATTTATTTTAAAAAAAGTTACCACCCAAAAATTACCCAGCAATGACTGCTGGCATTACAACACAGAAAAGAATGGACAACTACTTTTTGACTTGCTGTGGTTACACTCATTTCTTTCAGATATTTTCCTTTCTAGAAGACCTGCCTCTTTCTTATCAGTTGCAAAATATCACAAAATTCTTGCTCAGTGCTTGTTAACATCCACTTTGAACTCTTTTATCATTTTTTTCCACCAGGCTTTGTTCTCCATGTTTAGATTTGCCAGTCTCAAAGACTGACAACACATCTTCATGGAGAACTCAGGAGATACAAAACATAAAGGAAGCTCAAAATAGTCTGTGAACTTTCACTAGGGTTTTTTTGCCTTTTAATTTTTTTTTTTTATTTAAAAGGGCAGCTTCTGAATATATTCTAATATGTTTATGGCAGTGTTGATAGTCAAGGTGACAGAAGTCTTGCTTAATTTATTGTGCAGTAGTTGACCCTAGTCAATGTATTTATGACTTCTGTTGAACTGCAATTCAAATTTAATTGTTCCCATTACATTGAAAACTCTGTTTGTATACTAAATGTTCGAGGATTATAACTCACAGATAAAGGGTTGTATTTAGAAAAAGAAGCAGTCTTATTGTGAAGAACATGTATTATCTTCTGAAACTTACTTAATTAAGTTAGAAAATGTTTTCAGACCTTGGAGAATAAAATTGACAAGCTCATCTCACGTGGTGGAAGTCCAGAATCTTTAGGAGAAACAAAAAACCATTTTACAACAAAACACTGGACCATCTTCTGTCCTTAACAGCACAGGTTTATAGAGGAAAACACAGAAGTATCCCAACTTTCCATTGGCATATATGCCATTTTGCTGCTTAAAAGCTGGGATATTGAGCAATACTTTAACAAAAAAAAAAAAAAAAATCAAATGTTCTCAAACATATCCAGAAAATAACTCATTTTTTTTTAGTACAGGACAATTTTTACACTGACATAAAGTTATCTGCATGTATTTAAATAAAAACAATAGTGAATGTAGCACAATGGAAGAGACATTTAACCTGTGAATTGCAAGGTTATTTTTGTAGCTGTGCCCTGTCTAACCAGTACAGCACATGATTTATGGTCTCCAGCAGAGCTTCATCATCATTGTTCTCACCTTTATTTCCATCATAGTTAATTAAAGGGAAGGTCATTGTCACCTTATGTTTTAAACCTTCTTAACATAATATATCACCCTGGGTATGCTTTAATAAGGAGAACTGTGAAGGAATGCTGTTATAGGAAAAAAACTTTGGAGTATAATCTATCCTGTTAACAATTACAATTTAGATTTACACATAATGAAAGTTAATAAGCAGACAGAATGAAGGCTACATCTTGATACTCATTCAAATCTTGATTAATTGGCTGTGTGATCTCATGGAATAAACAGTAGCATGCTTTTCTTGACTTCAGGCATATGTATGTAGAGTGAGTTTCTAAAGCATAGATCTTCCCTTGAAATAATTTTAGCATACAAAACACTGTGCCAGTTGGAAAGGAAAAAAAAAAAGAAGAGACAAAAAAGCAAAGCACGTATTTTAAATATTACCAAAGAAAATTCTTTTGACGTTAGATGTACAAAATAAACACCACCTTTAAATTTAAGATTGGCTCAGACAGATTACAAAATATTCAGACAATGAAGACAATGGGTCTTAACACAGTTTCAGTAGGTGTTAGCTTTTTTTAAAATGCCTAAGGGAAAAATTCAAACTGACTTATAATTATCTCCTAAAGAAAACCAACTCTCTATAACACACATAGATCTAGGGGGGGAAATAATTTAAATATATATTTAAATCTTAACTCCAGAGAAGCTCAAAATATCTTCTGTGCTTAATATATACTAAAAATTTGATAACTAGTATGCTGTTTATATAATTGACCAAAATGTGGGCCAAACATTCATGGAAATTGGAGTTCCACAGCTCTACTGTACTAGTTAGGTACAGACAGTCATAGAAAAACAAAATTCTGAATTCATGGCTCCCAAACTTATGTTCATTCTAGAAGACAAATCTGATTTTTATTGTAGTATTAGTGGACTGTATTACAAGCCCTAAAAGAAGCAATGCACAAAAGTGCAGTCCTTGTCATTTGCATGTATAGTGCCTCCTGTCCTCATGCTGCAAAGACAGCAGACTTGAACTTGCCTTTATGGACACACCTTGCCTAGCTGGAGGCAAGTTTGCACCTCAGCCAGCTGGGCTGTCCAGGTAAATCATAGACCACAGAACTAATCTGTCTGCTGACAGCTAAAATTTTGGAGCCAGACATGAAAATCTTGCTTATCTGGAATTGCTAATTTTGACTTCCTTGCTATACAAACCAAAACTTCTTCATTAGTGGAGAAAACAATTTGTCTCTATTGATCTATGGGAAGCTGTAGTGCTTCCACTACTGCCTCCAGTATGCATCTCTGACATGCTAATATGCTTTTAGATGGTGGTTCTAGGATTTGAACAGTGCCTCAGTGGTTTGAGGGGTCAGAAAACAAATTCATGGTTGACCTGAGATATTTTTATCAATCCCTTCCGATGACTTAGTTGGAAACATCAGAAGAGCAGCTAACACTTGGACAACTTGCATTTGACACCAGCAACACTTTTGAAAGTACATCTCTCCAAACCCCAGAAAAAGGGGGTTAACACTCTGGAGGCAACAAAAGTAATCTCCCTATTTGTCTTGACTTGTCTCCTGGCAGCATTATTGAAAGCTCTAGATGCCTGAGATTGAGACCTATGAGAAGTTCCGTGGAAAAGTCACAGATATAGACAGTATGAAAGAAAGGCACTATACACTCAGCACTGTGCTGAAAAATTGTGGCACTTCAAGTCAAACATATTAGCATCTTCATGCAACAACAAACTCATCCATGCAGGTACAGAATATTACTGTGTAATTGTGTGGGAGGATGGGTTAAATACTGTACACTGTATTCAGTCACCATGGAAGTACCCTTCACTCTTAATACTCTGATGCAAAATTCTGCTTAAACACCAACAAATAATTTTGGCCAATAGCATTAATAATTTACTGCAACAGTGTCGATTTTTACATCACATCCTGTGCTCATCCATAGCCAGCTCCTCAGGAACTCCAGACACAGCATTCTTCTTTCTACAGAGCAGCCAAAAAGCAAAGCAGGGAAGTTGAGCAGGGATGAATTCAGCTCTTAAGATTCCAAATAACCAGTTGTTTGACAGTCTACTGTGAAGCTCTCAGTTGTATTTATTAGAGCAGTTCATTTTGCTTCAGAACAGGAGTATGCCCCAAAGCCTAAAACCAATGGTAGTACTTTAAATATCCTACCAGAAAAATGCAGCAAAAGAGACCTCTCAACATATGCATTCATAAAAGGAAGAACCCTGGCCACAAAACATAATCCACACTACACTGGAACTGCTGGAAACCTGAAAAAACAACCAGATGTTGTTCATGTTTCAGGCCTTCCAATTCTATTTAATTTATTTCTGTTGTTGTATAAAAGGAGATGTTTAGCAAAAGAATATCTATTGTATAAACAGCATATTGCTTTAGCTCCACATGAGATGTGAGGTGACTTCCTAAATTTTGAGGCCTTAGAACTTCTCTCTTGTTACTAGTTTTAGCAGTCTTAAACATTTAGATAAGTCAAAAAAAAAAAAAAAGAAAAGAAAAGAAATAATGGCTTTGATGCCAAAATACCACTGAAAAAACCTGTATTTCTATTACATATTTGGCAAGTCTTCTGACCTCCCATTAAGGAAGGTGTGTGCAACTCACTGTGCCAGCTCTGACAAAGATAAACCTGGCCCCTACTTTAGAAGCTCCTGCTGACTAACATGTTGAACATAGAACTTACAGCTTCTTATCAAACCTGAACTAATTAGCTAATTACTAGCTGCATGAACCTTCTTGGGTCTTCATCCACACATCAAAGATCCATAATTAATACAACCTTCACAGTTCCTAATGGCTTTGCACTCCTCTTTGAGCAAAGCATTTTCAGGGGTTCTCCATTATCCTCTTTTCCTCCCCCCACTTTACTTGGCACTAATAGGAAAGAAAGAAAAGATGACCTATGTTTGCTTTGTGCAATGACCTGCACTGCCTGTCCTTTCCACAAAAACTGAGGCACTGGAGGTGCCAGGCAGTTACATGAAGGGTCTTTCCAGGCATGGAGGCTGTTGCTTCTCTCTTCTGATAGTACCCAGAGCAGAGTCCAAAACCAGAGTTATGCAACATGTCAACTGTGACAGAGAGATATTATGTTAGCAAACACAGAGTGCCTCTAAAGGAGAAGCAGTCCTATGAGGCGCAGCTGTGGGAACTGGGGCTGTTCATCCTGGAGAAAAGGAAGCTCAGGGGAGACCTTATTGCTCTCTACAAACACCTGAAAGGAGAGTGTAGCCAGGTGGGTGTCAGTCTCTTCTCACAGGTAACAAGTGACAGATGAAAGGAAATAGCCTTGGTTATGCTGGAGAGGTTTAGATTGGATACTAGGAAAAAATTCACCAGGGAAAGTGTTGTTCAAGCATTGAAATAGGCTGCTCAGGGAAGTGGTGGAGTCCCAGTCCCTGGCTGTGTTCAGAATATATGTGGATACAGCACTGAGAACATGGTTTAGTGGTGAACATCATGATGATGATGGTGGTTGGACACCATAATCTTAGAAGTGTTTTCCAGTCTTAATGATCCTAGGATTCTACACAGCCATGTAAATTCTTATTTTCAGCTCATCTGAATTTTGCTGGCACAGATTTGTTCCCATGTGGCAAAAAATGGTCTCCTTTTTAAGCAGCTTTGAACAAGTTTACAAGGTTCACTGCCTACACATCTGACAAAATTTTAGTACTTCCACTAACCTGCAATATCAAATCAACCCTGATACTGATTATCCGGTAACAGCTCCAGCTTGTCTTCACAATGACTCTTGAATGGTTTCTCAATGCAAAATATGTAAATGAGAGAGATGTCTGAAAAGAGAGCCCTTGGGATCCCCCCTCATACTGCATCTGTCCTCTACTCAGGGGAGCAATCTCCTTAGCAGTATCACCCCTCTCCTGACACCTGGCAATAATTCCAGCTACATTAGAAAGGAAATTCCTTAGAAAGGAACAAGCAATTGAGAATGTAGTAATGCAGCATTTTGAGTCTTTAGAAGCAGCAGTGGGACAGATAAGAGGAGGTCTTCTTAACAGCTCTTCCAAATTCCATGGCACCATCCAAGCCTCTTTTGCCTCCTCCAGAAATTAGACAACAACTAAATACCAGCTGTCTTAAGGAAGACCTTCTGTCCAAGTGGTCCTCAGCAGCAAGAATGGGATAAAATAGAAACTATAAGAAAGGTGAGTCCTAATGTGCCCTAATTTATAGTGGAGAAAAGCATGAGTTTTTTGGCCTCGGGGACTTGGAGTCTTTACTTGACACTGGTATTTAAAGTGACAGATGATTACCCAGAGATGGAAATAATGTGACATTAAAATATTCCCCAAGAAATAGAACATTTGATAACCTCGCTCATGAAACCCACTCCAAAATAATAATAAAATAAATTAATAATAATAATAATGATCATAAAAGTCAGGCTGGCTTGTAGGGCAGCATGGAAAGTTAGGTTAAGTAAAGCTAGTGAAATGACCCTATGTCTAAGAGCAAGATCCACTCTTAATGCCTAACAAAGCCACTTAAGGATTGGGTAAATGAAATCAGTAATGAGACTCACATGGGCACCACACTGAATGAACTGCACTTGCTGACATGCCTCCATATCCCTGCTATGAAAGAGCTCATGATCAATGCAGTATCAGTAGCTGTATATCAGTCTACAGAGACCCAATCTCACATTATAAATACCCATACATTCTCACTTAATAACCAAAAAAAGCACACTCACAACTTATTGATGACCTTCATAGGTAGCAAACAAATCTTTTTTTTGCTAACTACCTAAAAATTATGGTAGTTTTCTTCCCCCAGCCTCTCACCCTCAAAGCACACATTTTTCTATTTTTTCTCAAGACTTAGGAAATTCACAGTGTTTGAAAGTACAGCCAGAGAGTTCTTCAACACAGACAAAATATCACCTGTCAAAAAGCCCCCACATTTTTAGGGTTTAAAATATGACAACAATGCCATCTATTAATAGTCTGAGGCTGTATTTACACTGTATTTAATTTATCCTGATTGTTTGATTACAGAAATTTAGCTGGTTTCACAATTGTCTGCCAATTCAGCATGCCCGACTGATTTGCTGATGAAAAAAAGTTTAAAATTGTGAAACAAGTTCAATTCTCAGCATTACACAATGAGGTTAGAGAATAGCTAGCAATAAAAAATATATACATTTCAAGCACTGTTTACTATTTATATCTTTATAAATCATGTATAGTATCCTGCTCTATTCATATTTTTACAGCATAAATTACGTAGGTGACAAGTTGTGACAGTCATACAAAATCTGATTTTATGACATTTTTCCACTTGCTGTCTTTGGTATTAAAAAAATCAGGTTAATGTCATTCTGCTTTGTATTTATAGTTCCTATAGAATGACATGGAAAAATTTCAGAGTAGGTTAGTCACATTGATATGCATTTGTTTTCCTACATAACTGAGACTGCTTACATATAAAATCAGTTAATGTACTGTAATCCATGTCTCAGCAAGCCAGCGCTGTTTATACTAATTCATATAAAAAATATTGTATACTAAGAAATGTCTATAAATATTCTCTTTGGGATTTCTAAATTCACCTGCCTCTTTAAAAACTATTGCTGTTTCTCTAGTGACTCTGAAGAGAAAACATACTGAAAATATAAAGGCCTATTTCTCTTCCCCTCAAAGCAGTCATCATTGTGACTTGCTTTAGTGAGAGTAAGACTACATAAAACCTTTCTAAGTAGATGTAATTTACAAATCAAGACTAATCAGTTGACATTTTTCTCTGACTTCCCCAACAAAATCTATCCTCCCCAAAAAAAAAAAAAAAGAACACCAGCAAACAGCATTAATTGCCTCATATACTAGAAAATAGAAAACATACAATATTCCTTATGCTGCCAACACCTCCATAACAGCAAATACAGGCACACACTAAATAAACATTGAATTTTATTACTTACAATAAGGCAAGAAACACACCCTGTAGATTCTTCAAATTATGGCACAAAATTATAGAGAAAGTTGCAATGTAGTTGTCTGGCAAACCTGAACAGCTTTCTTGTTCTCAGCACAAAATTGGAAAGAAAACTATTTCAGGGTCTATAAAAGTTAGCTAAACAAAAGACAAGAACTCCTAAGAAAAAATAAATACCATTACCTTTGCTTTTCACACTGCACTGGTTTAGCACAGATTGTGATTGACCAAAATTTCAGTTATTACACAATAGGGTGTCCCTGCACATCCTAAAAAGGAAACATGCAACTACGTTTTGTCAAAACTGTTTCCTACTATTATTGTTATTGTTATTGTTATTGTTATTGTTATTGTTATTGTTATTGTTATTGTTATTATATTATTTGGGTGATTTGAGGCTTGTTTTCTTCTGCTTAGTTTTAGGAGGATTTATGAATATTTGGGGGAGTTGCTTGTTTGTTGCTTTTCTAGTTATTAATATTGCCAGTCTATAATGCACACTACCCTGTATAATGCATGATATGCCCCATCCGGAAAGAAATTCCTGTTCCTTTTGCCCTGTGAAAACAAACAAAAGTTAAGGATTCTGTGCTAGCAGGGTTTTATGACTAATTGTCCAAAATAGGGTAGGTGAGAGGAACTCAGGATAGAACTCCAAAGGATCTGTAGCATGAGGCAAAAAGAAACACAAACCATTCTCACTAGCACAAGGTTACAGAATCATTTCAAAATTAGCCCATTAAATATAGCACACTTTTTTTGAGGTTCTTAGACATTTTTTTAACTGTAAGTAGTTCCTGAAAAATAACTTAACATTTTTAATAAATTTTAATAAACCTGAAAAACCCAGCACTACAGTAGCAATTTTATCTCTACACCAATACATTGTTTAAACTCATCTCTACACATCTTTTCCATTTCAATTTTTGTCATAAAGCCATAAGGCTGTTTTTGAGGCCAATGAAATATTTCTCAAGTACCTGCAGCAATGAGTTAAGCAAAACTCACTGCTTAACAAATGCTACTAACTTTTTATGAAACAAATCATTTATTATGTTGTAAAAATTGCAAGGTGTTTTTTGTATTTTTCATTTTCCCCTGCCAAAGAGAACTCTAATGGCATGCTCTAAGGGAGCTTGCAAAGGCACAGGCACATGCAAAAACTACTCCAATGATGGGAGGCCAAAAGATAGGATCTTTTACAAACGTATGCTGCTTTACTGTAGGCTTTTCAATATGCTTCAGCAAAGAACCCTTTTTAAATCTTTCAACAGGTTATTTCTGCCCTTTCATTTCAGCCAATGCTATTCCAGCCCTCCCAGCATGTTTTTCAGAGAATATGCTGGAACATATCTAACAGCACACACCACTGTGTTTTTCAGAAGGTAGTCCCTATTGAGTAAGTAAGTACCTGGGAAGAAATGCATTAAGCAAATGCAAACGAAACTAGTAATGACTATGCAACATGTTAATCTGAAAGAACTACTATCAATATCTCATGTTAATTCTGTCTCAGAGGACCACCTTCTTGTATGACTACCATATGCTTTTATCCTTTAAAAATATCTACTCTCTCTAGTGCCTATTAGAAGGATTTCTCCCAGGCCTTGTGATCATGTTTCAAACCACTTATACTCTTGGACAGCCAAGGGACTGCATTTGCTCTATCAGAAACCTAATGCTGAATACTCAGTACTTCAATGTGTCAAATTTATGTGTGAGCATGAATTAAAAAGCACCAGGCAATGAACTAGCAAAACGTCAAGGCAAACACTCAGCACTGCTCCAATCTAATACATGTATCTCTGCCAAGTTGCCATCTTTCATTGGTTCAACACCACATTACACATCCCAAAATCCACAACATACTTCATTGGCTCTATAAATATTTAATCTTCATGATCTTTAAATAAGACTTAAGTAAAAATTAGAAATTATATTTCAATGATGTCAGTTCAGAAAATGGAATTTGAACAACACTGACTCTTTTTTCTAACTTGAAATCTGTTAGGAATTCATTTTCTATTTCCAGTAGTTAGACAAGAAAAGAATACAACAGAATCTCCATAACTAAAACTGTCATATTTTGAGATGCATAACCAAGCCTAAGCATTATGTAAGTATGTGGATACTCCCCCCAAATTCTTGCTGTGTTACACACACCTCATGCACAGTGTTTCCTAGAGTTTTCCTCTCTCTTTCATTGAGCACTACATAGTTTCCTGTCCCAGCCCCAGTCTAAGCACAAGAGGAAAGATTCAAACAAAATTTTCTTCTTTTCTTTACTGTGCAAGTGCTTCAGTCATGTCCCCTTTCATGTTGGTTCCAGACACCAACCTTTCAGGCCTGGGGTGTGATTTCTGGCAGAAAGGAATACGCATGGCAGAAAGAGGCTCTCCCCCACTCCACATGGAGGGCATGAAATCCAGGCAGTCAGCAAGAGTTTTGTCTGACAGGCCACGATTTCACACAGCATGTCCACAGTTGAATGACAGACACAAAAGAACCTGAAAAGTGCTACGCTCTTAAGATAGATGTCACGGCTGACAGTTATGGTATGGAGCTGTCAGCTGGGAGCAAAAATACATTCACTGCCTAAATATTATTCTCCCTCTCACCCCAGGGCTGGTACCGCCCAACTTTCAAATAACTGCAGGCCAAGATTTCGTGCTTAAGGAACAGCTTATGAAAACCCATATCTTCAGATAATTCATTCCTTTCCATAGATCACCTCTTCAAGTTTTGTGAGCTCTAGGCTAAAATTACAAGTTTGGAGCATGCTTTGTCAAGCTTGTGCTGATCAAGGGAACTGACAACATAATTGTTTTATCAAGATGAGTATCTATTTGATGTTCTTTTAAGATTCTGCCCAGCTGGACTGCTAAGCAGAAATTTATGAGGTTTTAGAACAGATGTAACCAGGTTTAGAGCTATGAGGACCCTTTTCTTCCTCCAGATGTACATGTACTCATGTACAAGAGTTTCATATTTAATTTCATCTTTCGCTCTCCTTTTTCCCCCCGCCTACCCATTTCTTGAGCTGATAATGCCACAGACATTTTAATTAATCCACAAAATGCCTAAAATAATTTAATGTCTCCAGTAGTGAGAGACTTAAAAAAAATAGTACTTTAAAGTACTTCGAGGCCTACAGTATATTGTTTCAGACCATAGTTATCCCTTAAAGGTGCTAGCAAATTGCATAACCTTAACATCTACCAATATGTAGAATGTATGAAAGGAAAGCAGTAATTTATGTTCCTAAAAATAAATACAGACTATTTAAACTATTAGGTAAAGTGTATTTCACTGTATGGCAATATTATGAAGTCCAGAGGAGAAATTAATGATGCACAAAGGGTTCAGCTCAATGCTATATTTTTAATAAAGATATCTGAATAATTTTCTCTATGTAATGATTGCAGTCAGCCCAGATGCAGAGCAAGTTAAAATCACATTGTCATTAATTTTTTATATATGAATTTAAAATACTTTACCAAGAGAATCCCTTGGAGGAACATTTAAAATAATTGCATGCCTTCATTAGTTAGTAGCAATTCAGAATGATCGTTCTCTAGTACAGGCTCTGAAGGAACTTTTATGAAGTTAGGATGAAAGCTTTAAATTCATCACATGTACAACAGTCACTGAAGTTTAATGGGATTAAAGGAAATTATTTAAAGTAATATAAATAATCCAGTATTATATATATTTTTCTTCTGTGTGATTCTCTTCCAGAGAAACAGAAGAAAGATGATCACGGTTGGAAGATCTGTAGGATAGGTTTGATGATTGAGCTTTGATTGTGTCATCTTTGTCTGAGATATAAAGGATTAATCTTTTACGAACTAGTTTACCATCCAGCAATCAAGGAGTGATAACTACATAAAGAAATCTCTCTGTGTAAGACACACTCCATACAAAACTCTAGTTTATCAAGATAGACATCCATTTAAAGAAATACAAAAGTATGCCATAATAATACTAAATCCTAATAATACTGGTAGTACTAAATAATAACAATTTTAAAATATTAAAGTAATTATTTCCTTATTTAAACAAATTCACTTAAAGTATCCACATTCAAATATTGATACATTAATTCTTAAACACTTGCATTCCTTCCCCATATTTTTTTCCTGAAATGAGGGATAATTGACTCTGGACTTATTGTTGAAGGACTGGACTGAATAAAGTATTATCTGACTAAGGGCACCATTGAAGTATTGAAATATTTTATATCTGGTGGGATAAATTTTATGTTATTTAGCTCTAGAGTTCTTTCTAAATTTTTTAACACTAGAAGAAACATATCAAGGAGTTCATCTGTTACTAGGTTCTGAAGAGCTACAATCTGAGAGATAGTAATTTTGGAAGAAAAGTAGAATTATCCTAGGTTTGAGACCAAATTCTGGATAGAGGTTTTAATCCTGATGTCACAGTACTTTACATCTTGAAAGATACCCTCAAGAAATTTTGACAGCATCCAAACTGAAACAAGGAAAGATGTTCTTCCAATGCAGGAAGCAATGGCAAGGAAAGATGCAGGGATACAGTCAGATGAAACATTTCAAATCACAAGGTAAGCACCAAGTTCTGTCTCCACAAAAATCAAAGGAGACTTGTTCAATAATTTTTTTTTTTAAATCTTATTTTTCCTTGTTGGAATGTTTTTTCTTCTTTTTTAAAGAGCAAAACCAAATCATTTACCTTGTTATGTGTGCTGCAGTTTTTCTTTATCTCAATTAAATTCCTGCTTTCCTTCTGTCTTACGTTTTTGTCACCCAAGACTCTGGAACTTCATGTGCTTGAGTCTTCCAGAAATGCTTCTTCTCATTACTGGAGAATCTTTTTAGGTGACAAAAGAGGATTTCACAGCCCAAAACCCCCACATATGAGAACTAGATTTCTATATTCTCTGAGCTCTCATGAATAAGAGATCTTCATCTGTGTGCTGAAGGGTAAAGACAACTGTAATGCAAAAATTTGAAATGTGAATAATTACTTCCTCATCTCAGTAAAAATAGATTTTGCTCTGGTTTTGAAAAGAAGGAAAATAAATAATTATTTAATAAAATTTGTACTTGTATGTGGAGGTTTCCATTTCAAACTTCTTTCTTTTTAATACCCTTTAAATAAAATATCAAGTCATTATCATCACATCATCTGGAAAAAAAAATTAAAAACCCAATTATTTGAACTTTAACTCATTTTCAAACACACCTTTACAGTGAATTTAGTGAAATGCATGATGCTTAAGCCTGAGCAGAATATGGTCTATTGCAAATGTCTCCTATTCCATCACAATAATTTAATTCCAATAAGAAAAAACTGTTATATGCATCTATATTCAAACACAAGATAAAATGCATATTTGGATATTCAATTTTGTTCTTTGACTCCTGTGCAAATCTCTTATTTATTTTTTATGTATAAACCCTTTTGCATGAAAAGAATATATTGATTTTTTTTCTGTTAGCTTAAATATTATTTTAGAATTAGCCTGAATCAAATATTCTCTTTTGACATATTATTTAAATTTCCGTCAATAGGTATTTTCGAAGAAAACCTAAGTATAGAGATCTTACTCACACACTCTGTTTTCTCTCCAGCACTATTATAAATCAAATCAAAACAAAACAAAATATTAGATGACAATACAAAAAAAGGTAGGATTTCTATAAGATCCCGTTTTGCAGCTATAAATGGAAAAACATATGAACGTCTTCAATAGAGCTGAAGTTTAATATTACTATCCAAATTCCATTTTATCCCACTGTCACTGCCACCAAAGGAGGGGTTTTATGTTGGAGATAATATGATACTGCAGTATAAGCCCTCCTCAGATTTCAAACAGGTCAACTTGTCAAAGCTTTTTAAGGGAGCCAATTACATTAATTTTCCACAGCAGAGAAATACATATTTCATTTCTATCTCCCACTAGAGATGGGGCCCAGGGATTCTGTTTCGAAAGGCTCTTATCACTAAGTAACATTCGTACCCCCAAAGGAACCTTTGGCAGTCACTGGTCCATTGATATAATTGAGCAAGGTATGAGCTGTCTGACACTGCCATGGCATTGCTCAATAGCACTGTGCACTAAGCATCGGAACAATGAAGCTTCAGCAGACGGCCACATTGTCAATAAATTTCAATTACACTAATTGCCAAGAGTTCAATGAGTGCACTTTCAAAGGGGAGGGGGAAGGACGGATGAAGATTAAAAAAAGAGCCTATGTCTACCAGAGCTAAAGAATAGGATGTAATAAATAAACTGCAGCTTCTAATGGGGGCATTAATGCATTTTTTTTTAACATGGCTTAACAAGATTTTACAAGCTGTACCAGTTTCAGGGATCCTGTTTTACATTTCTTTCTCACTGTCTCCAAACAACCTATACAGAGACTCAATTATGTGGCATTATCTTTCAGGGAAGAATCATTTTCTTAGGTTTTTATGTTGTTTGTGTTCTGCTCAGGATGGATAATGCATTTGAAAGCAGAATGCTACAATGTCAATTCCATGAGCAAATGAGGCTGCTCGCTGAAAAATCATAGAGCAACCAAATGCACAACCTTACTGCAGTGATACAGTCACATATTCTAAACTAATTTGGGATACTTACATATGCACATGTGTATTCACTCCAATCACTTTTAATATTAGGCTCACAGCAATGTACACAGCATAGATAAAAGCAATTGATACACTTAACTCTTCAATACGGATTATTTACTGCAGTGTCTGAGCTTGCATTAAAATATTCTTGTCTATTCCAGGCTAAATCTGGGAACATTTTGTTTGGCTTATAGAGGCCAGAATCCCAAACAAAGTATTTCCTGATATCTGTAGCTCTGGTTTTGTTTTTAATACAGCTTTCTGTGTAAAAGGGGTTAAAAGTAAAAGGCATTTTGCTTAGTATTTTTTCAAAACTCTGTCAAAATTCTAAGTGAGTTAAATGGTTAAATTAGCAAATAGATGATGATACCTTAGAGTGAAAACTTAGAGAATTGTTAACAGTTCCTGCTTCTGTAAGAAATGTATGTATAAATTGACTGAAAACCTGCTTATCCAATATCCAAATGGAACTTAAGGAGGCCTACAGCTCAATCTTCTGCTCAAAGCTGGGTCAGGTCTTAGGTCAGAACAGGTTACTCAGGACATTATACAGCTGAATTTTGGAAATGCAAAGGATAGAATTTGTCCACCCTCCCTAAGCAACTTGTTTCAATACTTGACTGAGCTCGTCGAGAAAGATTGCCCTTATACATGCTTGGATTCTCTCATGTTTCAGCTTGGGCTTGTTGCCTCTTGTCTTCCCTCCATGCTTCCCACTGATCTTCCAACAAAAGTTCTTGTTCTAAACACTGTTTAATGCCATAGACAGAGTGCAACTGTTCTAACAAACACACAACTCAGATAGGTAATTTTTATTACCACAGCTAACTATGGCAATATGAAGTAAAAGATTTGAAAATGGGCCTCCTCTAGGCCACTCTATTGGCTCCACCAGCATTCAAAAAAATCTCTCAGCTTTAAAAAGCCATATATAAAACTAGAGAAGGTTTTACTGTAGGTCAAATTTGAAATCTCAAAGAATGACAGATTGAAAATCAGTTCAGGAAACAAAACAGAGATGCAGTCTAATATTTTTTCAATATTTTTTTTCTTTAATAAGACTTAATAAAGTCTGATAAAATTAGTTTGAAAAAATTAGCTCATCAGCATTTCAACACACCACTGAGAGGGTTGACAATAATGACTAAAGCTGTAATGGGTTCAATAAGACACCGGAAGAATTTACAGCACACTAGCTCAAGGCACAAAATTTAGAAACAGGAAATTGCCTACCCAGGAAATTTTTAACAATTTAGCTGAGAAACGTGAGCAGATAACCTCAGTTTTCTTGGTAAAAGGAACAAATACTTTCTAGCAAGAGAGAAGGTGGAACAAGTGTAAAACTCAGTTGCGTTCTCTGCTTCATTATGTTTATGAGTTGACAGACATCTAAAGTTTAACCCCTCTTTTACACCTCAGAGGGACCAGATCAAGATTTGCCTGTGGCAAATGAAGGAAAACTAAGGAAGGACTGAGAGCAGGACTTAAACCTCCCGGAGGCAATATTACCCAGTCACAGCATGCAGAGATTTCTGCAGCTGGGATGATAAGTAACGCAAGCCCGAGGAACGCCACAGCGTCGCAGCGCAGGAAAGGGGCTCCTCGCTGATATCACAGCTAATAACTCTACATGTGCAGACCAGAGGTGAAGGAGGTATGGCTAAGGATGAGGGCCCGAGGTGACTGGGGGAAATCTCCTGCACAGCTATGGAATGGAATAAATAATTGATATTTCCACCTTGCAAACCAAGCCTAACACAACAGAAGTAATAAATGGCATTTAAGAACTATTTCCAGGAATTTATGAAGATTCTGAAACACCCAAAAATTATCCTAGATATCACAATATGTCTAACTAAAAGCTGTGCTGCTACAAAGGCGTGGGCTGTTTTTCAAAATTTACTGCAAAAATGAAAACCCATTTTGATGCATTAGGATTTTCCTTAATCTAAAGAAATCAGATTTATGAGTAGTCAGTATCAGATTCCTCTTTCTCATCCTTTTAACCCACTACATTTCCAACAGCTAATGTGGAGGTGCATTCAATGTGAAAATTCTAAGGGTCTTCTTAAAAACCAGTGCATGTAAAAAGGAATAATGACCAAATAGTTTTCCACCCAAAAAACTGAGTAGTGCTTGGTACTTCCCACTCTGCACAGCTCTGTTCAGTTTTACTTCACTTTGCATTGCTGCTTATTTAAGGCAAGGTGTTGTTGCCAAAGTTCACAAAATTTGTTTCTCATACAGCTCACAAAACACCTTGTTCAGGCTGAGAATTTTTTGTCAGGCATTTTTGTTAACTACAGCATTTCTTTAGCAATTTCAGAAGTATAGAGAAAAGTTGCAATTTCAAGAGTTTTGAAGTACAACACAGCAGACTTTCGTTTCAGCTGCATAATGCAGCTGAAACGAAACATCATATCTTGTGTGATGTTCTGATCACAGAAGATTTTTTTTTACTTCTGACAATATTAATTATAACTAAAACAAACCCACCACATTTACTCTTTAAAAAAAGAAAAACATTTCCTGCCCATAAAGAGGTTTTCCAACTTATTTTGCACAAAAATTTCAGATGTCAAAATTAAAAAATCAGCCCAAGTATATCACTATTTTGCAGCTGTCCCAAGACTACCATAAGAAAACTAGAAGGCCAAGTTAAAACTGTCAGTTCTTCTAGATATTTATATTCTGCTAGTCAGAGTAAAGGAATTGTTCAGAGATTTAAAATCAGGAGTCGCAATGATCCCATATTTCAACTTCCTGCATAAGAGAAGCTGTACAATGTCACAGAAAAATTTCTGAGGCAAGACTGGTAACCTATGGTTAAAACAAAATATCTGACCTTAGCCTAAGAACCTAACAATGAATATTCCACCACAGTTATTGGTATTTGCTGGTGAATCATTTTACTTAAAACTAGGTACATAGTTTCCATTGCTGCCCTTACCCATATGCACTGTTCTACCATTTGGAATTCGTTAAGATTTTGTCTATAAGTTTTACAAGAGCAGTAGGAGTATATATATACAAATCAAAAGAAAACAGCATCAGAGGTGCTCTGTACATCTTTGACATGAAAATGCACCCTGAAACAAAATCTTAACATTTATGCAAAGATTAATTTTAATGTCAAGTAGCATATGCCTTTCCTGTTTTCCATAGGTTATTTTGTTTATGGGTTACAGGAAGCTAATGGAACATTCTAGACAAATCAGAGATGAATGAAATTAACACATATATAACACAATCAATTTAATATTTATTATAATGATTATGGAAACCTATACATCCACTGGAAAATATTTTTCTAAGATCAAATTACACTGTGAAGTACTCCACTGATAAAACAATTTATGAATGAAACCCATGATACATAACAAGTCAGGAAAATCTCATTTACCTCAGAAGTGAAGATTTTCCCTAGTGTAAAAGAAGAAAGTTTGCTCATGGAGTACAATATAAACTGAATAATGGACCAAATATATGATAAATAAAATTATTTCATTTTTCTAATTTTGGAATATGTTTCATGTGTGTCAAACAACAAGTATAATGGCCTCTAGACTACAATTCAAAGGTTTTTTTCAAGAAAGAGAAAATTATCCTTTTTTATGTTATTTCATCATAACAGCATAATGTGGTTTATATAAAAATTTGTGGTTGTGTATTTTCTGAGCTTAATGAAGTAAACTCATTAAAACAAAATAAATTTAAGCCTAAATCATTATAACTTTGGATTACTAATGTTTCAACTTGATTTGTTTATTAATGTCATCTTTACTATCAATTTTTTAATCCACTGTACTGTATTCTTCAAATTACAAGAAATGAAGAACACATTTTCCTGTTTCAGTGCCAATTTTGTAAGAGACCCGTGAGACTAAATGAGGTAGTTGCATGATTCCTGTTGTCTAAGAGCAAATTCTTTTGATTCCATTTTCAAGATATAGTACTACTTCCACAATAATAAGACATAGCTATATGCACCTTTCTGCATGATCCCACAACATTTTAGGTCACTTTCGTTTTCCACATACATACATTAATTTTATAGTATTTCCTATGTATCCAGATTGGAATGAAAGCTCTTTTTTAAAACCCTAATTATTTAGTTCCTTTCAGAACTTATGTTTTAAAAAAAATCTCCTAAGTGTCATTGAAAACTCTGGGAATCTATAAGAACAGTCTCCTGTCCAAGTGTACTAGAGAAGTATGATGTATTAAACCTGACAGGATGATGTTCATTAATCTTTGAAATGTAGTCGGGACACTGGTAATTCCAAGAGGCATTACATTAAAATGAAAAGCCCCCTTATGGCAAATGAAGGTGGTTTTTTGTTTCCTGTCATCATCCATTTGTAACTGCCAATAGCCGCTATTTAAATCAATGCACCTGATAAATACTGCTTGACTGAGGAAATCTAGAGAATCATCATTTCTTAGCACTGGGTATTTATCTTGTTTTCTTATTACATTTATTTTTCAGCAGTTCTGTAGTCTGAAAACCTGTTCATACCATTTGGCTTTTCAGCAATTAACATTGGCCTAAGGGCAAACTGAGTGAGGGAGATGGTTTCAGACCAAAGCATATACTACAACTGCCGCTTTACCACACTTCCTTACAGAGGTTTGTGGACAGAATTTCATGAGTCCTGATGTTTTTATCTAACATCTACCTCTCTCAGTTGTATGGTAACACTTGTAAGACTTTGAAACAGAAAAGCTGTATTGCCCATCCAACTCAGGAAAAACAAAACTAATACCATCTCTAAAACATGACTCTAGGAATTGATCTATATCCCAGAAGTAAGTGAAGACTAGACCCAGGCAATGATTTACCCCTCCCTCATCTTTAAACCATTACAAAATTCAAGAGAAACAGAGGAAAAATCTTTAAATGTTTACTGTTTAACCTTGTAGCTGCAAGTCACATGGTTATGATTTATAAATTAAATACATAAAAGTGGGTGGAGACAAAAGAGATATACTTGATAGAGTCTTGAAAAATCTCTTTTGTTTGTTGGCTTTTTCTATAGTATACAGAATATGAAGTGCAAATTTAAGGCTTATTTGTATTTATTTACCCCAAACATTTCTGTTTCTTGCTTTTAAAAGGGCATTATTTTTCAGAAGTGCCCATTTACTTTGATTGTGCCATTATTTTACATGTCTAGCCTGTGATCCATACATTTGGGCAATCCAAGATTAGTGATCACCAAATACTGATATGTATTGGTGTATTTTTCTTTAGGGGTAAATTTCCCAAACTATCAAAATACTTCCTTCAGTGACTTGCAAAAACACATTTAAGATGGTAAATTTCCATTAGGAGCAATTAGAAGCTACATAGTTTGACAACAGAAAGAAGATCTTTCCAGTGATTTGTTGATGTTATTGCCCTGACAGGAAATGAAATAGAAGCAGCAGTGTTTTGCATGGTATTCTGAAGCACAAAGTCAGGAGTCTTCTCTTCAGAAATTCCCTACTTGATCTTGAACAAGCTAACCTGAACACCAGCTCCCCATCTTTACAATGGGCCGACAATTCCATCCTACAAAGCACTAGTAGTGTGTAGATATGACATCATATAAAATGAGACACACAGCTAGCAGCCTTGAGAGCTGTGAAAATACCAACAACATAATACCTAAACCAGATAGTATCTCAAGGGGAAGACTTATTTCACGGGTATGCTATTTGGAGTAAAAGAAGTAAAGCACATGTTACAAATTTGCTAACAGTTTTGGTCTATAGTTGATTCTATCCAGTTGCTAAATCAGTCTTTTCTCCCAAGACAGAAAATTCATTAAAATTTCATTTTGCCTCATTAGCTGGAGATGTTTCTATTTTGAGTTATACTCTTACCTGAGTTTTTTATAGACAGATTTCACTCAGAATTTGAAAAAATATCTGTAATAAAAGCTTGGTCCAGCAAAACAATTCATGCATAACTTGAAACATGAAAATAATGTCACTGAATTCAGGCCAGCTGGCTAGGTATTTGTGGTATTTATGTGGGCACCTATGGCCTGTCAACTGAAGTCACAAATTTTCAAGGTTGTCCTGTGCTGCCATACATTTGCACCACGTCATGGAGAAGGTTACTCTAATGACTGAAGAGTCAAGAACAAATCTTTCGGTACACACAGCATGGTTTGCCTGAAGACAAACGGCAGGGAAAGGAGGGCACGGATACTCTACTGCTGCCAGGCACCACACAAATATGAAATGAGAAGCAGCCAGAGGACTGCTGATGTTCTGTGTCCACCCTCCATGTGACAAACACAATATTAATACAGAAAACGTCATGCACAACAGCCACAAAGAGAGCTATTGAAAAAAATCCTGCCACACTTAGAAAGAAGAGAAAGGAAGCACTGATGTATTTTGTCAGAAATAACCAATAAATAGCTTATATATAAATTCTTCCATTCCAATTTTGCATCATCTTTTAATATAATTTGGGGAAGTCTTACACTTTTGTCATCACTGCCATTCAGTGGGCTTTATCGTAACAATGGTCATCACCAGGATGATTTCTGCAGTACATGTTAAGGTCTGGCTTCAATACAAACAAGACAAGCTTGCTCCATCCCACTGATCTACCTCAGCCTGCTGGAACTGATGGACAATTCAACGCCTCCACAGATATCTTTAGTGGAGGTGGCTTTAGAAACCAAGCCCCGGCTGCTTGGCATTCACTATCCTTCTCACATCCTCATTTTCAGCTAGGAATAGCTTGCTCTCATGTTTGACAATATATATTTCACATTTGGTAATTATTCTTCATCATATTATCATAATGTACCATGTCCTAAGGGCAACAGCCCTTTGAGATTCAGTTCTCTTGCCCTCTCCCATTAATACAGGCCTGCTGGCTGTTTTACATGATTGAGGTTTGACTCAGAGAAATACAAATAACATAAATTTAGGCCACTGGCTTTTTAATCTCCCCTTGGCTCCCCAGCAAGGCAGATGACAATATTCTAATCTGTTTTCCATAATAATTAAGGCTCTCATTTAATTTATGGTTTTATAATTGAAGCACCACCCCTCAAGAAAAATCACAGGTTCTTTTCCACTTTATAGGAAAATCAGGGAAATTCTGCACATAACAGAAGGGGCAATAGGCAGTAACAGAAAAGACATTTATATAGAAAAAAGGACATGTTCAAAAAGGTTGACATTTCTAGGGTGATAAAAAGCATGTCCACACAGCACAACTGGGAACATGTTAGAGAGCATTGAGCAAGCTCCAAATTTCTTTGCATCTGGTGCAATAAAGGGAAGCACTGCTCCATAAACATATGAGAAGAATTAGCATGCCTCACTGTGCAAGCTGTTTTGTCCTACTGACAGGGTTTTCTGCAGCCAACTCATTTGACACCAGCAATGGGTAATCCATGCCATGCCCCATGACATGATTTAAGCGTGCTTGTCACGGCAAACATTGCTCCAGATTTAGAATGGAGTTTCCCTTAGCTTGCAAATTTTCACAAAGGTTAAATTTCATGTTGACTTTGGAGAGCTTGATATTTGTTGGCTTTCACTAGTGGGATGTAGCCAGTTTGCCTCCTTACAGCAAGAAAATATGAACAGGGGCTCTCAGCTGAGAAAGGTAAGTAGAGATAGGCCAAAGGCTGTGCTACTCATCCCGTACAGAAAAAGCTTGGGTTTGCTCTGAATAACATGTTTTAATTTTTAGTAATACCAGAAGCCAGAGGTGTGTGTTTGTTCTTTCTGTTGTGAGTCACTGATGCTATTTCAAAATGGGAAAACTTTGACTAGACTATTGTCCACCTAAACAAACAACGTTGATTAAAAAGAACACACATAGAAAATGCCATTAGCATTTTCATTAGTCACAGAGAGGATAACATAGGATCCCAAGGAAGACGAAAGTGGAAATACAGGATTTTTTCCTACCACTTCCGGAAAAATAAGGGAAGGGAAACTTGAGGCAGAAACAGCAAAGTGGCACACAGACAACCTGGCACTTACATCAGGAGCAATGAGGACAGGACTGAAGTGAAGAACAGTAGTTAGGATTACCGTATGTGCCAAAAAATCATCATCTGTCAGCATGGGCAAACCAGGCATGATAACAGCAGCGTGAACAATGAAGTGAGGTTCAAGGACTTCCCGTTCTTTCAGGGTGCCCAGAGCTCCTGGACTACACAAGGGCCAGGAGGATCACAGAGCTGTTGGAAGGTTATATTCAAAACAAGTGTTTGCCAAAAGAAGTGCTATTTTATTGGCATCTTGGGGGGCATTTCTGACCTGCATTTTCCCAAGTAGTTGTGCTTTTTCCAAGCTGCTGGAGTATGCTCAAAGCTGGTGTGTAGTGAAGCTGATGCTATTGTAGCCGACAGGTGAGCTGGCCTCTCTGAGGGAAGACAGAGACACACAACTTTATTAAAATAAGCCAGTCCCTGTTATCACAAGGCTGCTCCACAAGTCAGAACATGGTCCCAGCAAAGACACTGATAACAGGGTACTCTAGGCCCTTCCAAACACTATCTTTACAAACCAGGATATGAGTAGCATTAAACAGTAGCTAACTGCTGTTTACTGTCAGGCACACATTTTAATGTCTACACACCATATGTCACTTTCTACATCCCCATCCTCCCACATATTTTAAGTTCAAAAGAGCTGTCAGTCCTTATCTAACCTTTGGTTTTTGGGAAGTGGTTCCATATTATTTTCCCTTTGGTTCTCAGAGATATCAGTTTAGGTATTACTCCAATGATATATAAAAATAATTAGGAAAAGATGTTGCATGAAAGTTACTTTAATTTGCTTCCAGAGAAGGGGTTAAAATCAACTTCACTTCAACTACAGCACTGTTGACTAGCAGTCAAATAACTACTCTATGAGATCATTATGACTTCACAGCAAGGGGAGAAATTTTTACAGGAATTACATGAGAGATTTACTCTCTGCCATATGGATGATACAAGAGAGAATGCACATAGCACTGAGAGTGTTCAAGGGAAATATGGGATACCTGTATCTACTGTACAATATCTGTCATCCAGTGAAGCTCACTGTTGGAATGGCTCCAAAACTTCTCTGCAGAAATAGTGTTTAATATTTCTGTTATTATTCTGACAAGAGCAATAAATGTCCCAACTTTTCAAGCAGTAAATTAAACTAGCTGTTAACAAAGCTCCAAATTGAAATTATGTCACAAACAGGAGAAAAAAAAAAGTGTGGCATTCTTCTACTGCACTGTTTTCCCTATTCAAAATAAAATTTTTAAAAAAACTAATAAAATTAGTTTTACTCATTTTCTTAACTGTTATTCTTCAACTTCCTAAAACTGCAAGAGGTTCTGAAATTGCAGATTTGTAAAAGGAACCACAGATATCACCAATTTCAATGCAAGGAGAAAGATAGGGATGAGAAAAAAGGATGTTAGGCCCACATCATTTTGATGTGGCTATTTCATCAGTATACAGTGCTTTCCACAAATGGAAAAAACATCAGGTGAATGTTGCTCTACCATATATCAAGTTAAAGGTAAAAATTATGAAGTTGCTCCTATTTTTGTAAAATTGTTCTGCCAGTTTTCAACACAATCTACTGAGAGGTTATCTGGCTTCATCCAACATCTGAAAGACTTAGGAAGAAGATACAAGTTCGAACAGGTTTTCTCAAAAGCAGTGAAATATTTCCAAAGACTATTTATATCAAAAATATAATACTTACTATTTAAGCCACAGCAGAGGAGGCTGAAATTCTGCATAACCCTAAAATCTTACCACCTGATTACTCTACTCAGTTTTAATAGTGCATAAAGGTCATATACCCCAGTGAAACAGGGAAGAGACAGAAATTTTTGCCAGGCAAGCTGCAATGCCTCAATTTACCACTGAGCTGAAATGGATTTAAAAGTGAAACTAACTCAAGTTTTACTAATTCTGCCATTGTAAAACAGATAAGCCTTGTCAATATAAAAATTCATTCCCAAATAGCATCTGTAAAAGCACTTAGGCAAATTGATAAAAATACATTATGCACATTAATCAGTTTTATTAAAATTAAAAGAAGACATCATATTTATGCTTAAATTAGAATCATTGTGGCTTTGAGAAGACAAAAATTAAAAATAAAATAAGACTAAGCTAACAATGGTTAATGTTGAGTTTCTGAACTATAAAATCATAAAGCAGATGAGACTAAAAAAGCAGACTGAAGACCCCAACAGTTTAGATATGTACACATGCTTCAGAATACACAGAATGTTACATATCTGAGGATCTTATGTCATAGTGATGTGTTGTTATCTGCCCTTCATGAAAAACCTAATTAGCGCAATTATCTTCTGCACTAGGTGTGATACCTTTACAATTAATTCACATCACACAGTGGATGCCAACACGCGAAAGTCTCAAGAATTCCAGGAAACAGAAAACTTAGCTGGTCAATACTAACTTATTTTATTATATGATTGAACAAAAAATGTGAGGCAAAACATTGTTTGCACCATTGTTTAACTCTTGAGTGGAATTTCAAAAATTTCTTGTGATTCTGCAGCCAAGATTATGGTCCAGTTTTACTGACAAAGGGGCCAACTGAGGCCCTTGAAATAAAGGAGTCCTAATATTTAGGAATAAACACTAAACTTAAAGGTCAATTAAAAAAAATAAATCAGGAATTATTGCAAAATACTCCTTGAAAGAGAAGACACAAAATAAAGGATCACTGGTAAAAAAATGAATTAGCAATAAAAAATAAATTCATTTTATGATAGAATTAGGGCCATAGACACAAAATTGTGACAGATATATTCTATAGTTAGAACAACCAAATTAATCCAATAAAGATAGATGGGAATTTTTTTAGAACACTCTCTTGATACTGTGTTTTGAAGTTGTACTTGTCTGCCTCTAAGACATTGGGAAGAAATTGAAAAACTGGAAAATACTCAAAGCTAAAATCTTCTGAGTGCCTGGGCTGGACACAGACACCACTTAGATAACAGAGTTTTCCATTTTACAGCTAGAGAAATAGAGGAAAAGACTGAGGAACTCCTCCCTGTTTGGATTCCATGTTGGTGGTTTCTCAGAAGCTGAGTGGCACCCATTATCTCACACAAGTCCTTCATTGCAGTCATTTCAAACACACATTGCACCATCAGAAACGTGAGCCTGACCTAGGTACAAAGTCCTGAGGCAAATAAACAGAAGACAGAGCCCTCTGTAGTGGAAATAAGGCCCAGACAGAGGCAATGAAAGATAAATCCAGATCTGACCACAGGACTTGCCATTCTGCCTCAAACTTGACACCCACTGGGCCTAACACAGTGTCTCCAGCAGCAGCCAGCACCAGATGCTTTGGTGAAAGATACAAGATCCCCACAGATGCAGGATAATCTGTCTCCCTCGAAGGTCTCATCCTAATCCCTTTAGTTATAGATTCCCTTAAATCCTGATGCATGAGGGTTTTTATCCCCTCAAATACTCTTTTTAAGCATTACTATCATAACTCTGGATATTCTTGTTATCCATACAAATGCCCTTTCCCTCTTCGATGCTTACAAAATTCTTGATTTCATCTTCATCCAGAGTAAATGAGTTCTACAGTGTTTATATAGGAACCTTTTGGGAAGTGTCTCTTTATTCTTAGGAGATGGAAGAAACTGTAGTCTCATGATCTTTCTTCTTCACTGCATGCCTCTGTTTTTTCTTTTTTTCTCTTTCAACCACATACTTTATCACTTCCACTCTCATCTGAGTCCTCAGGTAAACAATCACTTCAGATACATTTATGTCACTAGCCTTACTCTCTGCTTTGATCTGGGCCTATCCAATTCTGCAATATTTTTTCCAGGATAGATTTCTAATACCCAATACATTTTATGGAACATCACAATGTTGGCTGATACAATGACTTTGTGTGTGATTACTTTAAATTTTTTTCTGTGTTTTTTAAAATTTTTTTCTGTTTTTTTTCTGAAATTCTGTAAGGCTCCTCTGGACTTGATTAACAAGTAACCTACAAAGAGGTTATCTACCACTAACATGGTGTTGCTGCCTCATTTCTCCTTCCTCTTTCCAGATAATTAATAAATGCATTACACAACAGCAGACCTAGTACAGAAACTTGTGGCTATTAACCTTTTGCCATGATGAAAATGGACCATTTGCTCCTGCTTTGTCTCCTGCCTCTCAACTACTTTTTGATCCACAATATTACATTGCCTCATGGCTACTTGGTTTCTTTTAGAGGAGATAATATCAATCCACAGCCTTCAAAAACCCATGCATGACCAGCTTCAAAATCACATGATAGCTTACAAATCATGACATATTAAGACATAATAACAATTCTGTTTCTATCAGTGTCCGATTTCTGAGCTAACGTGATTCATGATCATGGACTTTAACTCCTGAGCTTCTAAAAATCTCTGTTTTACAAAAATTTCTCATCCCATTTCTTGACTACTGTAATGAAGAATTTTAAAGAAACAAAATCAGGTAATATGGGCCTTAGTGAAAACCCTCAAGAGCTAGAAATGCTGAACAGTATCTCTTCTGACACCCTGTCAGACATCTTGTGAAAGATGCACTTAACATCCCCTCTATTCATTTGCTAACATTCACAAAGAATTTTAAGACAGTAGCCAGACAAAGTTTGCTTTGCAGAAGTATAAGATTAGCTATGGATTATTATCTTGCAACTCTTTTTTCTATTTCAGACTTACTCCAGCTACGATTAATCAGCTAGCAGTCCCACAGAGCTCCTCTGGAACCTTTTTAAAAGATATGGTCAGAATTTCTACCCTGTCATCATCTGATCAGTTAGCCCATTTTAGGCAACTTGATTTTGCTAGAAATTCAGCTGAGTCACACTTAAAACACCTTGAAAACTCTTGGATATATACCATTTGGACAAGGTCACTTAATTATTTGGAAAATTTTCCTAGTTTACTACACCTTTTAAAACTATAGGTTAAAAAAACAGCGTCCTTTTAACAAATCAATGAAATACTGAGAGAAAATAAGTGTAAATAACCAGATATTCTGTTTTAAAGGATACATGAATTGTATAAGAAACTTTTTTTTTTAATTACTTCAACAGTGAGCTCTAAACACAAAGAGAGAAAAAGCTCAGACAAAATAGAGACAGAGCAAAAAGGACAAGATAGTCAGGGCAAATATCATACTAAGGATTACCTTGGCAATTGCAAAAGTCATCCCTATGGCTAAATTTTTTTTTTAAGTGCCTTAAACATTTAATTTTATTTCCTCCACCTATTATATCTATCCTTTGGAAGAAAAGAGAGGTTTCATATCAGCCTCCACTCCACATACCAGTATCCATTCTTTGAAAAGACCTATGTGCATTCATGTTTTAAAATATAAATTGTGATGGTTTCACTTGTGCTCAGTTGCCATTGTTCTATTCCTTTGAGTCCTGTGTAGTTGAGGGTCTGTGAGAGAAGCTTGAAGAACAGGCAAGTCCCTCTAAGACACTGTCATAGTTAAGGTTTGAAAAACTTAGAGGATCAGTGGGAGCACAGGATATAATTTGAGATGGTCAGC